>NC_086236.1:4231630-4536521 GCF_036321145.2 Pelmatolapia mariae | reverse complement strand
CCTTCCCGACTGTCACACGACGATCAACGACCTTAATGCTGTTTGATGACACGCTAATCCGGATGACAGTACTAAGCTGCTATATAGGCATCGTCTCCTCACCGTGAAGCCATCGGACGCTACCCCTTTTTCCAGTGAGGAAGGAGACAGTCATGAATTTGATGCAGTGCCAACTTCTGACCTCTCCTACCCTACCAGGGAGACAGGAGAGAACGTGTTTCACACTTTTACTTTTTTGTGTGCATGTGTTAGTGATAACAGTGTGATAAGCTGTGTATTTGTGTGAGTGATATTGGTCATGAATGTGGTTCCAGGTTTAATAGTGAACTCTCAGTGCCTGGATCACGAGTCAATCCACTGACTGTAAATCACATTTAGACTCTGAATGCACACTAAGAATCTCACCAGCAAGAGTTCTCTACAGTTTCTGCACAGTTTTACCAAGTAAACAGATGCAGCCACCCAGATTAAGTGAGTAAGCAGGTACCAGGTGCCTGAAAAAATTAAAAACAGACGATTCTGAAGAGATTATTTTGACCCATCCATTGCTGAAATAAAGGGATTTGGGATATTAGGGATATTAACAAAATAAAGGAGTTACTGCAACTCACTAGAGATTTCAACTCATTTTAACATTATTATTATTATTATTTCAGTAAATATTTTTATGGAAAAAAAACCCAAACCCTCAAATGGCAAATCTGGTTACTTGGACCCCAGAAAACAATCAGTTCTGGGCCAATTCTGGATTTTATCCACCAGTGTCAGCTGGCAGTTGCCCTGATAATCTGTGTGTGTGTGTTTGTGTGTGTTTGTGTGTGCGTGTCAAAGCTGGTCCACATGTGGAAGTAGTATTCTTATTCATTTGACTCTCTATTGGCCATTCTCAGGCTGAGGCTGTATATGCTATGCTGTGCTGTGCTTTGTTATTTGGGATCAGTTATATCAGGTTCCTAATGCACTGTGTGTAAGCTCGAGCAGTTTCCTAAAATTCAGAAGCTACAGCGTAACTATGGTGTTAATTGTGAGTCACTGTTCAATTACGTTGTCAGGTTTTGTGTTTCCTTTTAGCTCTCTTTGGTTTCTACCAACTTGTGAACGAAGCAGACAGTTTTAGAAATATACTATTGATTATACTTCATATTTTAAAACAATGCATGTTGTACCTGTAAGAGTACAGCAGTGGCACCCTCTGAAGTACTGCATACCCGTGAAAGGGAACTTGTTTGGACCATTGTGGTTTGTACCTCATGGATACAGCTCTTACAGCTCTTCTGACAAATTTGTTCCTCAGTATAATGATGCAAATGTGTTAATCTCTTTCTTTTATTATTCATTTACAACACTTAATCAGAACTCAAAGATTTATTTATCTCAAATCTTAATTACAAGACAATGACCAAGACACACGAACCGTTTAAATCCAGAGCCTTCTTATTGTTAAGTGACATTGCTAACCTCTGCAGCCTCTGCTAACCTTGTCACAGTTAAATAAATGCTAATTTGTTTGTATGAATTTAACATTTGATATGATTCCTGCACACAGACTTTCTCCTCTTACTGCACTTAAAATATATAAAAACATCTAATAATTAGTCCTGGGGGTAAGTTTGTGTAACCTGTATACAAAAGTGGATTTTTAATATATTCTTGTCTGTAGCTGTTTTAATAATAATAATAATAATAATAATAATAATAATAATAATAATAATAATAATAATAATAATAATAATAATAAAGTAAAACAGTAGTATGTTAGTAGTATTAGTATCACCACCCTTTTAATAACACGATGAGCCTTTTAATCAATGTGTTGTGTTTTCTGCTGTAAATGATTTCCAATCAACAGATTAAAACTATCAAGGCAGTGCTTTTCACACAAGGTTGCCTCTGTTGTACGAGATCAGTGCCTCAGGACCTGCTCATTACTTCTCATTAAATGTTTGTATGTGCGCGTTTGTGTGAGTGCCTGTTAGTTTGTTACTCCACCAGAGCCCAAAGGCACATATCTGGCCAGGTGTGTTTTATATAAGTTTATATTATAAGCTTAGGTTTGTGTGTGCGTGCGTGTGTGTGTGTGTGCGTGCGTGCGTGCGTGCGTGCGTGCGTGCGTGCGTGCATGTGTGTGTGTCACCCTCTTCAACTGTACTGGCTGTAAGCAGGTGCTCAGGTGTCCTTGGTTTGTACTTGACACTCGCCTCATGAATCAGTCTCCACTCCAGGGTTATCTGGCAGTAGTGTAGGCAATAGTGTGCGTGTGTGTGTGTGTGTGTGTGTGTGTGTGTGTGTGTGTGTGTGTGTGTGTGTGTGAGAGTGTGTGTGTCAGAAACAGGGTTAGGACTAGCCAGGAAGGTATTAACTTCTGATTGATTCATTTGGCTCTAATCCACCTTGCAGTGAAAGGTGCAGCTCACCTTTGTCCATTTTGAGACATTATTTACTTGATACTGTCAAACACCTCTGGGGTGGATGTAGAGGTGCTCATAAAAAAAATCTCTGCAGTTTTAGTTTTAATTTCAACCCCATTCTTCACTTCACTTCACTTCCATGTAACACAGTTGGTTTGTACGGCCTGTTATTTTGGTTTCCAAACATTTCCCTTCTGAAGTTTTCCAAAGTAATGACTGAAAAGTGAAGTTGAGAGTGTAGGTTTATATTTCCTCCTGACTTACTCTTACTTAGAGCAATTAGTGAGCAGAAAAGTGAAAGTAATGGGCAGAAAAAGGGAGCAGCAATTATGATTAATTATCTGGTGTTCACATGAACACACAACATCTAATAATACTATTTACAGACGTCCTCATCATAACTGCTTTTGCCCTAATGACCCAGGCTACTGCAGTTTCCAAAGTAAATACAGTATTTTTGTCTTTAGAGATATCAGTATATCCTGATAGGCCCTGCAGGAGCTTCCACCTACAGATTCATCAAGAGTTCCTTCTTGGACGTAAGGAGTTGACTTACTCTTTGATTATCAGTGAAAGGGGATCTGTTTTGGTCATTTCCACCTCAATATTTTCAATATCAATTATTCTTAGAGCTGAGTAGCTTTGCATCAAAAGTCAAAATAATCCATATTTATTTTATTGTTGTCTCTTATCTGACGTTCTGCTAGCTCAGCGGTACTATGACTTGAAAAAGTGTGATGCAAATACAACTTTTACTTAAAGGAAAAGCTGCCTTCTTCCAGTTTTTCTGCTGGAACCTTATTAATGTCCAAAATGTTGGACAAATTAGCGTCAAGTTAGTGGTCACGTGTCTGCAAAACCTCAGTGCTGGGCTTTCATTAAGCCACTCAGTTCATGTTGTCTAAAGCAAACATTTGCATTTTTCATCTTTTAGCTTCCAGTTCCATCCCTTTAACCAACCTTCTTCTGATTGGCTGCCCCTCAGCAGATGAGTGGGGCTTCTGTGCTCACAGCCAGAGTTTTGTGCCTGAGCCATGTTAAAGATATGCCTTCTCACTGACAGAGTGCTAAGCTTTTGACTCACAGAGATTGGCTTTAGAGGTGCCATCATCAGCTGATACATCATTTAAAATGAGAGTCCAGCTACTGCATAGATTGCATTCTTGATCCAGATATTTCAGTAGCTTTTCTGTTACGGATCACCGTTGTTTCCTTTTAATATAAAATGTAAAGCTGTCATGTAGAATATAATAATCTGTAGATATCCTTGTTTTGGCACATTTAAGCCATAACAAAGTTTGTAGAAATGCAGAATAATTTTTTGAGTAATTATAGAAATATAGAGTTTGGTGTAAAGAAGAGAAACTCTGGACAGCCATAAATAGCTGGTGTACTGGGGGGCTGTGTTTCTATTTGCAACTACCATATATCAGCTCAATTAATGTTTCTCCCATAAATTTTCCCGTGATTAACCATAATGTGAAATGGGATCTTTTCTCATTTTTTTTCAAATGAAAGTTAGTAATTACTCATTAACCTCCTGATAAGTGTTCCCGAACGTGCGTCATTAACATTTCTCCCAGTTCTTTTCCCGCAGTTTGACTGGCAGTATTATATGAAACGTACCCCACTCGCTGCTCTCCAGGATGCGAGGCAATTAAAGAACAGTATTTCTCCTTCTCATAAAGTAGGTCGCGGCTAATTGCATTTGACGATGAAGAGCGGGAACATAGTGAGGCAGAAATTACATGCAAGGCTTGTCACAACAGCTGGATTAATAAACATGAAGACAAAAGGCCTGTGGAGTTTGTCTTCGCATATCTGTTTGGCAGCAAAGATTGCATGAACAAGTTAAAAATTAATAACAAAGTTAATAACACAGTTTTCTGTGTGCACAGTAAAGTATTAGCATATTTTAGTATATTTTTAAATTTTGTATGTTTAAGAAAATACGAGGGAAACTGTAGTACAGCAGCATAGCATCAGTAAAACAGTACAGTGCATCAGGTAACTCTCTGACTGACAGGAAAAAAACTTATTATGGAATATTCTCAACTAAATATCAATGCTTTCCCTCTATTAACTTTTGCTACTTGCTATTACTTTGGTTTATTTTGGTTTATTTTTCTTGCTATGGTTGTCTTTTAATCTTGGTCTTAGTTCCTTTATTTAACTTCCTTATATAAAAGTCTCACTAAAAGAGATCTAATTTTAAAAAAATAAAAGCATGAAAAACTTATTAAAGTACTGAGTACAAATAACAAATATATAATACAACTTTAGCATGCTTCAGAAAGCACAAATAATTGTCATTAAAATGCAAATACTGGCTTTGAGTTTGAAAAACAATATCCTTATAAGTAAAAGCAATAAGTTTGAAGCAAAAGCCATGACCAAATGTGTTATTAACAGAAAATATTACACTTGGGGAATTACATTTTAATGACGCTGTGACTTTTACCCATCCTGCTGTATTTTCAAATATTCTATCACAGTATTAGGTGCATGCCTGATTTAAAATTGGCTCATTTCCACTTCAAAATCTTGTTTTTTGTGCAGCTCTCCACTGCCTACATTTTTGGTCCTCATTATGACCCCTCACACTTGTAAATTTGAGATTTCATAACAGACTGCAAAGTTGTGCAGAGTGCAGATATTAACTTTTGTGTCAAACTGACCTGACCTTTGCGGAGCATCGCTGGTTATGAAAGCTGCGTTTTCAGCTACAACACAGACACCAACCACACATTTTCAGTGAAAGCGTCTAAACTGTTCAAGCACAACGGTAGCAATGACTGTGACCATACTTGCTATTTTATTTTGATATTATTTTGGTTCTGTTGTGCATGATTAAGTCATCCCCAGTGCTAAATGGACAGATGTCAACACTGACTTCAAATATCAAGCAAATGTGAGAACAATCAAGGAAAATGAACACAACAGATTTATTGATTCTCACTTAGAGTGTTTGCCAGTACATTTATTATTTATTGATCTTCATCCCTGGAACTAAATTCAGGTTAAAGGGTGACTGTTCTGACAAACTGGAGGAGACGCAGTACACACTGCAGATGACTCTGAAAAGAACAGCTGCATCGTCCAGTGATGCATAGAAAGAGAACCTTGAAGGGGAAATTGTGTCACGGTCCTGGGTCTGCGACACAGTGTTTTGAGTTTGTACTATTATTGATCTTTGATTTTGTCATGGTTTATGACTGCTAGTGTTTTGGTTTGCTTTCTAGCTCTTTAGCTCTTCTTTGTTTTGTGATTTCTAGTTCTTAGGTTTGGGTTCCTGTCGCCCTCATGTTTAGTGTAGGGTTAGTTCTGTCATGTTTCCACGTCTTAGTGTCTAGTCTGCATCTTTGTGAACTGTCTCATGTTTCCTGTTTTACTTTGGTAGTCCTTGTCCTTTGTTAATATTTTCAGTTTTACTTCCTCTTCATCTCGTCATGTTTGATTACTCCCAGCTGTGCTCTCCTCCTGTGTCTCATACCCTCATTATTTCCCTCTGTGTTTCTAGCCAGAGCCAAGTTTACAGTTTCTGGTTTGTTTTCTAGTTGAAGTTTCTTGTTTCCTGTTTCTAGTTTAGTTTTGTATTTATTTTTTCCAGCAATAAAAGCTGCCGTTTTGAGTTTATTCTGCCTGTCCTTCATCCTGCCTGTCACGCAGCACACAACATGACAAATTGGTCAAATTAATATCAGGTTTTATGGCTTTGTGGATCTTTATGGTTCCAATAAAGAAATTCAAAAGTATTGGAAGATGATTAACAGTATAAATTTAATGAAAATAATTTGTATGAAAAAAATCATCGACATGACAGCTGTGCCAAAAGTTCAAAATTAAACATTGCTAAGCCTAATTTTTAATTTTTCTCGTTTTTAGATGCATTAAATTGTGCTCTAATAAAGGTTAAATGTAAGTAGTTGTAGTGAGAAACTGAATTTATTTACAGATACTATTTGCAATGTTACTGACATATATAATACTGAGGCCAGACCCTAAATCCCAATTATGGTAGTATCACAGAAACACATTGTAACAGACACTAATCTATCAGGTCCATTTCAAGCAGCTGATATTATAAACTTCAAGGTTTTAAATTGATACTAAAAACTTTCCTGACATTGCATTTAATTAGTATAATGGGAAAACAATAATGGCATCAATCAGTCATGAAAATAAGAATCAGCTGCACTAATTGTTAATGTGTTGTAATGTAATTAACTTCGTTGCTCTTTGTCACGTTAATGCTGTGTGTTGTGTCTGTCACCTATCAACCTCTCAGCCTGTTTACAGACATTTTTTAAGATAAATGGCTCCGTCCTTTGACTGTCCTGCTGTTATTGTACAACATGATGGACGGAAAGCACCGGCAAGCAGCAGGTGGCTACATGGCTCCATTATTGGCTCTTTGACCCAGAGAACAAAATAATGGCACAAAGACTGTTGGTTTGCAGGCAGCCTCTCTGCAGAGCACCGAACGAGGCAAACACTGAAAGACATCAAAGACTCCCTGTACAGAAAAGCATTGTCAAGGTCCACTTTGAATTGCTTGCTCACCTCTGATGACTCATGACTCATTGTCTCGGTTGGTCGTGAGCTGGAAAATCACAGAGAATTCCACAATGGCGCAGCCAGTGCCCAAGAACACCTTTTCATCAGCCTAAAACACAAACAACCGTGCCAGTTTTTGGTGTCATTCCCTTAAAACTGATGAGGAGCCAAGGTTATCTGTTGTGAAAAAAATACTTTAAAGTGATATTCAGCTATTATCTTGGGGAAAAAAACTCATATTTTGCAGCGGCAGAAAAAAGAGCCAAAAAAAGCCATGATTAAGTTAGTTTGCTTCTTAAAATACTTTTATTTCAGGATAAAATCATATTACTACAAAACTTACTTGAGTTAAATTAACAACAAAATGAAACAACTGTCTGATAAGAAGAGCAGTTCATAGATCACACAATTTTGATTAGTTAACACAAAAAAATCTAATAAGTATTGAAATTGTTTTCTGGGCTGCATCAGACATCTAGGAGCATAGATACCAATTTGCAGCCTGATATTATAAAACCAAGTGCTGTTGTTCAATAAATCGTAAAATGTTCGTTTTAACGTTATCACTCAAAGCACCACTGGGAAGGAAAGATACTGGGAGGTTGGGCCTCAAACCTCTGATGTTGCAAGGACAAAACACAGCACACAGTGAGCACTAGAAATCCATGGTCACATTATGTACCACTAACATAATTTTGACTCTGCTGTCAAAAAGCCAAACAGAGAAACACAGGAGTCAGTCGTGTAGTTGTGTGGATGCTTGAGGACAGATGAGATTCACAAAAATTCTGACTTTTGTTTCAGACATGTCTCCTCATTTTGTACAGGTGAGCATGCCATCTGTTCACTGTGCTGGTGGAATGAGCCACTCTGGAGTGAACTGTTAAATCCAGGCTTTTTGAGTGTTTTGACTGGTGAGCCTGTGCATGCAGTCCCAGTGAATACTGAAATCTAGGCACAGATCTCTCTCCTTCCCCTTAGACAGGAAATTTAAAGGTACCTAAATTACTGCTGAGAGGTTTTGCAACGATGGCTGTCAAGTGACATGACTTGACTGAAACACCGACCTTCCACAGGATGAGTGATGTGGTCGAGCTCCTGAGCTTCAGCCACTCTGGAAAAGAGACTGCATTGTTTCTTTTGTTAAGCGTTGTACATCTCCAGTGCACCAATTTACCACAACTCCAGATATGAGTCAAAGCAGTAATCTTGAGGGCTTTATTCATTAGTCCGCTGGGGCTAATAGATAATGAAAGTAGAGAAGCCTTTCTTCTGTTGTTGCAATTCTATATCAGCTTGGATAAATATTTATGACAGTACATGTGTGGGAATACAGAAAGATAGAAGCCTTTATTTGATAAGAACAGACTCAAAATTTATTGGATGCTCAAGATGGATTTTTTTTTCAACTATTTCACTAAAACCAGGATTATTCTGATACCTCAACCTGAGGTCTTTGTCCAAATGTTGGCCTTGGAAGATCTTTAGCTTTGTCCACCCTCCAACCAACCCAAACATCCTGACGAAGCCGGTGTGTAGATTATAAACCCAAGATTTGTTTACTAGAAAATGCTGCAGCTCAACACAGTGTAGAATTTTTTTGACAGTGCTGAGCTGGACTACAGTAATTGATCCAGTCAACATGTCTCAGAACAAACTAAGCAGAAGCTTAAATCTACTGTTTTCTACATCAGGATACTTTGCTGTATGGCATTATAAACCTAGCATTACCATTTACCAGATGAAAACAAGGCCACATTTAAACAAGGCAAGCATTGTTTAAACTTAATGATGCTGTTTTACCATTCATTGTTTTACATTTGTACTTTAACAAATGATCTGCTCTTGAAGGGTTTAAACATATCATAAAAAAATATTTAGAAACAGTAATTTATTCGTAACCATGAACCCAAAGTCCTTCTTTCGGCTGTTCTCCTGGTTATTTGATCCCAATCTATACCTAAAATTGTTTTACATAAATTTTAGATGATTGCTTGTACTTCAAACTTGAAACAATTGATGCCCGTTGGACCGATATTTAAAGTTTATAGACTCTAAAGGAAGAAAAGACAAAAAAGGACAGATATTTCAAACAGGAACAAAAGAAATCCACCTCAGCCAACCTTCCAGTGTTTTTCTGTGATTTTCAGAATGACTTAAGAAATCACTTTGGATGTCTGTTTGATCTTCATCACTCTCCCTCATTCACCAAAGATGGTCTTGCACGGTCATCTGGGTTGTTCCAACACCCTGTCACTCACTCACTTTATATCTTATTTTTTTCATCAGATTATCTGAATGTCTTTCTTAGTTTGTGTTATATTATCTAAAGGAAAGTTTATGTCATATAGAGAATGTTTCCCTTCAGTATATCAGACAGCAATGCAACAAAACGTTATATCTTTGGTGAAATGTCAGGAATAAAAGTCTTTCCACACAAAACAATAAGAAATAAAAAAAAGAATTAAACTCACATAAATCAGAATAAAGGACATAACAATTAAATAATAACAAATAAACCACAGCTCTGCTGTGTGCAACGTATGCACTGTACAGTGATGATAATAGATGATGATGTGTTGAATAATAGCTCAGTAGCGAGAAGACCTGTACAGGAAATTGCAAAATTGTCCAGTGGGGATAAGAAAAAAGAAATCTTGTCTGGCAATATGATTTCCCAGGGTAACGGAAGCCTTTAATTGTGACCACAAACATTTGAGTGAGATTAATTACTGCACTTATGGTTTTGATAAAATGCAACGCTGAACCTTAATAAGGTTGAAGGTCAGTCAAGGTTAAGTAAGGTTTGCTTTTTTTCCCTTGGATCTCAACCTATTATTCTCTTCTTCAGCCCCGGCTGTTCTTCCACTCCGTCTGTCTTCCCTTCAGCCTTTTTGTTCTCCTTTTGTTATTCCTCATTGGATCGCTCGTCCACTTCAAGTACATCTTTACTTCAAACCCATCTGTTAATTAGCTGACCTGAATAGATCTCCATCGCTCTCTCTAGAAAAACACAGCTGCATTTCTACTGCCCGCTGCCTTATCCACCAGAGCGCCTCGGCCGCAACACATGACATGACATGTTTAGTTTTCTGATTGATAAGTGTAATTTTAGAAGACCTCAGGAAGGACGATTGATTTGAAATCATGAAAATGTAAAAATGTGTCTGAGCTTCAATAATGTTCTGTTTATCACAGCTGTCTCAATCTGCTCTGCATTCATGTAGTGATGAATGTGCTAATTAATTACCCATTATACACATCAAGTTGTTTCATTATTAATTGAAGGAAAACCGTGAGCCATTTAGTAGAGTTCATTACTTGTGTATTGAATAAGCATATCTGCATTTTGATCAGTGTGTTTTAATATAGAAGGGTTTTGTTAAGTAGCTTTAACATGCAGGATTCTTAATCAATCTGCTTCCTTTGTGGAGTTTTCACCAGGAAATTATACTGACTCTTTTAACCCACCCACTAAGGATTAGTTTTGCCTCCAGCACTTTTTATCAATCCTAACAATTCAGCTTGTTTGTGACGAGTTGCATACACAAAGTAACCCTTATGTTGCTTGTAAGTGTGTGTGTGTATTTGCTGCCCGTTGTGGTGGGTCCTACCTATTGCTCCACACAAAGTGCAGGACTCACAGCTTCTCAGTGTTTGCTCTCACTGCTGCCCCTGCTGATTCCTCGTCTCTCCATTTGACCTTAAGCACAGATCGCACCAACCCTGGCAGCATCTCTCAAAGAAACTGCATTTTCCTTCCACCATCGAGTTTTAACATCCTGAAATATAGCTTTAAGACTTTGCATGTTAAATTTATTAATGCCCACAATCCTTCCTCAAAACACGACACATCTAGAACTAATGACTGAGTGTTTTTCAGCCTCAGCTGTGCATTTATATATGAACTGTGAAACAGGAAGCAGCACAGCTTTCACGTCAGCGTGACCCACAGGACTTCTCGATTTAAAAGGTAAAGTCATTTTTTAAGTGTATTTAATAGAAAAACTAAATGTTGTGCTCATAAATATACATTAAGTGTGTAATTACGTCTTCCAACAACTTGCATTGTTGTTCTAAGTTAATGCATTCTCATTAACGTAGAATTAATCCAGTAAAAATACATGGGAGCCGGTTTGTGGAAGCTGCCATATTGTCCCGCCATCTTGAATACAGTGGCCGAGATGGACATCACCATTTCTCCTAATTGCATTTCATGTATGTGGCTGCAGAGCGATCACATGTGTAGTACGCCAAAGTCGGAGGACAAAGAACACGAGCTCATTCACATGTCGTGGAGGTAAATCTCAATTTTTTGTCTGCATCTTCAGACATCTTCTGTTTTATCATCTGAGAAGGGGTCCCCTCAACAGAGAAGTGAAAACAACACGACTGGCATCAAAATACAATGTCATACTCTCTCTTCACCTTAGCAGCATCATTAAACTGAAGTCTGGGCTCTAATACAGAAAAATATGCATAAAAATGTTTATTTATTACAATATTGTTGCATGTACTTATTGTTAGCAGATTAGACGTGCAACCCTCCCATCTCTAGACAGCTCACAAGAGGTGACTAAACAACTACAGCAGCTGATTATAAGCTAACATTATAGCAGCTAATGTTACGCTCAAATGTTCTACACGTCACACTTTTTCTCTTTTTCTCACTGGCTTATGATTTAAGACAATACAATACTATTAAAGGCTGGCCTGCTGTCTCATTTCATGTCTGTTATCCAACCATCAGGATGTGAAATGTGTGTAGTTGATGACAGACACCCAGATACTTTTTAGCCTAGATATCATACATGCCTCATATGGTTTGAAAGAAGAATACAGTTACAGATCAAGTGTTGATGTTCTATCCTGAGGGCATTAAATGTAAAGATAACAGGGTTTCCAATAGAGAGGATAAAAACGTCTCACTTAGCGACAGTGCAAATAGAAACATTCTGGCTGAACCAGACTAACAATGACCGACCAAATGAGACCAGAGCAGATGATCATTGAAAACAACAAAATAATTGGCAGGTCGATGTTACCAGTCACTGTAACAAGCTAAAAGAGAAAGAAAACAAAAAGATAATGACATACTTCTCTGTAACTCAAAAACAAAGAAACAAAAATCCCATATATATATATATATATATATATATATATATATAAACACTGAAATATTTCCTTCCTTTATCTCATTCCAAACTCGGCTGTAAATCATGGTCTCACTGGTCCTTGCTACTCTCCTTTCTATCTGTAAGTGCAGAACAGATGAAGGTGGATCAGGCACCAGAGAGCTCAGCAGAAACTAACACTGGGGCTTCTCGCAGACAGACCCCTCATTCGTCCTGACAGACCTGGCAGTCTGAGAGGCAGCGCAAACAGCCTGTTCACATGCCTTCTGTATTCCACTCATCACCAGCACTGCAAACACAATGTATCACACAATGTCAAGGATGCACACACTTTTTATCAACTTTTTTTTATCCAGGGAATGTCATCTCCTCTTCCTGCTTCACATCCGTGTTTCCACTATTTCAGACGAGTAAATCCCCAGATGCCAGTGTGCAGCTGCTAAGGAGCTTGACTTAAAGATTTAGGAGTTAAATGCCTTGTATTTGGATGTTTTTACAGTGGTGAGGAGCAGTACTTAAATTATTTGCAGGGACATTTTCACAGAACACTAGGAATTCAAAATGGTCCCAGGAGAAGAAAAACTCAAAGACAACTTATTTGAGTCCCTAAAGGGGGCTATTGTTTCTCATCAGATACTCTGCTGGGATAATAAGCTGGGCAAGGGCGCAGATAGAAGCCACTGACATCAAGACAAGAAAACTTCTTACCATGCATGCAGGGTTTCACCCCAAATCTAGAACCCTGAGACTGTTCTGTGCCAGAACCACTTTCCAGGATGAAACAACGAACATTCATGAGTGCATCACAAAACTGATCATTTACTTAGTGACTACCTCATGTAGCAGAAACCCAAGAAAGAAGAGGAACAAGAGGAGGAACCATGATGGAAGGACAGGCATGAAATGTACCACCAGCAGGTAGAAGAAGTGTCTTATACTGGACCAGGCAAGAGCACAGGTGCAGGCTGTGCAAAGATCCTGTGGGACTTCCAGATAGAAACAGACAAACTGGTGATGGCTAACCAACCGGAGGTAGTAGTGATGGACAAGCAGAGGAAGACAGCTGTAGTGATAAATGTAGCTATACCGAATGTCACCAGCATCAGGAGGAAGGAACACGAGAAGCTGCAGAAATAACAAGGGCTCAGAGAACAGCTCGAGAAGATAGAGAGTGAAGGTAACAGTGGTCCCAGTGGTAATCAGCGCACTCAGTGACCCCTAAGCTAGGCAAGTGGCTCCAGCAGAACCCGGGAACAACATCGGAGATCTCTGTCCAGAAGAGTAATTTTGCCCAGTACAAAATTACTAAGGATGTTTTTAAATACTGTGTAATGCAAAGTCATTCTAATAAAGTTCAAGAATAATTATACTGGAAACGAGCGTAATTGTTTCCCTTCAATTATCCAAAGCCTTCTCTTCTCTTTGGCTTTTCCCTCTAACTTCTTCCATTAAGTGGGTGTGTTTGTGGCTGTGGTGGCCACAGGTTCATGGCAGGTCTTTGGTCTGTGGTGACTTGACTCAGTTGTGTTATTCTGCTTGCCCTCTTGGTCAACACATTTTCAAAAGAGAACGAGGCTAAAACAAGAGTTAGCCATGCATGAATTCATCTCTAACCTTAACCTAATAGTTTTTGTTGATGCCAGACTGGATAATTGCCTACTTGCTGGTCCCTGATTGGTCATGTATGATGGCTTTCCTGTTGTTTACTGTGATATACCAGCAATTGATTTCCAGGAAAATAATGAATGATGCTGCCATCTTGTACTTCATCTGGTTAAAAGTGGACTTTTTTTATTGAGACAAAAGATGCATATTTAATGGAGGTATATATTTTCTTTTTACACACAAGGCCATAACACTGATTCAATATTAACTGGCTTGCGGAAACAAATTGTCATTTTGACATTGTCTTTATTTTTTAAGTAGTTACATTTGATCGTTGCTGTATGTTTGATTAGCTGGCAAGAAGGGGGTTGAAGTCAGGATTTACAGTAAAGTGAAGGAAAATTGTCTGTGGGAGAAAACACTCACCTGCCAGAGTTAATCACCCTGCTAAAAATAAACGTGGTCATATGACTACACATGGCACTTTGGACAATTAGGTTTGCTAAAGGTCAAAACAGATAACTATAAAACTGCAAACAGTGAATGTGTCTTTATGCACACACACACACGCGCACACACACACACACACACACACAAACACCTGTCAGTTGGCTTCTGAGCCTCGGTTTCATCGGTCTCTTTGCTGGAGGGCCTCTGGAAACCCACTGTGTTGCTGTTCACTGTGTCTAAATTCAATAACTCAGTGACCTTGTGCAGAGGCATTATAGGAAATAGGGGCATTGCCATTGCCAGCTAAAAGCCTTGTAACGTCAAAGTAAAAACAGTCCACGGGCGTATTATACACAATTTGTTCTCTTCACATATAACCAAGGACACAGAGAGCTGGCAGTCGTTGGGCGTACCTGGCAAACTTTTTGAGGTTTGATGCTGAGTTTGTCACAAAGTAACAAACGCTGACAAAAATGTGCATTTTGCTCCTTTTAATTTTGAAGCCAGGTCACGTAATTCTAAAAGTTAAATGGTCTTATAAACTTTTGGGGGAGAATTGTGAGGGGAAAAATAATAATTACACACAACACGATGATAATAAAGCATTGTTTAAGATAAGGCATTTAAAAGTGCATTAATCCAGCTCTTGTTTATTATAAATAATGGAGAAGCTCTTTGGATTCACTTGTACTCGGTAATTGGCACTGTCAGGTAAATATGAATAATGCATTTCATCGCTGCATTTAAAAGATTCAAAATAATGGTGACTGATCGCCGAGCGGCTGCATAATCTCCGTCATTGTCTGTCTGCAGACAAGAGGGATTTTTTTTTCACATTCAGTGTCTTCTAACTGATGCAGATCATTTGTGACAAGTACATCCAGTTCTGTTCTGAAAAAGAAAGAGATGGATTTGGAACCTGAAAAGTTGTTTTCCACTGGGAGCTGTGAAGAATGTTTTTGAGTGGGTCCCTCTATTTGGTAAAACCTTCATTTGGTAAAAAGGCCATAAAGGGTGAAGCTCAGAGGCGCCCTTTTCGATCATGATGATCTGATCTTCTCTTTACTATCTTCTGTTTTGCCTCTGCAGAGGCCTCAGGGACAGCCTGCCAGCTTGTAAAATTCAGGATGGAGCATAATTTAACTGTGTTCCCTTTTCAGAAGAAAGGAGTAGATTTGGAAGAGTGTATAAAGGAAACTCTGAAAGAATAAAGCCTAGAATGGGGAATGATAATCCGCTGTGTCCTCATCTCTCTTCTCCTTGACATCAACTATTTTCACGATAAATGTATTTCAGAAAAGCAGTTTCTACAAGAAACCAAACAAACAGGAAATATTTAAAAGGTCTGAGTGGAGTACCCTATCCTGTCATCTGTGTTAGAAAATGAAACTTTCAGGAAAAATATAATTAGGTGTGTGATTGTTAGATTGTATTTTTAACAGATTGCCAAGAACTGGGGGAATAATTTTCATATTGTTACTTTAGTCTGCTGTTAGTGACAAAACTGGTACCAGAACTAAAAGATTTCTGAACTCATCTTTGAACGTTAATACGTTTAATTTTCTTAGTTTTTTGTACGACTGCTACAAAGGCAAAACACACAGTTTACTTGTATCAAAGAGGATTTTAGCGGGTGCAAAAATAAGGAAGTCAGGCACGATAAAAGGATCAGACGAAAATCAAACTACAACATTCAGGCACCTTGAAAGCAGGCAAAAAACAAACAGACTAAAGAACGCTGGAATGCCCGGGAAAAGTGCCAGAAAGTTTTGTTCACACAAACATTTTGATTCTTTTTTTGTTTGGGGCCTGTTGGTCATACCGATGGATAAGGAGGGCATGAACAATCTGCCATCAGAAATGAATAACGGTAACATGGCAGTGATGGTGTGAAAGCTTTAAAAGAGGCTCTCTTTCTAATGAATTCATCGATATTTTAGCAGAAGTTATTTCCATAATCACATGAAAAGCTGATGAAAATCAGTGATTTCCTTCAGTGCTGCTGAATAAAGAAGCAATAATGGTAAATTTAAAATTAAGTAAAATGAAGGTGAAAGGGAAGGCAGATCTGACAAAAGATTGCAGAATAAAAAACTGCAAAAGTTAAAAACAAAACAAAAAAAATCAAACAAAGATAACGGGAACATTTTATCCCAATTTCCATAATTTTTTAAATGTATTTCATGCTGTGCTTTGAAATAGCCTCTCAGCTTAAAAACACAGAAGGAAGCTTGTTTTAAAAAGTAGATGAGCTAACTGACATCTGACTGCCTATCATTTGCAAACAACAGATTTGAACAGATGCACAGAGCTCTGTATGCTATATGTGCTTTTCCCCGTCTTTGACATCATAATGAGTGTTTATGGCAGTGCTAACCTTGAGCTTTTGGCTCACAGGGTTTAGCTGTAGATACATTGTTTCAGGACACACACACAGTACTTGTAATGTCAAAACACAGATCATGTGTCATCTCAACTAAGCCATTATGTTTGATGTGTTAATACACAAATGCAGTTACTTCCTTCAGTATCATTACTCTCCTCTTCTATCTCCTCTAACTACGTTTACTACAACTACAGTTGTGACTCAGTCCTGTTTATGGGGACTTTACAACACTAAACCTTTCTTCCTGTATCCCTTTCTCCTTGGCACGCCTATCTTTAGTGATGGTAACATCAGCAAAAGTAGATGTAGATAAAATGGATAGCAAAATCAGTGCTCAAACTCTGATGTCAGCACAGAGACACAGATGCCTTCAGTTAGTCGTTAGATTTAACTACTGTCAACACGATTTAGTCAGTTAGAAATTTTGAAAGATTTGAATTCTCTGACATATAATAAACTATCATCCACTTTGACATTCTTGGTTACTGTGCGCCACAGGGATTTTATTGTAGGCCAAAAAAACATTGTTCGGGTTCCCTTGACAAAAAGCCATTTTTACAAAGCTTTCAGATTATAGCAGAAAAGAAGCTTTAGAAAGTTTGATGCCATTTTGAAGCATAAATACAATCAAAAGAAATAAAAACTCTAGGGCCATGAACCACCACAGTCTCATCATTCTAATGCCTCCACCACTCAGCTTCTAGGTTCTGCATGATTATATTGAATATTTCCAACAAATTCTGTAGTGCCACTTAGCCACTGTTTTAGTAAACACCTTCTCTTAGGCGCATGAGAGCTTCAGTATTCTCAAATGGGCTATCTGTGAAAATGGAAGCTATTAACCTACATTTAGACTTGCATTAATTAAAGATGAAGTCCACGTACTGGTCTTTGTTAACAGAAATGTTGATGAAGGTAAAACTCTCGCTCTTTCTAGAACAATAAAAGACATGAAAGGCTTGCAAAAAGTGAAAATCTTCTGTCCCGTCCTTTGATGAAGATGCTAAAGGGCAGGCGCTGATTTCCTTTGCCTTAAAACTTTCAGTTAAAAATGCTTTCCTTCAAAAGAAAGCCGAGTATGGGCTAGCTGCTAGTTAGCCTGGTTGATATTGCAGCATGTAACGTTGCCTACTAATCCATGAAAGGGCTCAAAGGCAGGGTGTCAGTCTTCTTTTTTAACTATCTATTATATTATATAGAGACTAACTACACATGCCCAAGCACACATCCTTATCCTAATAAAGAGCTGCACCTTCTCACTGGTGGAAATTGACTACACCAGCATTTGTTATGTATGTTATTTTTTTTTATTGCAGTCTCAGTCAGTTAAAAAACATAATCTATAAAATAAATAAAACATTTATATTGCTTGCATCACCTTTAGGTAAGCAGTGCTTACCTTGCCTATTCTGACTGCTCGTCACTGGAACTTTCATACGATCACTCTCCAAGTTGAAGTGAGTGTGATGAACAGTTGTCAAGTACCACACTTAAATTAAATGCAAATATTTAAAATTGAATTTGGCACAGTGCATCTCAGTGGCTTCCCTATTTCATTATTCTAGTGAGATCAGTGAAAGCTGATTAAAAAAAGATGAAAAACCCCCAGAAAAATATTCAATCCATGAGTGTAAGAAATTACCAGTATTTGGCTTCTGGCACTCCTTCATTTTCCAACCTGGGTTTTAAAAAGTTATTAAGTATTCACGCCTTGGATATTTGGGAAATATCTTGCATCACCAGTGAATCTGGTGGCTTTTAATATAAAACCAGTTAGTGCAACATAATTGTGTCATTTTACAGAGTCTATGTGTCCAATTTGCAAACAGTTACTCATATGTTTAATTTTGCCATCTCAACTTTTTGTTCTTTTTGTTTTGGATTGAGGAGACTGTCCACTTAGATTTCACAACACTGAACTTCACTTGACAGTCAGAATTCTTGAAGAACCAAAAAACAAAAACAAAAGAAAAAAAAGACAAAAAAATATTTGAAAATAGAGAGTCCTCCTTTTGTAGGTCTTCCATCCCCGTCTGTCTGTCTGTCTGCCTAGCTTTCTATCTCATTTGTCTTAGCTAATCACACCATATTCTGTTTCCACCTCTCTGGACTTTTTGACTCTTTGCAGACCAGACGTTGGAGACTCGCCTCTCGAGTTATTGCATTCACAAACTTGGCTGTCCACACTGTCCCGTGGGGCGATGACAATACTGCATGCTCCAGTTATAATATGAATGTCTTCATGCAGAAACAAACACACAGAAATCTGACATACTGCACATGTTCACAAATCATGTTCATTGATGAGGAAAAGTTATTTTTAGTTCCATATATTTAAGTTTCATTATTTTTTAGCTAAAGTAATATGTAGCATTAGACGGTTAGACATTAGAAGGCTACTCATATAGACAATGTAACTAATATTATGTGGCAAATACAATCACATCAAAAAAAAAACAACTTTCATGAGTGTGTTGAATGTTAGAACTTTAACATGACTGCGTGTATTGCCTTGATTGCTAGCAAAACTGAAAACGCACCATTACACTGAATGCAGATTTCTTTGTATCTTCATTTAGTTTCATGAACACATGTAGTTTCATGTAGATCACAGATGGAAAATGACTGAGGAATACATGGAAAAAATAGCTCAGAAACAAAAACAATGAGACTGACGGTGGATGAGTTGAAAGACGGGACTATAAGTGTATTATACAACAGCAGTCTTGTTCTTTTTACACACTTTCATCCTGGATGGTTATATAACTAAGGTTATTGCTGAGACTCACTTTCGAAGGCATTACCTTGGAGTAATTTTTACCCAGGCTATATCCTGAGCAACTAAACAAAGAATGTCAAAATCATTTTACATCATGGGCCACATGCAGCCCACTCTGGTCTTAAGTGTCCCAGACCCGTGAAACGTCCCTTTCTGCTAGTGTAAAGACATTTGACTACACATTTAAAATCCCTGAGATACCTTAATATAAGAAAAACAATTTCAACAGAATTTCTCAGTTTTCCTGCATGACAGAGAAAAGTTTCTCCAGTAAATAAAAGAAATCTGTCAGCACCAAAAAATAAATGTGGATAGCTACACATTGCCCAGACTGTCTTGTAATTCCAAAACTGAATTTTTTTGCTAATTGATAAAAAATTCTTCATTTCTTCTTTTTTTTTTATTTTATTTTTTTTACTGTGGACACAATTTGAAAGCCCAAAACACATCTAGCAGAAAAATGTTTCTGTCATATAATTGTTTATCTATTACTTAGGTAAATGGACTGGTTCCAAAATCTTTGTCCTCCTTCATGTCTCAGTGGCCCGAATTGGAGTCTGCCAGGCCGATTCTGGCCTCCTGGCCTCATGTTTGACATCTATGAACTAAACAAATTGGTAGGACAGCTTTCTTTTATCAACACAATGTAAACTGTTTCAGAATGAACAAAAAAAAAATCTAGTTCACGCATTTATTACTTCTAGGCTGTACTACAGTTTACTTAGACAATGCTGTATATCATTAAATATTTGGCTTCTCTCTCCCACAGTATGTTTGTTGCTCCCTTTTCATTTGTCTTACCTTTCTCCTAAACTGGCAGAAACAGATGGCTGCCCTTACCAGGTCTGATTATACCGAAGGTTTCTACACTGTAAAAAAAAATTGCAATATAAAAGCATTTTACTGTGTATTTTACAGTTTTGTACTGTTTTTCTAGAATATCATTAAATTTACATAAATAGACTGTGATTTCACATTTCAAATGTAAATTAACGTAAAATCACTGTAAATGTAATAAAACATAATTTTCTTGTTTTTTTAAATGTATTTGTCTGTACATATGCATATTTAGATTGTTAAAATACATTCACAAATGTATCATAATTTCACAAATATTTGTCCGTTATTTGAAAGATTGAACTGTTAAATTCAAATGTAATGCTATGGAAAAATATATAAAATGATTCTTAGAAACTTTTTTTACATCAAATAATAATTATTATTATTGCTATTTAGGGCGATCGTGGCTCAAGAGTTGGCAGTTCGCCTTGTAATCAGAAGGTTGCCGGTTCGAGCCCCGGCTCGGACACTCTCGGTCGTTGTGTCCTTGGTCAAGACACTTCACCTACCGCCTACTGGTGATGGCCAGAGGGGCCGATGGCGTGATATGGCAGCCTCGCCTCTGTTAGTCTGTCCCAGGACATCTCTGGCTACGACTGTAGCTTGCCTCCACCAGTGTGTGAATGTGAGAGTGAATGAATAGTGGAATTGTAAAGTGCTTTGAGGGTCTCAAAAAGCGCTATATAAATGCAATCCATTCTTATTATTATTTAAACCAACTGTTAACTGTATATTTCTGTACATTTAAGTATTATTATTCATATTGCCGCATTCATTGACCTTGTTTACAGGTAATTTCATTGTTTAATCACATTAACATGTTCCTAATTTAATGTTTAAAAGCACTTGAAAAAGGCAAAATCCCATGTAAAATTAGGGCAACAAACTGTATTGCCATTACTGAAAATAACCGTATTTTTATGAGAAAGTTATTTTCTGTTATTTTATGGTATTATTTTGGCGCCCCAGCTGCCGGAATATTACTGGTTTTTTAGGATTTTTTTTTTTTACGGTGTACCCATTAAGAGGAAGTTTTTCCTTCTCACTTTCACTTAGTGTTTGCTCATAGGAGGTTTACCTGATTGTTGGGGAATCCTCTCTAACACTTTAACCTTACAATATCAAGTGCCTTGATGTGACTGTTGTTATGATATGGCACAACATGTATAAATAAATAAATTCAAATAGAATTTAAGTTAACCACAAAAAAGGAAGAAAAGGCTCTTAATTGTTTGTAAAAAGATACTCCAAAGCCCAATAGGAGAACTTATTTTATGTTATTCTGTAGCCTGTTCAGCTGTTTAATAAAACTGTATGGTTTTGGATTTCCAACACGCAGACTATTTCATTAAATCTAATCTTTGAAATGAAAAATGTGCAAAAGAGTAAAGTGAATTATCATCCCTTACTGGAAAACTATTACGAGCCATTTACATACATTAATGCACTCATTTACATTTCATATTAAAAATGAAGAAAAGAGTGAATGTTTTGAAATGTTGACGGATACGGTGCATAACTCGATCAAAACCTTGTCAAATGTTTTTCTGGACATGGACAAAGCAGAGAATACCAAACAGAAGTGCAGAATTTATTTGGAGATAATATTTTATTGCAAGTGGAAGACAAATTGTGTCAAAAAGCAGTTGGTTCCTAAATTTGTGTGGGCAGTTTGCAGCTGCAGAGAAACGGTGTATTTGATGCTTGAAGAGAGCAGCAAGAATAAACTGAAAAGGAATGAAAGATGTTAAGTTTGTTAAAAAACATGAGAATTATGCGTGCAATTGTCACAAACAGAATGTTTGCTAAATGTCACAACTACTTAACCAATTTAAAGGAACACTCAGATACCTGAAGTCTAAATGGCTTGTGTGTTATTCTCTGATGACCGAAACTATTGCTAATCCATTATATGTGCTTTGGTGTAAATGAACGGTTTTGCGGGTGGTGGCCATAGACCACTGTACTCGCTGTATCCCTTCTTGGTGTATTTTTTTCTGAATTTGCTTCTTGTTAGTGTCCTTGGTACTACTGTTAGCATGAGATGGTACTTTGAGCTCATCAAGGTTGCACAGCTAGTCCAGCTACTCCAGGAGAGCGTGTCCAGATGAGGTGTAACAAGAAGGTTTGCTGTTTCTCCTAGCACAGTCTCAAGAGTTTGGAGGACATAAAGGAATACACCATTACACAAGAAGAGCTCAACAGAGCAGCAGAAAGGCATCAACCCATCAGCAATACTAGTATCTACTCCTTTGTGAGATGAGGAGCAGTAGGAACACTATTAGAGCCCTAGAAAATGACCTCCAGTGGACTACTCTTGTGCATTTTTCTGATCAAACTGTCAGAAACAGATTTAGTAGGAGCAGAATTGGGTTCCAGCAGTTGTAGCACAACTGATATATGCCAGAGAACACAAGAAATGGCCAGTCCACCAATGTTATCCCATTCTCTTCACAGATGAGAGCAGGTTCACACCAAGCAAATGTGGGTGAAATATCATCCACATTGATCGGTTTGGTAATCGGTCAGTGAATGTCTGGGCAGGCTTAACCTTGGAGGGTCACACAGACCCGGGTTTGTCCTCGTGGAGATCAGTTCCAGCATCATGTGGTCAGAGTGTGTAGGCAGTTCCACTGTGACAAATGCATTGATACCACTGACTGGCCTTCAGATCCCCCACACCGCAATCCAGCTGAGGACCTCTGGCAGGCTATTAATCAGTGCACACAAAGCCACCAAATAAAACCACAGACTGGCCAGGAGCTCACTGATGCCCTGATCCAGGTCTTGGAGGAGATCCTGAAAGGCAAATTGATTTTTATCCCTTCCAACCCCTGGAGTGCCGGCTTTTTTCCCAATTTAAAAGTATTTCAAGTGCATGTTCATGAGTTCATATGAGACTAGAGAGATGAAAAATATGTTTCAGATTCACAACAAAGCAAAAAAATTGTCTCCAGGAACACCAATCCATGGATTTGAGGTTGTGACTGCTGCACAAACTGCATGTTTCATGTGTATTTTGAATGCATGGTATTCACCTGTTGAATTATTCTCAGCAAAAGTCATACCTGATCATCATTCAGGCAGCATTTTAGCTTCTCCAAAAGCATTTGAGCGGTTCTCCTTTGCTCCACAGCATGAACACCTTTTTTCACCAATGACACTTTTATAATGACAAGTTCAAGATTACATTTTTATGTCCCCCCACTTTACCTGAATAAATTAGTGTGATCTTTGTGTCTTGGAGGTATTTGACACTTCACTTTATGCATCTCTCATTTAATACCAACAGTCAAACTGTCCACTCAACAGGCTCTGCCATGAACTTTAAAAAAGAGAGCGAACACATTCATTTCAGCAGGAGCGAGAGACCAAAGAAGACAGAGTTTAGAGGTGAGAGATAGAGACAGCAAGAGACTCTCAGCGTGTCAAACCCAAATACTATTATACTTGTTATAATTCATTATTATTTCAATGACAGAGGTCTTGGTCTGAAGGTGACTTCATTACATTACAGGTTATTGCCTCATATATCAAACTCGGGTTGCCCCAATTTTTAGGCAGCAGAAGTGTCTGACTGACTGTGAAATTGACTGCTTTCCATCACAGAGTAATTAGATTAGCCTGCTGGTTATGTATAAAACAAGAGCAGACAGTGCTAGCTGCTCTCCTGAGGTTTCTGGCGGGGACGAGGACAGTGCTCCCATGATTAGGACACACAGGTGTACCAAATAGGATGATATTCTATATGTTTGTGGGACTGCGCTATAAACTGGGGACTGAGTTCAGACTTTTGTCACTTATGTGACAGTGAGGTGATTTAAAGCTCTTGGACACTGTCAGTCTCTTCACTTTTTTATTTATTTATTTTTAATTAGATTGAATGTAACATGGTCGTGTCTGGATATTGCATCAACTTAACCTCGAGAATAAACATGCACCTGAGCTGAAGTGGCATATCTTACAGTAGGTGGCACAAAAAGATGAAAGTTGTGCATGACTTAATGAAAATAAGCAGCTTGAAGCAACTGTGAGCAACTTGGGACAACATTTGTTGTGATTTGGCACTATATAAATACAACTGAATTCAGCTGAATTGAGTTGAAAAATGTTAATCAGATCAAATCAAATGTTGATCAAAATGTGCAAAAGCAACTCTGTGTGTTTATAATTTTCCCTCTCCCTGTTTCCAAGTGCTTGCTCATAGAGGTCCATCTGACTGTTGGGGTTTTCTCTCTGTTATTTTAGGGTCTTTGTCTTACAATATAAAGCGCCTTGTTTTGATTAACTGCAGCAAAGCTACAGTTCATCGAATGTCCACTTGAAGCTGGTTCCATGAGCAAGTCAACCTCATGTTTGCCTTAAATTGCTGGTTGTCCAAAAATAATGTGGGCTTTATTTGAATTGGGAAACTCTGGAGAGTTTGGAGAGTTAGTATCCATGCTACTTTGGATGGAGCAGCTGTCTTTTCTAGAAATCTGGCCAAATTTATTAAACACCTCAACTGAGTTGCAGCCTCTCTTGAGCTTCTCTTCTCTTGTTTCCCCCCCAAAACCTCAAAGTCTAAGCAAAAAAAGAAAGAAATTAAACATAAAAATAACAAAGAAAGAACATTATTTATTTATAAGAACATTATAGTATCCAAAACTGCACCAAAGAATAAAATGGTAAAAAGTGGATTATTAAACATTATGTCTCTCTCAGTGTTATTACTTGAGTTAATAAGTGATTAACAAATAGATATACTCTGCCTTACAGAAGCTTAGCTTAACAGTTCTATTTGTTATTATCTATTGTCCACCTGGTCCTTACTCAGAGTTTCTATCTGATTTCTCAGACATTTTATCTCATTTAGTGCTAAGCTTAAATAAAATAATTATTGTGGGTGATTTTAATATCCATGTAGATACTGAAAATGACAGCTTAAATGCAGCATTTAATCTGTTATTAGACTCAACTGGCTTCTCTGAAAATGTAAAAAAACAAACAAAAAACAACCTCTAGATCTTGTTCTGACATATAGAATAGAAACTGAACATTTAAAAGTATTCCCTGGAAACCTTCTTTTGTCTGATCATTTCCTGATAATATTTTACAATAATGTAAAACACTAGAGTGGGGAATACTACTTTGGTGACAGTGGGAAGAAAAAACTCCCTTTCAACAGGAAGAAACCTCCTGCAGAACCAGGCGTAGGGAGGGGTGACCATCTGCCACGATGGGTTTGAGTGAGGGGAGGAAGACAGGAAAAAGACACCCTTGTGGAAGAGAGCCAGACATTAATAATAAGCAATGATTAAATGCAGAGAGGTGTGAAAACACATAGTGAAAAAGAAGAGGGTGTCTGTCTCCCAAGCCCAAACTGGAAGCTTGGGCCATAGAAGAGGGACCTGAAAGCTGAAGGCTCTACCTCCCATTCTACTCCCGCAAGTAAGCCTGCAGTCTGAGAGCGAATTGCTCAAATGGGGTGATATGGTACTATAAGGTCACTAAGATGGGGCCTGATTATTCAACACCCCAAAATTTCAAAATCTTATGTAATAAAGGGAAGACAATACAGGAGAAATCTGCTCTCTCTTTCTAGTCCCTGTCAGTACTCTTGCTGCAGCATTTTGGATCAACTGAAGGCTTTTCAGGGAGTTTTTAGGACATCCTGATAATAACGAATTACAGTAATCCAGTCTAGGAGTAATAAATGCAGGATGTTTCTAATTTTAGAAAATTGTGCAAAGAGAAGAAAGCAGCCCCTCACCCCCAACTGGTTGCAGCAGACAATCACCTCTCCCTCACCCTGGTTTTGCCAGAGATTCCTTCCCATTAACAGGAAGGAGTGTTTCCTTCCCAGTGTCACCAAAGAGCTTACACATAGGGGTCATCTGATTGTTGGGACTTTCTTTGTTTTTTCTGAATTATTGTAAGGTCTTTACCTTACAATAAAAAGCACCTTGAGGCTTTTTTATTATATAACAAATATAAATATAATTGAATATAAAACAAATAAATAATTAAACTAAACTCATGTTAAAATACAACAGAAATAAGCAAGTTTACAAAACTCTATAAAAGAACATTTTAAATCTGTATAGCTAATTTTCAGTTCATCCTAACTGTAAAGACATTACTTTTGGTGACACAAATGTATAATTTTTCGTGTGGTGGTTCAGTTAGTGGATAGCTTTCATTAACCTTGCTAGCTGCATAATTTTAGATACGTTTGTGTAGTGTTTGTGCCTTGGGAGGTATTTTTAATGTCATTTATGAAAAAAAATAGTATGGTTTACTTTTAACAAGAGACTGTTATCCAAATATGTTTGGTATCAGCCCTATTCAGTGGGTATCTCTGTCTGTACAATGCACCCGTACAGTCTTGCTAACCTTGCTTTCTAGCATTTGCTGATAATTTTAGCATTTTAGCTTCTTACTTTCTGCAAGAACAATAGGAAGCTAAAGTGGTTTGTTGACTTAGATTGAGTGGTTGCTGTCATGGTCCGGGTGAGTGGGGTTTTTCCACTCTGCTGGGCTCCACCTTCAGGCAGAGACTCAATCAGCTTTCACACCTGATTACAATCAAGTCACCAGCATATAAGACCAGCGCTCACAACAGACCTCTGCCAGATCTTCTGCTAACTCACGTTAGTGCTAGGCCACCAAGCCCTTGTGAGAGCCACTTACCAATTGCATTTCTCCTCACCGTGTTTTCTCTTTGTCATAGGACCCACTTGGCCGTCACACTTAACAAACTGAACTACACGCATTTCCGCCTGGACGCTGGTTCTCTGTCATCAGGTTGCTTCCTTTTCATCATAAGACTCCACCTGCCTGCCTCCCTGCCAGGTCCCTTGCTCCAAGTATTTTCTGGACCCTCACCCGGACTCCCTTGGACAACCCCTCCTCGCATGACACTTTCACCTGCAACGCGTAAGCCCTAACCACCACAGCCTAATCCTCCGGCTATGATTCACTAGACTGCCACTGACTGCCTGTCTCTTCTCATTATAGTGACTGTGTACCTCCACCCAAGCCGCTGCCCCTCTTTCCATTCCCGGGACCCGTCTATGATATCTTGCACCTAGTCATAGCACTCAGTCTGAGTTTCATGTTCATAGTTTGGCCTCATAGTTCTCAGTTCATAGCATTCTCCGTTTATAGCATTCATAGTTTCCTGCCTTGTAATTTTACTAGGCACTGTAAATAAAGCACGGTGTTCACGCCCGTTTTGCCTCCCTCTGTGTCTGCATTTGAGTCCACACCCACAGCCTGGCCCTCTCGGCCGTAACAGTTGCAGTCATAGCTAGATGCATCTATTCTATGTACCTGCTGCCTCTTGGTGTTCTTTTACGTTCTTTTAATATAACCTTTCATTGTTACGCTGATGACCTGCAGCTTTATGTTCCTTTAACCATTGGCAATTGTGCTGAAGTCTCTAAACTAGAATGTTGTTTATCTGCAATTAAGGGCTGGTTATTGGATAATTTCTTGCTCCTAAATACTGATAAGACAGAGTTGATGGTCATTGGGCCACACAAATTTCAGCACTTGTCCCAAAATTTCATCTTGAAAATTGATGATAGTGTCATAAATTGCAGGAACAAGGTAAAAAACTTGGGTGTGTGGTTCGACATGGTGCTCTCCTTTGAATCTCATGTAAAAAAGATAACAAAGACCGCCTTTTATCATTTGAGGAACATAGCCAGAATCAGACAAGTTTTGTCAAGCGACACTGCAGAGGTTCTTGTCCATGCGTTTGTGTCTTCCCGTATTGATTATTGCAATGCTCTTCTTTCTGGCCTACCAAAGAAAAGTTTTAGAGGTCTACAGATGGTGCAAAATGCAGCTGCTCGCATTTTAACAAGAACTGGGAAATCTGAGCACATTACCCCTGTTCTGAGATCTCTGCATTGGCTACCTTGTCAGGTTCGAGCAGATTTTAAGGTCCTGCTGCTCACCTACAAGGCTTTAAACGGACTGGCACCTTCATACCTCTCCGACCTTTTACACCTTTATGTTCCATCTCGTGCTCTACGATCTCAGGACTCTGGCCTTCTAAAAGTTCCTAGAGCCAGAAAAAAGACAATTGGAGAGCATGCTTTTTCTTTTCGTGCCCCATTTCTGTGGAACAACCTCCCTCAAGATATTCGGCAGGCATGCTCTGTGGAGGTTTTTAAAACTAAGTTGAAGACACATTTGTTCACCCTATCCTACATGTCTTAATTCTATGGCTTTTAGTTTTTATTGTTTTTAACTTGTATTGTGTCTTTTACCTGTATTGCTATGTATCGCTTTTATTTTATTTATCTCTTTAGTTGTACAGCACTTTGTTTGAAAGCGCTTTATAAATAATAATAATAATAATTATTATTATTATTATTATATACACCCTCATCTTTATACACCCTGTGATCATAACACATCACAACTCACTACTATTGATCATAGTTTTTTTTATATGTGTGGTGAAAATTTGGTTGAATTAGTGACTGAATGTGATATAAGTACGTCTGTCAAGATTATGGACAAAATGAGAGCTTAACAGATGTTAAAAATCTGCATGCTGTTTCACATGTGAACAGTAACAGGTTTCACACACTTTCTGCCCCCCCCCTAAAAAAAAAAAAAAAAGGCCACTCACACATAAATATCTGCCATTACAGTAACATTTAGTCACTTCTGTACAATAGTTTAATATTTAAAACAGGTTATAACAGCATTTAATTCAGCTGTCATATACAAACATGCTTAGTCCTACTGATTGTTGGCTGTAAAAAAAAAAAAAAAAAGGAAACCTCACTTTTCATCCTATTTATTTTCAGTTATCTTTTATTGCTTAAACCCTTTCATGTCTTAATTAAGTCTTCTTTGTAAGCCTTACTAATCAGTTTTATTTTGCATTATTTGACTTTGCATTTGCAGATATGATCATTTTATACACACAAAGTTTAAATTACTTTTGCACAGAAACTTTCTTCCACCATATTTCCCCTGAGGAATGTTATGCCATAGGTTTTCCAGCTACGTGTGTAAAGCACAAATTTGTGTGTCTGTCTGCCCGTGTGTCTATGAAACGAGTCTTCATGTAACTGCAAGTGTTGTTGTGTGTACTCACAGGGTTTGTTTTCACAAGAAACTCAAATTAGGAGCAACACAAGCTATAACTAGCTCATGGCTTTTGCTGAGATTGCTGCATAATTCAGGCTCACCGCCTTTGTTCAGCACCACCCATAAAAACAAGATCGTTAACCTGCTCTGTTTCTGCTTTCTGCTGATAGAGACATCTTATTTGTAGTGTTTACATGATGTAGATGTCTGTGTTTGGTCATTAATTTTTCAGCAGAGTGTCTTAACTCTGGTTCAGCCTTGATCCACCATGCTTCATCGAACTGCCTGTCTTAAAGCTAGAATGTTTGCGTAGTCATCAGCTGCCCTGCAATACTGAAACGGCATCTTTAAAGATGATAAGTTGAATGTGTGCATTTGAGCCTGTACATGTAGAGATTTGTGTTTGTGTAGCAGGTTCTGAAAATACACCGTGAGCTCACACATGGGTGAAAGACACGATGAGGCCTAATTTATTCCTGAAGCAAAAAAGACAGAAAATTATTAATTTATGAAGCATTCGGTATTCACTCAGAAAGCCTTGCACCTACACTGGCACACTGCTTCAATGCCATTCCCTTATATTTATTGTTATTCATCATTACTGCTTCATCAGGTTTTGAAACTGCTTAAACAAGTGAGATGACTTTTTGTGGTACACAAAGTAGCAGTGCATCATCTTCTACATCTTAAACATGCATGAGGTGCTTGATCAATGTAAATATGAAAACAAACAAATGTTTATTGTTGGGCATGACAAATGCGTTTCAGCTATAGGCTGTCATTAGTGCTGGAAGTCCACTGCACAGAAGTAATAAATATTAAGAATAACTAATATTTGACATTGAAGTCAAATCAGTCATGTTTGTTCATAGTAACTCCTGGGTAATGTGAGTGTAATATTACAGCCCTGGACAGATACAATGGTGCTTGGCATTAAAAAAGAAGCATTTTTTAATTGATTTTTTTTCAAGACTTTTTTTTATGTATTTACTGAGGAAAAACTTCTAATACTACACTTACTAACCATGAGGGGAAAAACTATTTGAACCATTTCTTTCAGTATCTGATGTGATTCTGGTGCCTCTGGTAACTGTAGGTAAGCTCTGCTTATGTTGAGTTTCACTTCCTCCCCTCTATCATGGTCTTAATTGTCTTAATCTGTTCCCCGTCACCCTCCCAAATCAGTTCCCTGTGTATAAATAGTCCTGTCCCTGTCTGTGTCATGTCATCTGTTTAACCTGCCTTATTGCACTGCGATATTCCTGTGATATGTATTATGAAGGGACTTCAGCACACCCATCATTACATTATGTCGATTCACAGCCTTCATTACCCTAACAGGTGACTAGGATAAGGAGTTACACAAAAGCTGGTTATGATCCTGCTAAGTTAACCAAATATTCCCCAATTTACATGCAAGCATGTTCATATGCACCTTTTTTTCCTGTATCTCCCCCTTTTGGTTTCATATCTCCTTTTATGAATTTTCTCTGCACTTTGGGGCCACTTCCAGTCCAGTCCAAACTGCAGCTTGTGACAGTCAACACTGGCATTTCTGCATTTGTGTTACCAATAACAACAACGATGACACGAGTATAACTAATACATTGAAAATGAAAAAAATCTGTGACTAATTTTACCTAAATAATATTAACCCTTAGATGCACACGTGGGGTCAAAAATGACCCCAGGGGTTGTTTTTCTTCAAAATCTTTAAAATGCAAAGTTGTAATATATTCATATTCCAGGTATTCCTCAAAAAATATGTTCGTAACATGAGGCCATTTGCATTTTTATTTATTTTTTCATTAATTTAAAAAAAAAAAAATGCAGTTTTTGTATCACTACCCCACTCTTCCACAAGTGGGGTCAAAAATGACCCCAAGCAGTTCCTATGGAATCTTCTATAAAACTTTCATTCTTAGCAACTCTGACTGTCCCACTTACACTTCTGATGGATCAAGAATTAATTTTTACACAGTAACATACATGATTTATAGTCAGGGCTGCACATAAGTGGTCCGCAGGTGTGCATTCGCTGTCAAAATAAAAGTATTTGCCGGAAATTCAGAGAATACGCGCTTCTTTTGCGGTGGAGGAACACCAAAGTAATTGCTTACGGAGCTTGCTTCTTCGACATCTTTAAGAGTTCTGAACAAATGTGTGTCCTCCTCCAGAACATCTAATGTACGCAAATGAGCGTTCCAACTTCTTATCTGGTATGCGTCTTTTATTTTGACAGCAAATGTGCACCTGCGGACCATTTATGTGCAACCCTGTTTATAATTTCCTGTGCATTTCAAACATTGTCCTTTCTGATGTTTTTTTTTAAATATTTAAAGTAACATGGCTGCTATGAGGCCAGCAAGGATCCCTGTGGACCTTGCCCTACAAATGATCCAGGACGGATGGGATGAAGAGCCCATCGGAGGCATTGACTCAGAATCTGGCATCTCAGATATAGAGGACCCAGACTATTGTCCCCCCCCAACTGAAGAAGGCCAGTCAGATACAGAGGAGTCCTCTGATGAGTCCTCTGAAGAGGAAATGGATATTGAGTCTAACAGAATGAGCCCCTCTTACTGCTCTAGCCACAATATTCTGAATTAGTCGGCCAGGGCTTGCACCTGGGTTTAGTACTGTCTCCCCAATAGATGCATGGAAGATGTTCATGTCTGATAATGAGGTGCTGACATGCACAAACATGGAGGCACGAAGAGTAGCCACAGACAGGGGAAAAGAGTGGAAAAATGTAATCGAACATGAGCTCATGGCCTTCATTTGACTGACAATTCTTGCAGGAAGTGAGAAGAACTGGGATGTACCAGTTGATGTGTTTTTGGGAGTCCTCTGCATAACCCATTGTACAAGGCCACTATGTCAATTCAAAGATTTAAAGATATTCGCCGTTTCTTGCACTTTGATGACAAGACGACCAGAGCCTACCGACTGAAAACAAACCACATGGCAGCTTTCCGCTACATATGAGGCCTGTTCCTGGTCAACTGCAGGCAGAAATTCATCCTCAGTGATTGTGTTACAGTGGATGAACAACTTGTGCCTTTCAGAGGGAAGACCCAGCTTCTGCAGTATATGCAGAGCAAGCATACAAAAGTGATACAAGTGATACAAAAACTGCAATTTCTTAAAATTAATGAAAAAATAAATAAAAATGCAAAGGGCCTCATGTCACAAACATGTTTTATGAGGAATACCTCAAATATGAGAATGTTACAACTCTTCATTTTAAAGATTTTGAAGAATAACAGCGAGTTTATAGCAAAATGCATTGTTTCTATTTGGGGTCATTTTTGACCCCACTCGTGGAAGAGTGTAGGTATTGGTAGGTTGTGCATCCAAGGGTTAATAACTTTAATCCCTGTAAAGCCTTTTATGGACAGCACACAGAACCTTCTCACGTATCTCACAATCAGAAGCGTCTTTGTGGAGTTTGCATTCTCTTGTGTGACTCACACAGTCTCTCTGTTAGCCCTGTGATTGGGCTGCTACAGAGGCAAGCTATCTTGGTTGTACCTTGCCTCTCACCCACTATCAGCTGGCATATGATCAATAGTTTTGCATTTGGACATAAAAATGTAAACTGTAAAATCATCCTCATACAACGTCTTAGTTCAACATTCACTGCCAGCATTTCATATAGCATTAGCCATGCTTTTGGAAAGATTACAATGGTAAGATATGACTTGAGTAAACATTATTTTCTATAGAATTCCCCATTCCATTCACCCTACACCACTTCTACCAACATTTGACGTCATATTGGCTCCCTGTAAGTTTGTAGGCAAACATTACCCTTGAACATTAACTGTAAATTGGTTGCATATGAATTGCAGGAGCTGATGATTTGCAGCAGCCAGAGTATTCAGAAACTACAATGCGTTCTAGTGCACACACTGAATTCATTCATATTTATAAAGTTCAATGATGTTATGGAATACAGTATTCACTGTTAAAGAATATAGGCAGTTTATCTGCAAACCACATTACTGACACAAATAGGTGTGATATGACACATGTTGTATGTGCCAGCTGTCATTTGCCAGTGTTTATCCTTTGGAGGTCAGAAGGCTGTTTGTAGGAATGGAGCATTTTGTGGATGAAAAGACAGCAGCACGGTGAGGAAAGGTATTGATGAGAAAACCAATGGAACTGTTCTTCCTTCGTGATTCATTGGATCATACATCAAAATTGGGAAGCCTCGCTGCTGATAGGGTCACGGTGCCCTTTTTATGATTTTGGATGCCTCCATCTTTTCCACAAAGCACACGAACACAAAAAAGTTGAACCCACTTAAAAAAATCTATTATAAAACTATTCAGTTTTTTTATACCAGAGTCCATCACTAAATATCTAAAAGGATGCTTAAATGTATTATACCTACATTTTTGTACATGTTTAGTAGCTACAGACTGATTAAAAATATTGAAGTGGAACTGCCTCTTTGATTCATATTGATATGTTTACTCATTGGATGGTAGCTATTCATTCAAATATCTTTTAAATGACATCTGAAATTGCTTTATTCACATGGGATGGTCATTAATATAAAATGAGTCAGTAGAAAAAAATCGATCCATCCATTTTGTGCTGCTTATCTGGATGTGGGGGTCAGCAGTCCAAGAAGAAAAGCAGATCTCCTTCCAGCTTATCCAGGAGCTTCACTTTCATGCTTCCAGCTTCTCTCTCTCCTCACTGACAAACAAGACCCCAAGATTATTTAAACCCCTCCACTTGGGACAGCAACTCCGTAGTTTCAGCTGAGAACAATTGGCTTGGACTTGAAGGTGATAGTTCTCATTCCCAATGTTTCACACTTGGTTTAGGGTTAGGGGTTAGTATGCAAATCATATGATCCATACATTGTGTTTTCTTTTTGTAACAGTTCTTTTTCTTGTATTTATGATGGTCTACTTTAATTCTAATTTGGCAGATACTGTCAAGCAAAACTATGTTCTGTTTTGAAATAAGTATATATTGACATTTCTCTAGGCTCCCACGCCTTCTACGAGTGCAATGATACCTGGTGGTGTAGAATTCTGCTTTGACTTGAGGTAGAGGCTTGCTCTTGTGAAAACCACAACTGGAAAATAATTTTAAAAAATGGTTCTCCTTATCAAAATAACCAATTTGACTATTCCAAACATAACTTGTTTGAACTTTTTGCTTTAAGGAAAGCACAGAAGCAACCAACCTGAGTCCTGTGCAGTATCTTAGCTGTTCCTAGGACTGTGCTCTTCTGGACAAAGATCTGGAATGTTGATCCTGGGATCTGCTGGAGCCACTTGCCTAGCTTGGGCATCAATGCACCAAGGGCTCTGATTATCACTGGGAGCACTACTGCCTTCATCTCCACATCTTCTTGAGTTCTTCTCTCAGTCCTTGGTATTTTTCGAGCTTCTCGTGTTCCTTCTTGCTGATGTTGCTGTCACTCGGTGTAGCTACATCTATCACTATGGCCATTTTCCTCTACATTTCCATGACTACTAAATCTGGTTGCTTAGCCATCACCAGTTTGTCTGTTTGCATCTGGTCCCACAAGATTTTTTCTCGGTCATCCTTAGCTTGTATCATTTTGACCTCAGGACTTCCAGGCCATACTGGAATGTAGTACACAGATGTTTCTGTGTACTATACCGGCCACTTTGTTATGGCGTTCCATGTATGCCCTGCCTGCTTGCATCTTGCACCCTGCTGTTACATGCTGGATTGTCTCAGGGGCGTCTTCACTGAATATATATGCAGCATCAGTAGACTTAGGATCTGAGCAGCTCATTTAGATCATGCATTTTTCCTGGAGTCTGAGTCATTAGTAGGTAATTGCCAGTTGATTGTTCTGTGACCTTTGCTTTTCTTTCTTCTTCATTACTTCTTTGTACATTTTCTGGATTTATATTATTTAGTTTCCTCCATATGCCTTTCTCTTTCTGCTTAGCCCTGATTTCCCTTGAACTATCTGAAAGAAAAAAACATATAGAGCTTAAAATATAGGGGAAAAAAATGAACAGCTGGTCTGCATCAGGAAGAAGTCATTAATAAGGTGTTTGTCAAGCCAGAGGAAGCAGAGCATGAATGGAAGGGGATGCTCTGTTTTTATTTTTTCTGTTCACATTTCACCTTCTGTCTCAAAGCTGCTTTCAAGAGACAAGGTCAACGATAATCACCTTGAAGAGAACTTTAAATATATTCCAGGAGATACTTTTTTCTTCAGCCTCCATGAATAATTGATTGATGTACAGGCAGATGACCAATTAAGTTAAAATTAATAACATTAAATGTCTTTGTAAGGTGTAATAGGAACAGCTTCATTTTGTCTACTAGGGTTAGTGAAAAACATCTTTTTCATCTACACCAAACCATTTATGTGTAGGGGCATTGTCATTTTGAAATAGATGGTCAGGACCACTCAGGACAACTCAGAAGTGTTTTGCAGTGGCACTTTATTGTACGTGAATCCAAACAATATCACCAAATGACCCCTACAGAGCCACCTTACTGTATTTCAGGACTGTACTGTTATCTAGGTATAAGCTACATGTGTATTTTCATGCTTGTCAAGAAATGGATGGCTCTTCTGACCAAGTTGCTTAAATCCACATCTCTGAAGGCCATGTGCCTTTTCTGGTGTTTGCTCCACTCAACTCTCAAATGTGCATTCATCTTTGTAATAATGGGTTATGCACCACAACCCTACTATTATATCCCTCTCAATGCAGTTGGGGATAGATTGTTTTCGATTACAGAGTCAGATCACGTTCTGCAACTGCATTGCCTGAGCTAATGCCTGAGCATCATAGTCATCAAATGTGGGCAGTTGACCTTATTTACCCGGGTCTTTCCTACTGTTGAAACTCAAGGCAGTGGAGGAGTCTTTTAGACTGAAGCTGTAAGCTCATTTCAGTATCAGTTTGATCAGAAACCAAATCCACTGGACCTGTTCAGCATGTTAATACACACCACAGAGCCTGATTTTGTAGGTAACTGCTTAATTGTAAAGTCCATGAAGTCCATTTATGTGGATATGCTTATGTTTCTCCACTCATTTATTCATGCTTCTTCATTGTCCATCTGTATGGGTATGATGTATTTAAAAATAATACTAGTTATAAGACTATGAAGTTATGAAACAAATCTCTACCAGGCCTGGCTTTAAGATCTGGGCGAGACAATTCTCTGATTGTGTGACATTTCATTCATTCTGTCAGTTTATTCTTATTGAGAGGAAACCAGAGGGCAGTAAAAGAGAACAAAAATGGAAAAAATGTAAATTAAATATCACATTTCCGTCTAGTTTTTCTTTTTCTCTTGACATTTATGCCACCAGCTGTCGCTTTAGTCTTCGTGCCATCAGAGTGTAGCCGATGTGATATATTTTAAAGGTCTCTGGTCAGTTCATTCCACCTACTCTCTGTCTCAGCAATAAAGTTAGTGAGACAGCAGGGGTTTCAGCATGATTTAACCTGAGGCCAGCGAAAGCTCAAGTGGGTTTGACAGCTTTGTAACTTAATGATCTATAAAACCAATTGATGAACTTTTGAAGTGGCGAAAGGAAATTGACAGCTGAAATGACCAGAGGTGTTAACGACTAACTACAACGCCATTTTCTTGATGGCTAAATCCAAGAAAAATATTTTTGATTCATTTATGTTGACACTTTTGTAAATTAATTGTCCATAATGATACCATATTTTCCACAAAATTAACTAACTGTAAAATTAGGTTGAATGATTGATGCATCTTTCACCATCAACGTAACCTTCAGCATTCTAGTTTATGTGAAATGTCTTACAGAGTTCAAGAGATTAATGTAAACACAATTTAAAATGATCAAATATAAAATGAACAACAACAGCCAGAAGTATGAAGATCGAAGCAAATACAGAAAATTCCATTACATGTCCGACATGTGGAGCTCTGGAGAGCACCAGACCAATGAAAGGGGAGACTCTGATGTTACTGTTACCGTAAGTCACCAAGCACACAAGAATGTAGTCAGTATACTCAGAGGAGCAAGTAACAACAGATACTACCATGTCTGCATATATATGTTATCACTACTAGCTGCTCTCTAAACTTTGAAGTGTCCTGTGAGCCATTCCATCCATCATTCAACCCATTTTCTATTGCTTACCCAGGTCTGGATCACAGCCGGATAAGCATTACCTTACATGCACCTTTTTCAGCTTTTCCAGGGGCACGCCGAGGTGTTTTTAAGCAAGCCATCTCTGAGAAAGAGCTAGACACCATTCAGCGGAAACTCACTAATGACTCTTATACGTAAGATCTCACTCTTTTGGTCAAAGCACAAAGACTTGTGAACGCTGAGCCATTGTTTGTATAAAATGCAGACTTACTTTCTTTTTTCCCCACATTATAGCTATTTAGCATTAGAGCTAACTTAGCTATCCCTTAGAATGGCAGCCGTACTGCAAATATCTCCGTTTTGAATTTGGCTCTAAATTTTGGTTGCTGCAGTGCATTTAATATCTGCAATTTTTGAATTACACATGTTGTGGAGGGGAGAATTTGTCAGAGAAAAACTGCTTCTCTTTGTATTTACACTGTTTCCATTTATCAAAAGTGGAAAACGTCTGTCACCAGATATCAGTCTGCTTTCATAAGGATTTCCACCCTCAGACTGCCTTCTTTAATGTTGTTCTCCAGCAATCATGATGAATTACAACAATTATCCATAGCCCCAGAAAACTTTATGTAATTGATGGCGGATGCTTAGAGGGGCAAAACAAAGGTAGAAAAAAAGAGCTCTCCCACTGTATTCATGCTTTATCAGAAAGCAACACACAGATAAAGGCCTTACATTAAAGCCTGGCAAAAGAAGAATAGTTGCTATAGTTATATATACACACACATATACCCACAAGGGAGTTAAATAAGCAAAAACCTATATCTAAAGGAACTCCAAAATAGTACCTTAGGTGCTGCAGTTTTAGAAGTGAATGGAAGGTTGTGCGACACAGCTTTTAGTCTGTAATCAAAAGGTCACAGACTCAATGACATCAAGTGTTTCCAGCAGCTTTTACTTGACAATCTGTACAATTTCTTGATGGACTCCAGCTGTTGTAAAAGTTAATTTTTGCAATAAATCTTGTCATCATCCTCCACTTATAGCCTCCCATGGATTTTCCAGTGTTTATAGTTGAGTTTGTCAAAGAAGGGAGAACTGGTCTGAACATTTTCTTACATAAAAGTGGCTGATCTAATAAAAATGAAAAGCTGAATACAGTACTTATAGCTTATCAAAACACTGATGTCAAAGGTCTCATGTCCAAATCCTACACGAGGCCCCAATTCACACCACCTCCTATTATTTGAGGTTCAAGTGGAGTCATTTTTCCAGAAATGGCCAATGCCCAAAATGACATATACAAGCTTACAAGCCATCAGTGCAGCGCCAAATCACAACAGCAGTCGCCTCAAGGATATATCTCGAGGTAAAGACTCAATGATAATAAAGAAAACCGCCTACAACCAGACGATGCCCTATGAGCAAGCACACGGTGACAGTGGGAAGGAAAACTTCCAAGAATTGTCAATTCCGAAAATACAAAATTGCTCTACTTAAACAGAACTCTCAAAACAATAACTAAATGCTGACTCTTGGGAACAGAGGGATGTCAGCTAGAGTTTAAAAAGCTGCTGTCAGCCAATGATCTAATTCAGAGGCAGCAAACTCATCGGATGAACCAGTCACTGGGCTCCACCTGTGACAACATCACAGTACAGCCACACACACACATTCTGAAGGAGAGGTGTCTCCCACAAAATAACAACAAATAACAAACAGCATGCATATGATCATAACATCCTGTGTGACTCGTGGTGTTTGCTCTCTCCCCTCAGCTGTGTGGTCAGGCCTGAAGGAGAATTAACAAATGGGGCAGGAAACAGGTTCTCTCTCTCTCTCCTCTGTCGTTGGTTCTTGTTTTTGATATCTGTTCACATGTGGAACATTGCTTCTGTTAATTTTCCTTCATTTGAATAGTAGTCTGGGCTTTATGGGCATTGCTGTGGTGTAGGTTTAAGTTAAAGGGAGGACCACAGATCATGCAGCCCTTTGTGAGTTCGTCCGAGTGGTTTCCTTTTCTTTTCTTAATGTTGGCCTTAATTTTCAGCTTGTTGTTGTTTAGTGCTGATCATAGATTATGGTTTAACTTAATTGGTGTTTCATTTGTTAGTAAATGGTAAAAACTGGAGTAAATAGCTGTCCCTTTCAACGATCCTTTGTGGGGTCACAATAGCAAGAAAACAAGTGTTAAACAAAGGGACTCATTTAGTGTTTTAATCAGTAATGCAGATGGATTATACCCCTGCATGTCAGTGAAATAGCACAATGAGTATCACAATAAACTTGTTCTAGAAATATTTGAGGTCATGGCACAAAGGTTTAGAAGTAGCAACCTTTTTTTTTTTTTTTACCTTTTGGGACCTGATATATGAAAAAAGGCTAACCTCTGCAAAGTTGATCTGTTTTGAATATATGTCATAGTCAGTTTCGGTAGTAGGTGCCAAATAAATCCTGTTCAAATCCTTATGGACTGTGCTGTACTGTATAGTATAGCATGTGGCTCCAAGCCACAGTGGCAACAGCTGCCAAAACAGGAACTTTGCTGCTGAGCTTTGCGTACGGTTCGAGTACAGCATGTACCATACACCAGCACAGTAATGTTTCATCGCTAGTTTTGTGGCTATGACTCCTGTCTGCAAATACCACTGCCTTTACCTACAACCATACCGCCAACACACCCTTATGTTAGCTCTTGAAAGGCCACATGCAAATTAACTAAACTTTCTCAATGCAGAACTTTTAAACTGAAGAGAATAAAGCATGCACAGCACTAGCAGTGCCAAAAGGGAATGATTTGATCTTTATTGTCTTGCTTAACGGCACTGTGATCGAAGAACTCGTGAGTGACAACCACTCCATAAAAGCGTAACCTTTCATCCATGGCTTCAGTAGCTAGTAGGCTACAGTGCAGCTTCAAAATATGCCCATTTCATGTTTGAGCTGTGTGTGTGTTTGACTTTTCAAAAACGGATGAACAAAAATAGTACAGTTTGGATGTTAGGAGGGAGGGCAGGACACACTCACTGAACAAAAGGAACAGAGGCCAGGAACTTTGTGCAGGTCCCATTTAAATTTGGTTTGCTTTCGTAACCAACATCCATGCAGTGAGTCTGAGGAGCAGCGCTGACACTCATGTTGCTGTTTGGAAACAAGGAAGCCTTTTAAGGATGTGCTCACTGAACAGATGAAAACTCTTTTGAATGTTTAAACGATGACCCTGTTATAACAGGTAATACTCACAACTAAATCATTTCAGCATCAACATTTGAAAACCTAACAGAAAAACATTAGCCAAAATTTAAAAACCGCCTCTCCAAACGACCTCAAAGTTGACACTTCACTTACTGTTCCACAACCATGAGCCTGCCAGGTTTGAATGCCAAGTTTCATACAGTTGCCAAGATCTGCAAATCAGAAAAGAACAATATTCAAACAGACAACATTCATTTCCCAGACATCAAATATGCCATTTTTTTCAAACTTCCTGGCATCTGAAAACAAATGTACAAGGTGTCTTTTGGCCCTGGTGCCTTGACGCACTGACTCCAATTTCAATTCTGTTTAATTCAATTCATTTTTATTTACGTGGTGCCAAATCACCACAGCAGTTGCCTCAGGGTGATCCAGAGAGCAGTTTGAAAGACTGGATCAGAAGACAGGAGCAGAAGCAGCCTTAATCAAACAGGTTGTGGGACATTGTTAATTTTAGGTCAGGTTTAGGTGACCATTCAAAAAAAATACCTGTTCGCGACATTAAGTCTGCATGCTGAAAAGTGGAGCCAAAGGGAAACCCAGTGTTTTTTAACCAGTGCTGACCACAGCCCTCATTTTGTATGCAGGTAGCTGACAAAAGAGATGCAATCAAATGTAAACTGAAATTACAGGCCACTAAGTATTCTGACATTAAGTGAAAACATAGATTTTAGTGATTAAAATATATTTCATTTAAAATGTAATTGCATACAATAATTACAACCGGTTTACACTACTATATAACCTACTATAAATCTGTACCAAAAAACGAATTAATAAAAAAATACACAAAGACATAGCATTCATAGTTTCAAGGTTCCCTAAAAGTATCATTTTGCTTTGTTCGACCCACGCTGGTGGGTCAAACAAAGCAAAATGATGCAAAAATCCATCTGTATAGTCACAGGTCAAATTTGACCCCAAACATTAATGTACAAAGATGTGTAGCACCTTTGCAAGACCATCCAACTTTCAAATATTTTCATTTTTCTTTACTTTGGGTCACATCGGGAAACAAATTTCAGGCATTTATTGACCAAACAATATGTAAGGGTTAAATATGAATTTGATACCCTTTTATACTCCTCCACCTTTTCCAAGTTTGAATATCCCTGTGTTTGTGCGTGTGCGTATGTAAATATATATAAGCTTAAACATCAAAGAGCAGCTCAAACAAAAACATTTTGAATCCAAAAAATGCTCCTACTCAAATACTCTTTTCATGGAGGTTATTTTTGTTTGTCTCTGTGGCGTTTCAGACGTGGGTTGTACATAAGAAAAATCTGAGGAACTTCAGAAATGAATATTTTTTCAGGTTTACCTTCGATGTCAGTTTTTTCTGCCTCTCAGTCACACTAACAGATTCGGTGTAGATCTCTTTTCTGTCAAAAGCCTGAAGCTCTCAGGAACATTTGCATTGTGCACATTATTTACATATTAAATGCTCTGATTAGGTAATCAGTGCCAACTGTCAACGCATACATTTCCATATGTTTTCCCTGTTCGTTCCTGTTCTTCAGAAACAGACTGTAAAAGTACTTCAGACAAACTGGGAAAGCAGGTCATCATAGCCAGTGGCTTTTGCAAACATGGGTGCTTTGGTTTAATGAGGGAATCGAAACAAGCTAATTGATTTGTCTCCAGGTTTTCTCTCCCGCACATACGTTGATATTTGCATAAAGTTGAACCTTTCCCACATTGTGCCACAGGGCTTATTTTTGAGGATGCGATGCTTTCACATCTCTGTTATGTGGAACCTGATGTGTGAGTGGTACATGAGAGAAAGGAGAGGAGATCGTCCTGGTTATTATAACTTTGTTACAACTGTCTCAGCTCCACCGGGAGAGAAAATGCAGTTGAAGCGTTTCTGCATTTTCTCACTGTGACTACACCTGGAAAAAAGGGAACTATTTTGCCTAATTTTGTTCAGTCTCATGTTCTCTCCTTGCATCCTTTCCTGTGCCCTTCCACGTAAAGAGCACAACCAGCATTAAGTGATAAAAGCAGAGAGCAGCATAGAGGAACGAGGGAAAGGAGGGAAAAGCAAGGGATGTAGACACGGAGGGTGGCAGAATGCAAGACGGGAAGATATGAGCAGTATAAGGGGGATGTAACCGAGATAATAATACATTTGAGCTGAAGAGCGGTTGGGAGGAAGCTAACAATTTTCTGCCTGAATTGGCTTGGCTCATCATGGCTGTCTGGGGAAATGTGTCAGTAACATTGTGCGTGTGCATTTGTGTGTGATATGATAAACATTTGCTGCTCCTGGTGCTGCTTCCAGCCTTTCTCCATCAGCCCACATCACCTCTCCAGACCTCGAACTTTTGGCAGCATCTCCTTTAACACGGTGTAAAATGGACTCGCACACTGCGTATTAGCTCTTACATCAGTCTTCTCCCACAGCGCTGGGCTTCTCTTGAAACACAGAAGAGATTTCATTAATTTGTCAGCTTCTTTTCAGGACATCATCCAGGATTTGCTGGCAGAGGAAAGGGCCGTGGGAGGGTGTTTACTCTTCTGTTTGGTTCATTTAACCTCATAAATCAAAGACCATATTAAGCTCTGTATTGCTTCCTTTTCCTGGGCATCAGTGTTAGAGTTATGTTTGTCCAGGAAAGTATGGCTGCTGCAGAAGAAACAATAAGAGAGTCTTGGAGAGAAGCATCCTCTTTTACTTCATATAAGGTCAACACAAAATAACTATTCTATCAACTTTATATTGAATGCGTTTCATATTTCTATAGAGGAAGTCATTCTAGTCATGTTTTGACAGACAGCATGAAAGGCCAGGGATGCAAATAGTGCTAAGCTGAACCAATCAAATGCTTGGAATAAAGTCAGAGCCACACAGGCTGCCACACAGAGTGTAGAACAAGAAGCGGCGAAGGATGTGTGCTAATGTTTGGGCTACTCCAGTCAATAGACAACAGACTGTTCAAAGTGTGAGTGAGATAAAATGACAGCAGCAAACTTTAACAAATCCTTACAGCAACAGTGTTACCGAACGTGACACCCCAACAGACGCAGCCCAAGACTCATAAAACGAGGTCACTGTTGAAAATAATTCAGTAGTGTGGAGATCTAAAGTCCGACAGAGAACCAGAGCAGACTGAAAACTATTTCTGCAAAGAAAAGTAGTGTCACAAATCAATCACCATCTGAAGCAGTGCTAGTGGACAGTTGACCTCAACAGTACACATAGCACAAGACTTTAGAGAAACTTGTCTCCTGTTCCAGTCGTTATTACAGCAAATTAAGAGAAAGAGCGATATTACAAATACTACAGAAGATGTGATACCAGTAAACACAGTGCACAGCTGATTAAAGTGGCTGACCCTTGTGACCAATAATTAAAGAACCAGCAAATGTTTTAGCTATTTGGCTGCATAATTATCATCTTATGTTAACTAATTACTGTTGGCTAAAGTCAATGCAGTGTGTCAACATGTAGGCATTTCTTCAAGCTGGAAGTAAAAAATAAAGTCTGTGCACTTTTTGTACATATTGTGCACTGTGTACTATTAAAGCTTGGTTTTTGGTTGGAATGCCTCACCTACTTCATTTTCACCTTTACAGTCCACACTTCATGATGTGTCCTTGTATAACAGTGAAAGGAAAAAAAGTAAAAATCCAAGTATATCAGATTTTTATTTTCCTTTTCAAAAACAGAAAGCTAGAATTTTACATAATTTCAGTCAACCTGCAACCGTTTAGTTGTCCCCATAAGATAAGATAAGATAAGATAGATCTTAATTGTCACTGTTACCAGAACAAAGAAACACAGTTAGGCGTCTCTCCATTGGCAGCTTGTAGGTTTTTACAGTCACATTCTTCAGGCAAGAGAATAAAATAACTAAAGATAAAATAAGTTTAAGAGGTACCCACACAGGGAATGTATGTAATGCACAAAAACATAAGTATCTACACAAAAGGATATGCAAGTTATATACAGACACAAAATATGTAAATATATATAGAGCTACGGTGTAACAGGGGAACAGCATTATATAAAATCTGTCATATATGTAATATTTTCTGCCCTCATGCATCCATAAAAACCTTGATTACATACATGAACATTAATTGTTGGACCTGTCAAGTGGAACAGTGACTTTGTCCTTATATGTCAAGCTGTCAAAAATTGCACACCGCTCCAGTGGTGTTACATGTTTCTTTGCCAAGTTATGGAAAAATTTATGACCGTATAATAGCCTAAAATGACACCATGACCATTTTGGAAGATAAATATTAAGTAGCCTATTTTGCCATGACACTGAACAAGTTTGTCAGTCTTCTCTGAAAGAATGTTACGGGCTATGTTCCTTTTTCTTTTCCTATAAAAGATATAATTTAAAGATGAACAGAGAAAATAAACACATTAACATTAGTCCAACGTAGCACTGCACCATCAACGTGTGATTTTAAAATTAATGTTTTTTTAAATGAATACCTACATACTTCCTGTAGTACCCCAAAGAACCTGAGGTTTAAGTTAGCACTGTGTAAAATTACCGTGTGTCTGACCTGACAGATACAAAGAAAGTTCAACATAGGCAAGTTTTTTTTTTCCATTAGTTGTCTCAACCAAAACCCCAAACCCCAGTCACGGATGATGGAGAACAACAATAACAGGCAGAAGAGGTTTTTGTCAGTTTGTCAGCGAGCTCACATAACAAGAGGTGTTTGATGTATTACGACTCCTAATCTGCACCAAATGAACCAATAAGCAACTGTCTACTTTATTCACGAAGAATCCCGGACAGCTAGGAAGGATATACATTTTTTTTATAATAAAACAAAACACAGGCAGTGCAAATGAGACAAGGATTGCTAAAGAAAACTGACAATCTTGGGAACTACTAAGTGAATATACTGATTTTTAGTACTAAGTGCATGCTCACTGCTGCTGTTTATTGGTAACATATTGTGTGACACTGGCTTATAATGTCAGGGATTTTGAAAACACTTTAGTTTTTAGGCAAGTCAAAGTGGAATTATTTTTCCTCATTGAATATTCCCTGTGATAAGTACTCACAGGCTAAACAATCAATGGCGGCACCGACATCTTAATAAAATGTCATCCTCTTCCTCCTCACCTCAAGCCTCATCTCCTGAACTTAGGTCCGGGCTCTAATCACGAAAAGATGCATATACATGCTCATTTATTCACAGTTTCTTAATTTCAGCTGATTAAAAATGTGACCCTCCTATCTTTGGAAAGCTACCAAGACCCTGTTAAACAATAGCAGAGGCTGGTTAAAAGCTAATTTTATGCAGAGCTAATGCTAGACTCGAGCGTCCTAAAAATCACAATTTCCCTCTGATAAAGAGTTTCATAACATTTTCACTTATTCAATAATGGTCCAACTAAGTTACATCCACTTCAAAGACAATTTCTCTAATACTAGCAAACAAGAGCTACCAGATGCTAACAGCAGCTACCTGAGGCTACCAGTAGCTTACAGAGGCTAACAGTGGCTAACAGAGGTTAATGGTGGCAAACACAGCTGCACTATCGCTTCTCATTGACTCACTGACCCTTTTTACAGACTGTAACTTTAAGTTTTCTAAGACAGCGTGGTTTTCATACTTTGTTCATACATGTGGTCTGAGGCAGGTTCGCAGAGTACAAATTTGTTCATAGAGTAGAAACTGATTCAAGTACAAAAATATTAATAAATCACAGATTTATGCATGAAACATTTGTACAAACAGTTTATTATGGGGTGCCGATTGTAAAGTGAAACATGCTGAAATTAACGGCAACATTTTTCCACATTTAGCTCAGAACCTTACAAAAACATGTTTTTTGAGTCATTTTTTACAACATTTAGTAAAATATTTGTAACTTTTTATATTTAAAACATAATTTTAAATGTTAAATATTAAATCTAAATATTATATCTAAATCTAAATGTTAAATGTTAAATCCAAATACTATATTTAAATCTAAATCTAAATGTTAAATCTAAATATTATATTTAAATCTAAATGTTAATTGTTGAATCTAAATGTTACAGGAAACTAAATATTTAGCTAACATGCAAATTTATTGTAGGGATTAACAGAAATACCAAAATAAAAGCCTTACAAAAACTTTTGTGCCGGTAGTGGTCAGCTTGTGTCTGCTCTCCCTTGATGGTCACTTCTCACCGCCATTAGCTGCTTCGCTAAAAATTTAGTTTCCTGTAACATTTAAATTTAAATATAATATTTAGATTTAACATTTAAAAATGTTTTAAATATAAAAAGTTACAAATATTTTACTAAATGTTGTTAAAAATGACTTGAAAAAACATGTTTTTGTAAGGTTTTGAGCTAAATGTGAAAAAATGTTGCCATTAATTTCAGCATGTTTCACTTCACAAACGGCACCCCATAGTTTATGCTCAGATTTGAGTGTGAAATGTTGGTACACATGGTTTATACTGCCTGTGTATGACCACTGCCTGTAAGGATGCAATGGCTTGTGGTGCTTGAGCAAAAGTTATATATATTTTGGTAACTAATAAGCTGACATTTGTACTGTAGCTGTTTGCCACTGTTTCTTATATTTCTGAAGAAGCTATAAAAACAAAAAGCTGTGTAAATACAGATAGCCACCAAAGGGGGATCTATAACAACCTCAGCACATTACCTCCATTACATTTAGCCAAGGCACATGATTCACTTTCCTTGATCATTTAGAACTACTTTGCTATCACTTGAGCCAGCATCTCTTGTCCTTAAATAGGCCCACAGAGGTGAGACAAATCCTTTGCATTTAAGTGTTCTTCACATACAGTTTTTTTAACCTCACCATTTATAAAAATTCTGCCCAGTGTAGCAGCGATAAAATTGGATGTGCTCCATAAGAATAAATAACCATTTGCAGATTTGTTTTCAGTGCACTCAGCAGAATTTCTGACCTCACTATAGCCCCCGAGTGTGCAGCAAAGCAATTTAAATTACGCAAGAAGCAAATCAGCTTCTTGTGTAATTTACACACACACACACACTCACACCCAGACTGTAAAAACTCAGACGTACACTGTCTTGACAGGATGAAAACCACCATGGGTGCTTTCACCCATAGAACTACAGACTCCAAAGCATAAACACTCCCATTTAGGCTTAGACGGTAAGTCCAGGCAGTACTAAAGCTACCCGACAACAGATAAACAACGGCAAATTAAAAGAAAGAGCCCCTCGCTGATACTAAATACTCCATAAACCTCCCTGTGCAACCTCTAACGTCTTCAATGATTATATGGCAGTCAAACTTAAAACAAGAGGGGACGAAGGCAGAGCAAGCAGAAGGGGAGACACAGGGAGGCAGTGGAAATAAATTTATGGAGTTTTTGAGAAGATAGAAAAAGAAAATAGTGGGTTTATGCATGCAGTGATGAAATGCAGAAAGAATAACAAGAAGAGATGAAAAAAAGTGACAACCAAGGAACACGAGCCACAACCAAAAACTAGCACGAACATCTGAAAGTAAGACTGCCGGGGGAGACGAATATTTTCTCATTCTGTTATGGAGGTGTACTTTGATTATTGGAGATCAATCACATCAGATTACAAGAACTTGAGAAACGCCTTAACTTTGAGGAGTGAACAAAAACAACAGTGAAAGCAAGGCAAGGCTGAACTTAAAGGTTTGCTCAGACTTAACAAGAACAGGTAGGAGTTTCCAGCTGTCGAAATATATCTTTTAGATCCTCCTTACTATTCTACATAGTAAGGGGATCTTTGAGGATTGTTGAAATACCTACGAAACAGCAGTAAGTGGATTTCTCAACGATTCACGGGAATTTCTATTTGAAAAAAACTGGATGCTTAGCTTTTTGACATTCGATGTAAAGGCAATCCACGAGAGCTCGAGCTAATTTAGTGCCCTGTTTGATTTGAACAAAACGATGCACGACATGCAAATTCCAACTCTTTTCACTCAGATTGAATCATTTAACCGTTAAGCAGATGTGTAATTGTGAAAGCAGACGTATAATTGAAACTTTGGGCAGAAGGCAGAATGATAACCCTTGTAATACCCCCTCCATAACCTCCCTCTGTGGAGTTGTTTCCTTTTTGATGTATCATAATATAGGTGCACGTAATGGATCACGGGCCTCAAGGAAAGCACCCTAGCTTCTGATGCTACCTTGTCAAAGAAGAGAAACAAGATCAGGTAGGTGGCCTTGTTTGATTCATCATCATCCACCTCCCCACCCAACCTTCTGCCTGACCTATTCATTAACATCCTTGCTGGATACAGATCCATTCTTCCTCTCCTTTGTTCTCTCAACTGTCGCCGATTTTTCTAATTTTCATCTTATAATCTTGACGCTTCTATATATGCTCTCCTCTGTCCTCTCCCCTTCTCTTTTCCCTCACATTTTTCTCGTTTTCACTCTAAGCCCGTCTGTCCTTTGCTGTCTCTCTCATCTTGTCATCCCGAGCCATCTCGTTAAGTCATCCCTTCATCATTCCTCTCCCTTTCTACTTTAGTCACCTTTCTCACCTCACAGCATTTGTCTAACCCCATCGTCGCTCACTCTCATTTTTCCCAGGCCTCCACTGCTTCACCACCATTATTACCTGTTCCTTGTCCACATCACAACTTCTCCTTGGGTTGGTTTTCATGCTTATTACAAGTGACCATGACTCAGATTTTATAAAGTAAGAAGAATTTAGTTAGTATCAGCAATTTACAATTTTCAGAGTGTTGTTGGGGGACACAATAATGTGATGGAACAGCTAAAGTGACAAGCTAACAGTAAACTGCTTATAGCAAATATATATCTACAGTATTATACGAGTCATGATTAAAACACACATGACCTGCATGTTTTTCCTCCCTGACAACAGCGATGAATCCTCTGCTTCTAAGCCTGTCTCAGTCCTTCACATTATTTGGTTCCTGTCACTTTCAGAGCTGTGTCTCCAAAAATACTTCTGTTTTAGTTTTTTTTTTCTTCTTTGTGTTTTATTCAACTTCCATTGTATGCTTTTTCTCTTTCTCTTGTGTTTTTGTGCGCTTGCAGTGTTTTTCTGTTTGCTCATGTGTATTTTAGGTGCCCAAAAATTTCAATAAGTAAAAACATGAGACTATTATGAAAAAGAGACCATTAGTCAGATCTTTTTGTGGTCATGCATAAGAGAGGTCATCCAGAGACAAAGTAAAAAATGGACCCACCACATCCACAAGTGAATGTGTAAATATTGTCTTCTGTTGTTTTCCAGTCAGTCCTTTTCTGATCAGTTTCTCATTGTACACTGTGATTTCACCACCAAGTCTCAAATGTGAGAGAGAAAAAATCAGCTTCTGTTTCAAACTGACCTGAATTTCATGCGAAGCATCACTGCTGTCGTAAAGATCTCGGTCTCTGAGACTCAGTAGTTTCCACCAGTTATAGAGTCCAAATTTTTTCAAGCCCTAAGGCAGTGCAGAGGATGCCAAGCGAGATTTGGAGATGACTTGTGATTTTTTTTTTCCAGTGTTACTTCATCCATTACTTATTGCTGACTGTAAACTTGCTGCACTGAAACTCTGTAGATCATCAATATATGTTGTAGTGCTATATGTTAGGTGTGGCTAAGCCATTGGGTCATACAAACTGGAACTGGTGGATATAACTGAGCCTTTATTGAGCAGAAGATGCCTGAAGGCCTCTGACGTGGATTTTGCAAATCAAATTTGAATATCTTTATTTATATCAGTACTTTATCCCGCTGGACCTTCATGCTGTGAAGCAACAGTGCTAACAACAGCACCACTGTGCTGCCCTTCAGCTTTCCTTGCTTGTCATAACTAGCTTGACAGCTTGACTAAAAAGCAATACCTAGTCATAATTTTGAACCATGAAAACATTGTATAAAATGTATTTTTCTTCAGTCGATTCAGTCAAAAGTCATTCATTTGGTATTAATCACAGAATACCACGAAGGCCTCACTCAAATGCAACGCCTGGAGTCGTAAAGTGCTGTCTGCAGCCACGTGAAGCAGAGGGAGATGGTACAACAGATGGTATAGCCCCCACAGAGCTGTGATCTCAGCACTGTCAGTCTGGGATTATGTGAGGAGACGAAATACTGGATCAGGCTAAGCCCTAAAGTGCACCTGCAGGTAAACTGGTGCAGCTCCAGTGACAAAAGGTGGTTTGCAACAAATACTGTTTTGATTTATTTCTGCTTAGTGGACTAATTGGTGCTTTAAAGCTTTTGATGTTTTTGTCAGCTTTAATTTTTAATATGATATCTTTACAGGTATATATACAGTGCAACTGTAATCATATTCTCATTTTCTTCCACACCACTAATTCCGATTGGGGACATTGATATCTGTAAGTTTTATTCTACCGGCACAATGAAAGGGGCACATTGCATTGCATTCCTCATGTAACCACATGTAGCTCATCCCACCAAGACTCCTGCCTTTTTAGTTGACATCAACATGATAGTATGTACAGCAGTATACTAGCTGAGGCAGAGAGCTGCTGATTGTGTGTCTGCTTTCACTGGAGCTCCTGTGCTACTGCAATTAGCTGCTTGCTGTTGCATTTCCTGTGGGCTTTTATTCTCAATTAGAACTAAAATAACATTTAATCAGATCTCAAATTGTTCTTGATGTCGGTTGAGGCCACTGCACTATTTTAATCCATTTGTGCCATGAATTAAAAATAACATAAAATTTGCATTTTAATAATGAATACTGAACACTCATTTTGTAAAGGTTTGGTATGTTTGAGTGAAAAGCAGTTTTTGTTTGGCTGAGGGTGACAGAAAGACCTAATTTACTTTGTTTTAGTGAACAACAGCGTTGACATAGTGTATAGGTTAAACCAGTCTTAACTTTGCATTGTTTTTCTCCTTTTGCAGTGCAAAGATGTTAGTAAAGATAGCTGGTCACTCTGAATGGCCTGTAGGTGAGAATGTGACAGAATAGCCTTGAACCCTCTGACAGGCTTCAGGTCTGACCTATTGTGAGCTTGGCCCAGGACACTGAAGACGCAGGTCTGTATCCCTGTGAATTAGAAGCTTACTGAGCAATTCGACTAGTCACAGATTACACTCAATGCCAAATTTATGTGCCATTGCTAAGAGTGTGATTTATTAGGGTAAGTGGACTGTAACGCAGTTTTATATAGAAGACTGAGTTTTGCATCATTAGGCTTACTTCATAGCTGCCATTTGTAGATTACATAAAAGGCGACTTAATCCTGGGTCCAATATGGACCAGTTTTCACTGGAGAGTCGGTTGAATAAACTATAAGTGGGTATGGATCAATAAGCATTACAGTCAAATTTCCAAATACGTCCTAATTCGCTTTGCCAGTTGAAACCACATGCACCCTGAATTTATTTTTGCATATTGTCCATAAGTTGCAGCAGCCTCAATGTTTCTGCTTGACCCTGACAGTAGGACAGAAGTCATGTGAGCCTACAGAGCATACTGTGATCCAGGAACAGAAGAGCAATCCAAAACTGTATTCCTGAGCCAAGCCTGAAAGTTTTCTCCACACCGTGCAAGTCTTAGATCCTGATTATTTTTAGATATTTAGTTAAAATGATCCATGTGTCTCCTATGTGTTTCTATTTCAGATTGATATGTATTTGATGGAATCTATTCAGTGTCCAAAATGTCTCACAGCTCCAACAACTGCTCCCAAAAATTCCTGGATCCAGATTGAGATTAAAGTTTATCACTTTCAAGCTCCACGTCTGAGATTTTAATGCTAATCCATCCACACTTGAGTAATCCCACTAAAAACCAGGTGTCAAACGACAGTTCAGTTAATATAAATATTTCAATTAAATATATATGTTAGGTAGACCTTCCTAGTCCTTCCAAACTGTCACCAGCCTGAACTGTTAGATCCACACTTTCATGTTTACGCCAAACTGTGATCCAAATGTTGCAGCAGATATTAAGACTCATCACACCAAGACAACATTTTCTCCAATCATCTGTTGTACAATTTCAGTGAGATTGTATCTGATAGGAATTGCATCCAGTGTGGTCTTCTGCTGCTGCTGTAACCCATCTGCTTCAGTGTTCAGAGCATTCAGGGATGCTCTTCTGCATACCTCGGTTGTAACAAGTGGTTATTTGACTTACTGCTGCTTTCCTATCAGCTCAAAGCAGTCTGGCCAGTCTCCTCTGACATCAACAGGGCATTTTCTCCCACTGGATATTTTCTCTGTTTCAGGCCATTCTCTGTAAACCCTAGAGATGACTGCTCTGCCAGTAGGTCAACAGTTTGTAAAACACTCAGACCAGCCCCTGTCCTCTCACAAGTACAGCCGTGGCTGGCCCAGAATCCACAAGCACACCTGATTCCCATCTACAATCACCAGCAGCACATAACCCTGGTCCTTCTCTCCTCACTGATGGTGGAGTTCATGCCTCCAAGCAAGCCTCTTTGCTTGCTTGGTTCCTCACCTGCTGACTCATATGTGCTCACCTGTCCAGTTCTTTCCTGAAGTGAACTTCTAGAAATAAATAGTGTTTTAGAGAAAAGCTAGAATGTAACCTTTTTGCCTTTTAAGCTCATATTGTAGATTAGTGTCTGATTATTTTAGGAATATCAGTAGTGTAATTTAGTATTGTTTCATGTAATATTTTACTACTCTTTCCCACCATCTTTTGTTCTCTTTTCTGTAACTACTGTGAGCCACTGATAAACAGCATATGAGCACACCTTGAAACCTGAAAACGATAAGAGAAGAATAAAGTTTCAAGGAGAGGACTGATACGAAGGTTTGCAAAGAGACAAAAAGTATCTCGATGCAGACGAGCAGCTCTGCATATAGCTACTGCAAATCATTTTGTTCCCACATCAAGCAGCAGCTATTTCTAAATTATTCCAAAGTCCACATTGCCTGGAAACTGCATTTGAGAGAAATACTATGATATGAGGAAACCAAACCCCTCCAGGAGAGGATAAATCACATGAAGAAGAAAAAAAGAAATACTAATCTCTGACTTGAGACACAATACATGACTGTGCCTTGGAATCCAGCCACCAGGCAGCCAGTTTAAAGTTTACTTATAAGGGTGAAATGTGCATAATATTATGTCAGCACTATTTATTCCCACCGCCAGGAGTCTGCAGAGTGTGTCCTCACAAACAGTGCCTCAGCAGCTAATGTATAAATTAGAGCAAACAGGAGTCAGTGGATGAGCCATGATAGGCACCCTGCTCGGGGTTATTTTTCATTCTATTTCAAATGTTGTTTTTTTTCTCCTATCATACTGTTGGTATACTTCTACAGGTCTCTTTTGCCTCCTTCGCTTCTTCACCTGCTGCGTCCACCTCTTTCATTTCGGTGATGCAAGGCGATTTACATTTTGGCCAGTGATGCAATGCAGTGGCTTTTTCAGCAAGAACGGCTGATATGCTGAATATAGTTTGTTTGTTTTTCTTATAGGGAATATAAAATAAAGCAAAAATGGTAACTCGCAGAAGTTTCACAGTTTCACAGAGTTTGAGGTGGAATTAAGCCTTTGCACAACACAGGCTTAATTGGAAATGTTCACAAAAGGACGCGATATGCAGACAAAAAAAACGGGAACTTTAATTTGACTTAAGGTTGTACAGGCAGACAGAAAAGCCAATAAAATAAAAGCACAAATAGCTTTCCACAAAGAAGGGACGTAGCAGCTGAATTCAGCAACAGAAGGAAGAATAAAGACTTAGTGAAAAGACACAGACTAAATATACACCAGGGATGGAAGGGCAACAGGTACAGGTGAGCTCAACCACACAATAATGATGATACAGAAAAAGAGCAAAGGGTGGAATTAAAGATAAACAGACCCACAGGAGAAAACAAAATAAAACCGAAGTAAGAAAATACTCACACAGATACAAAACACAAAGAGGACACAAGCCAAAATGAGCTACATAAAAGTCACGTAGAAGCCAAGAACATTACACAGACTATGACGACATGCTTTTCATAGACATCTATATCTATGAAATAGCTAAGGCGAAGATAGAAAATGTGCAACTTCATTTCACTGTCACTTTAAAGAGAGACGCAGAGAACTGCTCAAAACAATTTAAATGGTGACTTCATTTGGTGTGTGTCCATTTTATTTTTGATCAATAGATACCACGTCAGCACTCTTTAGTGCTACTTTCTCCACTACATTTCAGTAACAAGTACGAACTAAAGGTTTGAGTTGTGTTTTTGTATTAAATCAATTTTTCTTTTCCAGCTGAAAACAAATTTGTTGTCATCAGAATTCGACACCCTCTTGACTTATGCAGAGCGAGGCAGTAAAAGAAATCAGCTTAAACAGCTTATTTCACAAAGATAAATGATTATTCAGACTCAAGTTGGGGAGCTTCAAGAAGGGGCAGTATGCAAGATATACAGTATGGCTGTAAGGAATTGGAGCAATGGTAAAAGTTAACCTCTAACCTATGTTTACTCATGTAGCTTATCAAAGACATAAAAGTCACAAATGGCTGTACAACAATTACATTTTAATAATAAAAAATATTAAATAATTAATCTAAAAAACACACAAACATTTATTAAATGTCTTTAAAAGCCTAAAAAGAGCTGAAACAGTAAATTCCTGAAAGGCTGTGTCCTAACTTGACTGACTTTAATGTATTTGTACTTTTGTATGAAAAATTCTACTTCAAATCCACTATGTTCTGAAAATATATGTACTTTTTATTCAATGTAATTTATTTTAATTTTACTGATTACTTTAGAGGAAAATATGTCCTTAATAACAATTCTGCTAATAGTATTTAAATTACATTATTTTAAGTAAAATGATTAAAATGATATACATCAAGGACTCAGTAATTATAATAATTATATAATTTACACGACTCTAAATAGGTCATTTTACATAATGAACATGATTGTAAAAATTTTAGCATCAGCCTGTTTAAACAGAGCGACTTTTACTGAAGCAAAGGGTTTAAATTCTTGTCTCAGCACTTTGTCAATCACTTGTTTCTGTGGCACTTAGAAGGCAGTGGCCATCCTCCCGCTGTTTCCACCACTTACTTCACATTTCCATCCTTTTGTTGCCACTGTCAGAACGTGCTCATTTCATTCTTAAGATGGTCTCAGTCTAAACATTTGATATCTTTTCTGTTTTAATTTACATTTTAGACAGCTCCCAATCATTTTTTTAAAACAGGATTTGTAATCTGGAGCTGTGCCTCTGAGCTGAGTCCGTTGAAGGGGGTAGTTTTTGTGCAACAGATGCAGAAAACGTCATGTTTCTCATTGGTGAGGGCAAACTCATTTTTGGACGACATCCTGGTTATGCCTGCTAATGACATTCAGAGTCTTAGACACCAACACCAGTGGCCTACTTTGTGAAAAGAAATCCACATCTGCACTAAAGTGTAATGGACTCTCTTAGTTTTATTAATTGGTCCTGCAGTACCTGCATAATGTTGATGAAATCGGCACTGAGATGGGTCTAATATCATGTTGATGAAGACTTTATCATGGTGTCTAGAAGCCTGCTGTTGAAGGAAAAAGCGAGTGCAACTATGGAGTCGACTTCATTCCATATTGCCCCCCAAAAATGAACAAATTAAGTTCAAAATAGCAGCGTGAAGAAAAATAGCATTGAACCAATATTTGAGGTCACTGTTTTAGTTACAGTCATATTCAGTCCTCTGGCTCTCCCGCCGTGATCTGATGAGTCTGCATAATAAGAAGACAGACAGCAGATGAAACAGCTCAGGGTTATTGTGATGGTGGAATATCAATCTATTTCCAGTAACATCTGATGAGTGCAGAAGCTGTAATATGTTTATCTCTTATCACATTAAAAAAACAGCACAGTGTTATTTAAACAGCTTGATGATGTTTTGGAAACTGATGATGATGATAATAAGACAGCTGAGCTCAAACACAGGTACAGTATGAATGCTCTGAAATCACAGCACTGCACTCACTGCTTCTCATTAACAGGATGTGGGGTGAGGTTAGATTCATGAATTGATTTGCATACAAGGAAAACATGCTGGCTGAAAAAAATCAAATATTCAAAAATGTTTTTTTTTTTACTTCTTTCATTCACTGTAAAATCTAATTAGTTCCCAGAACTCAAAAAAATTATGGAAACTCGTTGCCTCAAAAAAATTGAGTAAAGCTTAGCTAAAAATGACTAAGTTAGGACAACGTATTTATTTTGAGTATTCTGTACAAGCTCATTTGTTCCCAGAACTCAAAAAAATTGGATCAAGTTTACGTAAGATGACCAAGTTAGGGCAACTTACTCATTTTGAGTACACCCTACTCAAAATGTACACAGCCGTGTTAGTTCCCAGAACTCAAAAAAATTATGGAAACTCGTTGCCTCAAAAAAACTAAGTAAAGCTTACTTAGGATGACTGTTAGGACAACTTATACATTGCAAGTCTGCAGTATTAAGAATAACTTGATATTTCTGACTTTCTGACAATACTAATTTTTTACCTACTGACAAACATTTCAAGTTCAACTAAATGAAAAAACAATTTGTGGTACCATGAATATCATTAAAAATAATTAACAACACTTTTGTAATGATGTTAAAATGAGCACAACTTTTATTTTCAAACACAACAAAGTACAACAGCCAACATACTGGACACTGTTCTGCTGAATAAAAATGATATTGCCATCACTGTTATAATCTTACAACGAAACAAAGTCTTAGATGTAATTATTCTGAAAATAAGTTTAGGCCTACCACAAGTTTGTTTTGTACTTACATTATTTATATAATCAACATAAAATATTTATTGTTCTGTCACAAGTGCAGTCTCTAATTTAAACAACACATTCGTTTTTCATTCCAACACAGGAGCTGGAATGTTGTAATATTTTAAGGATGGCTTGTTTCCAGTCCAGGCATTACTGCCTGAATGACTGTCATGGATCGAGGTGATCCAAATGTAAGTGCAGAAGAAAGTCTTTAACTTCCCTTAAGTACAGTCGCAGTGGATGTGGGTTGGAGATGCAATGAGCTTGAACCTGCAGGCGACCATCTTCACTGACCACACCATCTGTGACGGGGGACTCATCTCTCCTGGTGTCCTGCAAGCAAACAATCATATTTTTTGGAACATGAACTTAATTGCTTTCTTAAAACATTTTTTCTGCATTTGGTATAAAACAGACTCCAATTTAGACAATCTCAGGCTCCCTCCCCGCCGGAGAGGTGACATTCAATGTCCCAAATTGTCAGTCTGGATAGCCGTGACCACCACGCAACACACAATATTGTCATGAAAGAATAATTTTAAAAAGGGCTATGCAAACATGGGCAATAACTTTCATTCTAATGATGTGCAAAATGATTTTGGGCACAAAACAAATTTTGCTGTTAGAAAACTTGCAGACTTCACTATATACAGTGTAGACTCTCTAAACTAAGTTTGGGGGATGTGATCTTTCAAGAAATGCAGACCAAACTGTTGTTGTTTGTTTACTTACACAGCATGTCTTGTAGAATTAACTGGAGTCACAGCAACAGCACAGTGCAGTCATATCTCAAGTCTAATAACAGAAGACAGGAAAAGATCAGTAAAGAAACAACTTCCCCAAACCAAAGCACAAATAAAACAATAAGTAAGACAGGCTGATCTAAAGTATGATTAAAGTTCAGCCTGATTAATATAAATGTCACTGACAGTTGCTAATATATTGGAAAACCAAAATACTTACCACTGAGTTGATGTCTTTCTGTCCAACAACAGGAGTGCTGGTCCCGAGCCTCAAAGACAGTAAGAAGCAAGCAGAGGGAGAAAAAACAGAACATATTTCAGAAACTGATTTGATCCTTAATGGCTGTGCAATCACTGTAACATAGAGTTCGCTTATGTTGTTAAATAAAGGCTAGATTTGACATTAATAGATGCCACAGATGTTCTAAAGCTGCCACAAAGCATGAAAAAATAGACGTCTCCGAAAACGTCGGAGCATTTTTGCAAATATGTGATGTCTTGATAAATCGAGCAGATATTTGAAATTCACACAGCTACATTCTTGCCTGAAAATATCTTAAAAGTTTATTTTGTGACCCAGAAAAAGTAATACGTTTTTCAGCAGTGCTCCTCCGCCATTGCCGCGCTTACAAGTACGCACAGGCTCCGACAACCGTGGCCGACAAATGCGATCCTCTTTTTCCCCAGACTACCCTTTCTGGGTCACAAAATAACATTTTAAGATATTTTCAGGCGAGAATGTAGCTGTATAATGCTCAAATATCTACTTAATTTATCAAAATATCACATATTTGCAAAAGTGCTTCCACGTTTTCGGAGAGCTCCGTTATCCACCCCCCACACCCACACCCACCCCACCCCTAACGGCTGCACCTCCCAAAGAATTTTGTCTGGGCTCTTATCTCACTTATTTATTTCAAACAATCAACAAAAAAATTCACCGACGTAGTTTTATGTAAGGTTTTTAAGGCTGTGGTGTTAATTTTTAAGTAACATGAGCACAGCGGCAGCAGCAACGCTAGGCTAACACTAACTAGCTAGCAAGATTATAAACCTGGTGCTAAACTAAGAGAAGCCACAAAATCAGTTTGAATAAGAGTAAACATTTACTCACCAAGTCAGTAAAGATCCACAGCAATGACAACAATAATATCTCCAGGTTTGCTCAATATATTCCATAACAAATGCTGGCGCCATGAACATGCGGACTGATCCGGGAGGGAGGAGAACGGCAGTCACGTGGCATTTTCAAAACACATCTTTCATCCTTCCGCCCTGAGAAGCAAAACTTCCAGCTTACTTAGTTTTTCTAAGTTAGGACAGCTCAAATTAATCGAGTTTATCAGCATTTTTGCATAAAAAGTACTGGTAACTTATTTAAATTGAGTTCTAATAACAAATTGATAAAAATTGAGTTCAGCCTATTTAATATTTTTAATTAAACACAATATTACATTTTACAGTGTTGTGCCAATCTTGACTGAGACCCATTTACTCATAAGCAGGAGTCACATTGACATGACCTTAAATTCTAACGAAACAGAACAACAGAGTGACTTGAGAATAACTGTAGTCATGGGAGAGCCTGAGTATTACTGTGCACCTGACAAAAAACACAACTAATTTACTTGCTTAATTTAATTTTTGTTTTCCTTTGCTGCTTCGTTAAGTGCATGCATGAAAACCGCTTGATTAAGATCACGATTTAGTTCAGGGTTGAAACACGTTTACCCCTTGTTGTCTCTCAAACATATGTGGTGCTGGCAGCGAAGACACTTTTACGCTAGTTTTAAGTAGGGATGGTCCGATCCAATATACAGTATTGGTATCGGTCCGATCCTGACCTAAATTACTGGATCAGATGTTGGGGAGAAATAAAAAATGTAACCCGATCCATTAAATATCACAAAAGTACCTCACAAAACTTGTGATATGGGGTAACCCAGATATTGACCTTAGCATGTTGGAGCAGTATGCGTCAAGTGATAGAGCAGCTGTTGTGTGCAACACCTGTCGGCAGTCTGGAGTTACTTTACAATGAAAGCATCTGGAGCCTCGCTACGTGCTGCCAAACCGGCATTTCATCTCCGAGCAAGCTATCACAGAGAAGTAAAGCAAGTGTGTAAGTTCATCTCCGAATGTTTGTAAAGCATTCCTGCATTAAGCTTAACAACCAATATATGGAGCTTGGACGTCTGTGTGTTGTTATTGCAAAGTCTGAGCGTACAAAGACTAGACTTAAGTTTTACTTTGAAAAAAGCAGTGTTGCAGGCTAAACAGTTCCGTGGTTCAAATATATATATATATTTTTATACTTGTGTTAAGTTTTGTATATAAATTACACAAAATTCAGTCTCAGGTTAAATGTGATAGAAACAGCTTTCACACTGACATCCATCTGGATAAAAGCTGAGTGTCATGAAGCCATGTTTGCATTTATTTGCACTGCTTTCCACTCTGGATGTCTATTTATGTTAAGCTTTAAGTATAAAAGGGTCCATTCTATAACCTGTTCTTTTTAGTTGTTGAATATAAACATTATTTTGTGCTGATATTGTGCTTCTTTATTTTCAGAACCAAAGAGTTTTTGAAATCTGCATAAAATTGCATTTTAAATTACAGTGTGCAGTGTATTTTTTGCATACAAGTGTAATAGAATAGCTTTAGTGTTTTGTCTTTTTAAATTTGAGTATGAACTTATACAAAATGCGGCAAGATATAAAAAAACAGTTTTATTGATTATGAAATAGACTATATCGGATTCATGTTAGTATTGGCAAATATCCAAATTTATGACATCGGTATCGGACATGAAATGTGGTATCGTGCCATCTCTAGTTTCAAGTCATACTGACTGCCAAGAAAATTTTAATTTACGTGCCCGTACAGTCAAACAAAGAGACTATTTTGGTTCCTGTTTTGCATTGTGACAGCAGGAAATATACAGTTTTCACAGTTTACGTAGATGAAAGAAATACAAACACAGATGTAAGGAAGAAAGTCTCCTCTGAAGACTAATTTATATTTACTTGGCTTTTAAGTTTCTATAGGTTAATTGATTCTAACATACATGCAGAGGCCACTGATTTTAATCCAGAGTCTACTGCCCATAATTCAGTCCACCTGCTGAAACTCCAAGAATTCCAACATAAGTCCAACAGTTTATTTGTGTAAAAGCAAAAAAATGTTGAGAACATTTCTTTGACCTGAAAGACGCCTACATTGCAAGACCAACATCCTGCAAGCACATTTATATCTTATAACAGTCAATACTGTGTTTTTTTGTTTTGTGAATTTCAGAAATATCTTATTTACAGAACCTGCAATCTGGCACTGGCTATCATATGATCCAAAACAATGATTACTTAAAAAGTGTTTTTGCTGAATTGTTTTCCATTCTTATAAAATAACTTACTCAGAAAACCACTGACTGCAGTGATGTGTACAGGTTTCACAGAGGCCATTTTGAGTAGGAAATAATGTGCTTCTTTAACTTTTTATAGCTGAACTTTTCTCGGGCGTCTTAGGTCGTGTAAACAAACAGAAGTGCGTCAGCATTTTATTTATTTTTTTGGTGCACCTTACAATAGATGGCACTGTGTGACAGCACTAATGTTTGAGTCCATATGGGCGAGTAGGGGTTGTTTGCTTTGCTCATGTTTGCCATGTGTGCCCTGTACAGACAAAACTGCTGAGAAAGTGACTCTGCCAACCTCCTACCGCCTGTAAATCAAATAAACTTTCCCCAACATCTGGAGTGGCATGCAAATAAAATGATCAATATTCTGCACAGTACGCCACGTGGGCCTGAACAACACCTTGCAGAATAATCAATATCCCATGCACCACCCACAAAGTCCTAAAAATTCCTCCATGTTCCCTGCCATATAAAAACATGGCGAATAAAAACTTTGCGAGAAGCTGTAGCAATGTGTCTCTGCCACATGACAGATGGGATGCTCAGAAGGGATATTTTGAATGCCTTTGCTTAATTTTGGTCACATACAGTATATTGCACATATAAAACTCTCAAATCCAGGAGTGTGGCTTATTCCCAGGTAGCTACATAGTGCAGCTATTCTCTTTTTTACCATTTTTTATTTCTCTCTGGCTGGTTTGATATATGCTTTTCTTTCTCAGAGAGTCAGGGGATTCAGCACAGAATTATTGGAAAATCTTTGATAGTTACTGTAAGAATTTAATATATTGTCCTCAGTAGTAGTGATTGATTTATGGTAGACTATGATAATAAACAGTTAGGTGTGGGCTAGAGCTTTCAAAAAGAGTTCTTTTTTTAGTTTAGTCTCCACCAATTATGCTAGAGTTGGCTGTAATTGTGTCTTACTCCAAGGAAAAGTCTAATTTCTTGGCGATTGCACTGAATTGCTTTGCAATTGCCAATTGCAATTGGAGACGGTTTGCAAGACTTCTTTAGTGACCCAGAACTTGACCGTTTATTGGCGACTACTTTCAATTGCAAGACAATTGAAGTCTCCAATCATTCTCAGATAGACTGGCAAAGGTTTGCAAACAGTTGTCATTTTGTAAAGACAGATTGACAACACATTGCAATCAGTCTGAGTTAGTCTGTGCTGATAAGCACAACTCATCTGTGACATATCTCTGTGCAACTGATGACGCAACTGGTTAGAATAAAACTGGTTGGAATATTTCTGCATAAAAGTAAGGCTGCTGATTACTTGTGTCATTTTGCAGTTAAACCACTGTCCAGAAGCAATTATGCCATTATTTGTGGAGAAATTTTGGAATTTCCTTTGGAAATCTGAGGATCTGACTGTACTCAAAGGCAACAAAGTGGCAAGTTCATTGCACACAGTAGCAATAATTTTGGTCATGGTGCAGTCTCCACTGTTTTCCCTGCTGTAGCTGTTGCATAAAGCAGCTGTTGCTTTGAACCCACAACATGTAGGCAAAGGAGCTCTCACTGCAAGTTAAACAAGCCATCCTCCAAGTCATCCTGTGAAAAACAAACAAATCTATCAGAGAGGCTAAATCACAAGTTTTGGCGCTTTCTGTGAAATAAAAAACCCACTGAAGATCCACGATCTCTGAAGACAACAGTGATGGACCCTTTACATAAAAAACAATGTCAAAGTATCTAAGCATTAACCATGAGGTGCAGACCAGTAAAGAAATGGTGGGAATAAAGTATTAGGAAGATAGCTTGGACTTCCTCATGATCCATACTTATGTTTCATATATGGGCATGGCACTGGGCCACTAAAGTCTCACATAAGCAACTGTCTGATGAAAAATCTAAAGCACTGTACTGTCCACTCAGATTCAGCAGTCAATAATCAACAGCTGAAGACAGCTGCACTTGCATCCTTATCTAAGCAGCTCAGACTGAACTGTAAATCAGCTAAGTAACAGAAAACGAGAGCTGTAGACTCCAGGCTTGGACCCAAGTCACAAAAATAAAGACCCGAGAACCTACTTAGTCACTTGGCTCGTTTTATACTTGCCTGATGGTTATACTTGCTTGATTACAATCTGCCTGGTTGTTTATATTTTATGACCCTGCGTTCTCATATTTCAACAGTCCCTTTACTATCAGAACCATAATGTGATGGACAAACTAATGCCCATGTTGGCCACTAATAATAAATGTATAATAATCCTAGTCACTGTGTAGCTCATAAATACAAGCATTCTGAAGCAGCTGTGGTCCTTTTAAAATGGCTTCATCGTCACCTCCTCTGCTTCTGCCACAACCAGTGTGTCATAAACTTTTGATTTTAGATTTACAGCCCGCAGCGCCGGGAAGGAGCTGAACAGATGTCTGCAAAAGGTGCCAGTGTGTGCCTGCAAGAGTGTTCTTGCTTGTTTTCATGTGTTTTAGGCATCATGCTGGTGACACCCTGCATGATGTGAACAGAAAAGGTGAGCGGTTGACCGTGAAAAGAGGGATGGATGCTTGCTAATAAAATAATGAGCATGCGTGTCACTTTATGATGGTAATCATTGTTCTAAAAAAGGCACCCAGCAGTAAAAGCCGGATGGGAGGGAAATCAGAGCAGAGGCAGTGACAAGGTAAAAGGTGAGCCAAGGGTGACATCTGCGATGGCTGACAGGACGAGCTGAAGAGCTGCTGTCACTTGAGAGGGCTGAAAGAGCGAGGCAACATATATACCGAGAGAGACAGAGAAGACAGGTGTAGTGACAAAAGGTACAACTACAGTGTCCTCTGTTGTTTGATGATAAGCTGTCAGCACAATGGAGAGGAGAAAAAACACAAAAGGGCAAAAGTAAAGGATGGAGGGATGGTGTGATGAGCAGAAGAATAATGGAGAACAGCAGACAGATTGATGATTAATGAACAGTAGAGGGCTCGGGTGTTTTTGGATGGATGGAGAATATAGACATATATAGTTGAGTGAGATGACAGAACAAAGGTGATGGAAAGAAAAAAGGAGGTATGGGGAATGCACGAAAGAAAAGAGAAACTGATGAACAAAGACTTGAGAGACTGGTGATGCTGTAGATGTTTTACATGTTAAAAATTGTAAGTAACAAGGAAATAAAGTGGACTAAAGTGAAAGAAGCAAGACCCTCAGAGACCAATGCAAATTCATAGGCTTGGGCAACACTATAATACAGCCTCTAAGGCCATAATTGACCTGTAATTAAATGTACCTACAAATACTGAGTGAGCTTTTTACAGGAAACAAAGAAATAACAAGGGCCATACTAAAAAAAGTAAATACTAAAGGGCCATGCTAACACTTTGATGTTTTATGATGTTTTCATTACAAATATGGTGGCGTCATTATGATGTCATAGGTTGTCGTATTGAAAAATTAAAAGAGATGTTGACCAGTATTATGCACTTTATTAGCAAATCTGAATTCCAAATCTGGAATCCATTCTTAAAATTACAGGTGTGAAAAGCAGGAGGGGGCAGGTTTCAAGTAAGTGGAAACAAGAGATGGCCAGTTTTCCTTAGTACATGAACCTTGATTTAAAGGATTGTTCTGGGTCTAAACAAGTATCAAGCCAGGGAGGGGCACTAGGAGAGGAAACGAAAGAATGAAGGTCAGAAAACATGTTGTGTACCGCGGTTTGGTTTACTTTGATTACCACCGCAGGGGCAACAATAATCTGGCAGAGCTTTTAAGACCAGAGACGTGATAAGCAAATGTGGAACAGGTGTGCTTCCAGACCCAGGAGGCAGGAGCAGCTCCACCTGTATGCGGGGCAGCGAGCCAGCGCTCCTGCCCAACTTCACCTGAGAGAAAAAGAGAAAGAAAAGGAGAAGAAAGGAGCTCCAGGTTCTATTGATGTTCTTAGAAACCAGATTTGAGGGACAGTGGGGTGGCTGTAGCTCAGGTGGTAGATCAGGTCAGCTACTAACTGGAAGGTTGGTGGTTCGATCCCAAGCTCCACCAGTATGCCAAATATCCTTGGGCAAGATACTAACCCCATGTTGCTCTCCGATGCATTCATCGGTGTATGACTGTTAGACAGTAGTTACTTACTGTGTAACATTCACCCAAACACTTTTTAGAAAAAAGTGATTGGGTGAATAAATTACTTGTATAAAGCGCTTTGAGTGCTCAGATAGAGTAGAAAAGCGCTATGTAAGAACCAGTCCATTTAGGGACTTTTTACCTCCTGCAATAGTTTTTTAGCACAACAGTGACATAACTATACAGTGATCGGTCAAAAGCAAATTGTAGGTCTATGTGGCCCTGACCTTGAAGTCTTTATTAAACCTGTTAGAGACTGATATAATACTAAGCAATTTTGACTTGTCAAGGGGAAAAATTTTGCTCTCCTTTCCTGCCAAGTTGCAGCTTGCTACATTGAGAAATTGAAACAGAATTACAAGACAGTAAAAGACCACAAAAACTGTGTGCACGAAGAGCTGCACTGACACACATTTGCCACACTCAGATTGGCATAATAACATTACAGCGGGTGGATTGCACTGCACATTAAATTGCACGTTCCCTAGAAATAGGAGAACTAGTGGGTGCAGTGAGAGAATGAAGTGAACCAGGTGGAAGGGAAATGCAATGCCAGGTAGAACGATGGGGGTGTGTAGAAATGGAATAATGGAGGCTAAAGGCATAAACTGAAAAATGGATTAGAAAAGGGAGGATATATAGAATAAAACAGAAATATTCAGAAATGGGAATAAAGGGAAAGGAAACACTGATAAGAATGATGAGATAGAGAAATTCAACATGAAGAAGAGGAGCGCTGATGGAGATGGATGAGAAAAGAAAGCGTAAAGTGAGGGATGTAAAGATGAATAACTGGAGAGTGGAAGGAGATGGAATGATCCCTTCATCCCTCTGGGTCTATCTCCATCTATCTCTCGACTCCTCATCCTCCCAATTCTTCAGCTGTCACTGACAAGCTCCACTCCCACTGGACTCAACATCTGTCTAATCACTAAGTGAAACGCCAGCTTAAAGAAAAAAAAAATCCTCCCTTCTGTGATGCACCTTCAGATTCATCACAGGCAACAGACCAGTCAGATGTGAAATCATCTGTATTCACAAGACAAACAGCACCCTCACCTCCACCTACCGCGTGACTCTAACACGGAGGAGCTGACCGAAAGCAGGATCGCGGTGGGCACAGCGGAGATTTGTCACTCCGGTCGAGGCCTGAAGCTTAATGTCCCAGCTAAAGTGTTACAGAATAGATGTTGACACAAAAGTGGCAGGTTCAGAAAACTGACATGACTGCAGGGATTTGGCAGGAGGATGCTGGAGGACCGCCGTAAGTAAATGTGACACGGTGGCATACATCAGAAACACTGTGACATAACAGAGACGCTGTCTGGGGAAAGAAAGAGGGAAGAGTGACATTGCTCTATTTGTCTCTCTATTCTTTTTCTTCTTGCCTACATCTCGCCTTCTGGCTTATTTACACTTCCATCATGTCAGTTTCTGTATTTCACACATTTTCCTTCTTGGGTGATTCAAGCTCTTCTCTGGACTTTCCTGTTCGGTTTGGTCTGAATGGTCTACAGCAAGCAGGCTCTGTAACGCACATAGTCCCCCGTAGCTATGTAAAGAAATTAGTGACAGTTTAGATAGATACATATAACAGATACATAGAGTTTAAAACCAGTGAAAACAGGAAAAGAGAAGAATTTTAAGCTTTCAGAGTGCTGATTTCCTCTGATGCCCTTAAATGTGAAACAAATCTCCAAATTTTTGGACAGATCACTGATTCCTGCTCATGTTCTTGTGAACAGACAATTTGGAAGTTACTCATGGAGGAAGCTGGAGCAGCCCAAGAGTATCTGGAAGTACAGGGAGAATAAGCCAGTAGACTGAAGCTCAGGGTTAACCACATCACTTCCTGTGAGCAACTGAGTCTCCATGAGCCTACCCACCAATCTGGAAGATTACAACTGGAGGACTTACGAGCAGAAAGGATATTCTTTAAAAGAAAAAAATGTGTCTCATTCACTAATATTTGCATCAAAATCATCTTGGCCTACACAAAACACAGGTTCATGAAGCTGCATACTTGTCTTACCACCATGCCAACACACCATCTGCGTTATATCTGCATAGTACCACGCACACATGCCCACTGCAAGAAAAGCAGGAAAAAGTCCAATTAAAGAAATGAAAACAATCGTGTCTGAGGAAGAAACCCGAAAAGGTGCAGCATTTCTTTCCCCATCACAACCAGAGAGATGATGGGAGAGAATATGAACTGTTTTGTTGTTGAAAACACCACAGTATAAAAAAAATATCCCAAAATGTTGGGAAAGGGCAACCGGTCATTCGCCAAAACTCGTTACAATGGGGAAAAATGAAATCTGTAATCTACAACATCTGTGAAATTATCACAAGCAATTAGATTCACAGTGCAGAAACAAAGTCATTTTTAATGAAAGATAAATACTTATTAATCATCTTAACTAATTAGTATCCAAATACGTTTAAATTAAAAGGTTAAAGGTTACACTTTTTTTTAATTCAGTACTGTTTTTTTTATGTGCATTTTAATTTTCTTGGTATTATTATTATGATTACAGTTAGTGGGAGCAGTGGCTGTATTAGCAGTACTGATATTAGTGAGGTCACATTTAACCTAAAAATGAGAGCCTGGTCTTTGTCATTCGTTCATGTATATAGTCTGATTCACTTTGCTCACAGAATGCAAACAAACTTTGTACCACAAATACTGATGAATCGCACATTTATTCATGTAATGTTCATTCACTCACAGATTTATTTGTGGATGAGGCCAAGTGAGATCATTAAGTCCAGCCGCTCCCAACCAATCAATCCTTTGCAGACTTCCTCTGTCCTGTTACAGATGATAACTTTTACCACACACTAAGGGTCAGAGGTGAAAGTGCTCCAAGATATGCCACCTTGAACATTTATCGTATTTATTACCAAGAGTTTAGGGAACCTGTCTATCAAACAGGCACCAACTGTAAGACAATTCTCTGGAAAATTCATTTACAGGCAGCTACACTGACCTACAGTAAACAATGTTATTTTACAGTGTACCTTCTGTATTCTACATAATTAAGCTGCATTAATGTATATAACTTCTAAAATATAATTAACCAACCTGTGCAGATGTGCTGGAAACATTTAAAGAGAATGACAAAGATGTTGTATCTGTAGAAGACAGTCACTGAGTGATGCCGAGTCTTAAGGATATATTTTATTAACTCCCTAAACTCTGCAGTATTATCAAAGAAAAAGGCAGTCTTCCATCCAAGTTCATAGTCATTGTAGATATACTTTGTTAGATTAAAACTTAGTATAGTACAAGAAAGAAATACAATTGCATTAATGTGTAACTGTTGTAACTGTTGTGTAGTTGTCTTTTTCAGACTGATAGGAATACACTGGTTTGATTGTATAAGGACAAACCAAGCAAAACAAATTCATGCTGAAGAGGATATGTTAAAATATTGAAGCAACATAATGAGCAACAAGATGAGACTGGTTTAAAACCTCCATGATTTGGCTTAAGAGCCAAGCTGAATGGAGACAGCAGCTAACTAAATGCATCATATCCATCCGTCTGCATGTGAACAATGGTATAATACGGTCCTCCTCTGCGAAAAGGCCAAATAGTAATTGGGTCCTTGTGACTCTTAAGAAAATGTAATAAGAGCAAGGGAAGATCTGTTGAGGTGCACTGGAGAAGAAAAAAGTGGTTAGAAAGAGAGCGAATTAAGAAAAGGCACATTCGGAGTGAGCGCAGCAACGGTTTGAGGAAGTCCACAGAATGAGAGCAAGACGTGGGAATAAAAACAGATTTAATAAGAGAGACAGTGTATGTGTGATTATAGTACGCATTGTGTGTCTTAATATTCCAGTTAATCTCCATCTTGCTGGATCTCTTCTTTAACTGCTCCACTCTGTTGTTTACGCGCTACGTTTCCATACATTTTCCATATAATTGCATTTTTCCCCCCTTTTCTTTTTGTGACAGAAAACTCGCTCACCCTCCCCAGTTTTTGCATTTCTAGCTCCTTGACTAGTGAGCTAATTAGTTTTGCAGTAATTACCTGCTTCAGTGCATTGTAATAGTCTCTTTATTGTTTAGGGGGGGGGGGGGGGGGGGGGAGGAATTACACAGTACAAGCAGAAAAGGTACAATGAATCGAAAGACTCTCAGATTTTGATTTTGTTGTTCTTTAAACTTGTGACCAGCCTGAATGTCAAATCTTTTGATGTGAAAGGGCAGAAGAATAGAAAACAGAGCTAAGCCTTTTATCTGCCTGCACCTTATTCAGATAGCTGTTACTTTAGAATTGAAAGTAGGGTACTGGAAAGCATATGTGGCTTTGGGAAAAAGCACCAGCACTTCCTGAGCGCTCAACCAGGCAGTGCAACTCCCAAATCAACCAAACCATTAACACAACGCGTCACTTCTCTCAGACGTCCTTGATTTTGTTGTTGACACATCATTTACAAAGGCAACATTAGTGCTCAAAAAAATTAAAATGTTGCAGCATTCTTGTTATTTTTTAAATGTACAGTTCAACCCCAAATTAACCTTAACACCCATTTAACTGCTAGTCTGTTTGAGTGTGCTCAGTTTCAATGATACTAGCTGCACAGCTGTAGGATAGGACCAAAGGAATACTTTTACAGCAGCAATGTATTTTCCTGAAATAGTTACACATTTATTTAAAAAAAAAAAAAAAGAATCCACAAAAAATGCATCTATCCTCAGCGTAACAGCACTTCTTCTTGGTTGCTCTTACAAGAGAATCTGAAAAGATTAAAGCAAAGAAGACCCTCAAGGATAACGTCTTCCTTCTGCTAGCACCAATAAGAGTTTTAATCTTTACAAACAGAATGCAGAAGATGGCAGGGGAAGAGAATTTAACATTTTTGGTTGCATAAAGATCTTTTTGCGATTCCAGTTTAACATTTTGTGATATCATAACTCTGGAAAACAGCTGGACGTGGAGAAGTTTACCTTAAGACTGTGAACAGATTTATTTTGATGAAAACAATTATCAGCAACTGAGTTTTCTTTTGAAAAATTTCAAGTAAATATTATTTGACATTAGCAATGATAGGAAATTGCATGTGGTTTAGATTATCCACTGTTCTCAATATATTGATGATTTTCCATAGGTGACTAGCAATGGGTTCATAAACAATAGTTACATGGTAACTAAGCCATTGTCAAAACTTTAGTCAGATAACTGCGGTTGAAAATATAGGTGTGTTACCATACTAACATAAAACATAAGCCTCTGTTGGACGTTTGTTTTCTCCTCCACATAGCTCCTGAGCCTCATTTTTCACTGTCTCCTGTGATTGTTTTATAAAACTGATTAAATTCTCAGAGTTCTATTCAAAGGCATTCTGGCTCCTAATTTGCCGTATTGTCAAAACGCATAGACACAGCTCTGTCACTCGCAAGTGAAGTGAAAGCAGATGTATCGTGTATTCAAGGATGCTCCAGTGTGACAGCAAAGAAGTAAATCAAATCTTTTTCCTTTCTTTGCATGCAATAAACACATATACCTCACCAAAAACAATTTCCCTCTATCACTCCATTTTCTCCCCCCAGACTCCCAGTTTTTTGTATTTTCCTCGCTTGGCGGTGCGGTTGCAGTGAAACAGACGACATGCCTCGTGTGTGTGTATGACTGCCACTTGAACAACCACCACTTGCACAGCTGTGTGTGTGTGTGTGTGTGTGTGTGTGTGTGTGTGTGTGTGTGTGTGTGTGTGTGTGTGTGTGTGTGTGTGTGTGTGTGTGTGTACGTGCTCATAAATTGGCACTTGGGGTGTCAGCAATCTGGCACTGCGATGGACTCTCATGAATTCAGAGGCTTACTAGAGCTGCTGTTTATTTATTCAGGGCATCATACGGAATAGAGGGAGAGGTGGGATGAGAATGCCGGGGCAGAGTAACAAACATGAAAGTAAATATGATGTATAATTGACATATCCCTGACATCTCTTAGCTTCACTGTACCTGCTTAAGTTGGACAAGCTGCGCTCCTATTATTCTGATGGAGTCTAGTGACCTCACACAGAGTAAATCACAACAACTCTTCCACCTGCAGTGTGAGCAGGAGTTAGCCCGAGTAATTGAAAACACCTGTCAGTAGGACAGGGCCTTAAAAGCGTCAAGCTTGATGCTAAAGAATTCATGATAATATTCTTTTTTTTTTCTTTCGCAGGCACAGTATTAATGGGCGATACACATTTAAGGCCATAAAAAGAAAACATATAAGCTAAAAAAAAGAGACCAGGATTATTTTTTCTTAAATGGAAATTATCCATTATTAAAAGTATGCAAAAAAAATATTTAATTGGAAGCACAGTTTGTGTTAAACCAGTTCTCCCCTACACCTCTCCCAAGTTCTGCCAGCTACTGATGCTACTGTACTTCTGAGATAAATGAAACAAGGAGAGGAGAGGTTAGCCAATGAAAGACAAAACCAAAGAGGAAAGAGGAGGGGGGAGAATACCCTGGTTCATCACTTTTAAGGAAACTGACAGCAGACAGTTACTTTGTTCCACTAAATCAGGATGAAAAAGTTACCGTTTACATCAAAGTTGCTGAGAAAATGTTCAGCAAGATGGCGTGCATGCTAATGGAGAGGCTAGCTGTAGCATCCAACTGTAGTTGATTTACCCTCATGAAAATGCTTTGGCTTCTGCTCAAGATCAAGTACTTTAAAGCTTTTAGTGAATTTTTACTGTGACAGTTGTATTCACATAATGATTTAAAACATGCTGTATATGTACACTCTGTGTAAATACTGAAGACATTTTTAGGCACAGGGGTCTGGAAGTTGATGATCCAGTCATGTATCAGCGAGGGATCTTCCTGGCAACTGATGTGTGTTAAATTAAATTAGAAAAAAATATTAGACAAGTCTAAAAGACAGAAAACATTTAAAGCTGAGCAGACTTTAAATGGATGAGGTTAAACATTGGCCAAAACAAATATTTTGTGTATATTTGAAGATCTATATAAAAAATATTAATCTGATTTTTCATTAAATAAATAATATTATCATTAATAAAAACTTTTAACTGTTGCTGAAACGTGGTGCTTTTGATTTTGCTAACCTTAGCAGTGGTAGCCTTGGTCTGTTTCATGCTGGTGTGCTGCTACAACTTTGGTTGCTTGGTTTAGGGAGGGGGAAGACATCTGTCAGTGCTGCAGCCCCAGGTAGTGCCACTTGTGTAATAATACCTTTGAAATTGTAAATGAAAATAATATATTTAACCGATTATTACATTTCAATGCCTCGTTGAGTAGTCTTGCACATCCTTTAGCTTGAGCTTTTCCTGTGAGTGCCCTTTCCTGCCATCCTTCTGTTTAGCTGTTTCTAATTCCTGTCACATATGGGTGCATACGTTTTGGATATTTGCTTGGTTTTATATAGTCAACACAAAAAGTTCACACATTACAAACAAATTTAACCCAGCTGTCACTGCGAAGGGCAAACCACAACCCTATTCAGACTCAGTGGAACACTTGCACGAAGAGCTGGCTGCAAATTTTAGATCTCTTGGTTGAGAAGACACAGTGAAATGTAACACAACGGTTATGGTAAGTTGATACATTTGTGCTGTTTACCAGATACGAATGACAGATAATTGCAGCAGAACTCAAATATATTTTTGCTTCATTTGGACCGCATGCAGCTCACCAAATAGCTGCATATCAGTGTCAGGCTCATTAAGAAGCTGTTTACTCTCATGACTACAGAAATGCACCACTTCTGATCAAACAGCAGAAGTTAGGACAAACATCAAAATCTAGAGAAGTAAAGATGAGTAAACAAATGTAAAACTAGGTATGATTATAATTTTATATTTCTGTCTTCTTTTCAGTTTATTATTAATAATTTTGCTATTATTATTATGTAGTTATGCTAAATAGGTGTCATTAATATCAGATGAAGTCTACTAACACAGATGGTAAATCACCATGGTGCTGAAAGGCGCCTTTGATGTTTTTAGTTCAACGGTGCTAACATTGTATGTAAAACAAGTTATTTTCATTCTATCGTTAAAAGAAGACCACAACACAAAAATATTCTTCATACCTATGAAGCACAAAAGGCATTTCTTAGTTTATTTGCCAAAAAGAGTGTAGTTGCTGTAACAGTGCCACTGAAAAAAATCGACTTTTTCAAACAACAGGCTATAGTCCTCTAGTAAAATGAAAGCTCAGAGCTTTCTGTCTACACTTTTTAACTGCACATTTTTGTTGGAGTAGCCATTTGAGCCTTTCTTTACAAAGTTGGAAATAATTATAGTTGGATTACATTACTCTTTAGTGAAGGATCATTGTGTCCTAATTTGTGTAACAGCCAACCCGCTTCTATCCTTCCTCTTTATTCTTTTCCCTTTGCGCACCCCCTCTCCTTCTCCCCATCAAAATAAAGAAAGAGGTCACCATCTGTGGCAGCAGTATGGCCAAGTCAGAAGCCTCATCTATTAATCAAAGCTACATTTACTAGCATACTTAATAAGGCCTGCCAAATTCGCATAGGAACATACTGTGAGTAAATATTTAAAAAGCTTACCGTATGTCAATTTGTGCCAGTATCGCCTCCATTGAACTGTGGATGTGAACAACTTGTAGGTGTCTTGGAAAATCAAATATGTAAACAGTTGAGGGGATAAAAAGCTGTTCCTTCCTCTGGCCGTCGGGAGCAAACAAGCAAAGGAGCTGCTGAGTGGTAAATGAGTATTAGTATTCAGTGCCATTAACTGAGTGGAGGACAAATGAAATCATATGAAATGGATATAGCCACTAATTGATTTATAGATTCTTGTTTTAGAGCCTTTAGTTATTCATTATAGTCATGTGTTATGGTCCCAGAAATGATCAGACTTGGACAAGAGGTTAAAGTGCTTGATTAACAACTTATACTAGGAATATTGGTTAGTAAGGTGTTTCCATAATTTGTATGGGTCTATCGCCAAGGCACTTGCTAAAAACACTAAAAGGAGTCCAGCCCAATCTAGACTTCTTGGACTGAGTTTTAGTACAACTATTTGTTAGAAATATGCACTGCATTGCTCCAAAAGGCCCCAAAACCACAAACAAGTTGGAAAGGTCACGTTAGCAGACCGCAAGCATCCCTCACATCCAAAGCAGTAACTGAATTTAAATGGGGGCTACTATATATTTAAACTGTACTAGTGACTCACTTTTCAAAAAAGACTCAAGTGGCTGTTGCAGAAAGTGCAGTTTCTAGCACTTTCAAATTTCGTATCCAGTTTTACCCCCAAGTCACCCCAAATACTTTGGCTGGTTTTCATCAGTAATAACTACAGTCTGTAAGTGTCACTGTCTACCTCAGGTGTCAATTTGCAGTCATCCACATTCTCTGGAGGAGGCTGCAAAGCTTTAAGAAAGGAGTCTGATACAAGTTGAAGAGTCAGTGAAGCACCATTCTGTGTGATGATAGTGATATTGAGGCAAGTTGTTCAGGATATCCTAAAGTTTTGTCTTGGTAAGCACTGATGTTAGCTATTAGCTATTAGCCAGTGTTACTGAAAGGTGATCATCTGAGGTTATCAGACAGACATTCAGTGAAAAAAACTCTGATATGTCTGAAGACGGAGAGTGGCATGTCTGATCTGCTGACAGTAACTGTCACGATCCTGGGTCTTATCACCCAGCGGTTTCAGTTTGTGTGTTTTGTTATTTTGTATTATGGTTTGAGTCCACCTTGTTACAGTCACAGGAAAGAGATAATGAAAAAAGATGATGAAATGGAAATTTACAAAGGTTAAATGGCCATTTGTAGTTCAAACAATCTATTTGTGATCTTTAAATCAAAACTAACTTATAAATGTCAGAAACTAATAACTATAGCTTGAGAAGTGTCATGGAGTAAAGGATATTACTTTCCAACAATGCATACATTAACATATAATGGACAAAAGATCTAGATTTTATGCTGCAAAGCATTTGCTAGAATCCAGGTTAATAGAGAAAATGCATTTCAACCGTGTTAGGAAAAAACTTGACTTTCATTTGTTAGAATCTCATCTCAGCCTGTAATTTTATTAGACATGTAGGCAGTTCTGTGAATATGTGATTTAAGATGAATAAAAAAATGCACACATACACACACTAAGAAGAAAAATTAATAAAGAACATTTTATTATAGCATCCACAGCGCTGATCCGAGAGTGTGCTCCAGAGCACATGCAGAAACTAGTAAAGATATGGGGCTATAGCTGTGATTAATATTAATTCTAAATTTCATATTCCACGTGGGAACCTAAAAGTCATGTAATTATGAAAATGAAAAATGTATACCGTTTAAAATTTTGAGAGGTACATCCATAGAAGAAATGAATTATAAATGGTGCGTGGAGTCACTCTCTCCATCCGTCGCTATCACAGCTTGAGGTCATCCGGTGTCAAACAACCATTCCAATAATGTGTTAAGATTCACAGCGATCCTTCTGCTGGGGAAATGTTCCTGTAATTCCTTTGACATGCTAAACATCCAACAAAATGCTGACCTTTTTAAGAATACCTGAGTGGTTGGCATTTGCAGTGACAAGTGAAGTTGTGTTACCACACAGTTACAAGGTGGGATGTAAAGGAAAATCAATGACACACGCACAAGGGCAGCAGGCAGCAACCTTGTAGTGCTGCAGTTAAAAGGAGATTCACTTAGACTTTCTGGGCATTGATCAAATGTAAAGAGAGTGAAGAAAGAGTAATAGTATAACAGCAATGTGAGAGTCGTTTCTGACTTGAACAATTTATAAATGAGCATATGGATGGAAATCGATACTCCATGAGTAACAAAAATCAAAATAAAGACAAAATAAACAACATGATAAATAAGTATGTGGAAAATTGAACATAGCATGTCTATATTTATATTTATATGAAAGTAATGGGGCTTTTATCTGGTGTAGCAGAAGATGCAGCCTTCATAGCTTTTATTCTTTTATCCCTGTGCAGCCACAAAAGACTTGCTTTCTGTAAACACACAACAAAAATGTATAGATAGCCACAGTTCATCATAATTATTAGTTTGTGGACCAGCACACCTTATCACACCTTAAATTTCGTTACTAGTCTTTTTCTTCTTCTTGAATAGTTTTTTGGTCAGAAATCCAGTTGAGACATTTGACTTAGCTGACATGATGCCTAGTATACAGCTGTGACACTATCTACACTCAAAATTGCCTCTGTGCAGTTGCTTAGCTATAGATACTAGAAGCAGTCTTCTTTAAGCATGGGAGTCTATGGGGATGGATTCACTTTTGGAGACATTCAGAAACTGAAATTCAAGTATCTTGGGGTCTTGTTCACGAGTGAGAGGAGATTGACAGATGGATTGGTGATGCAGCTGCAGTGACACAGACGCCGCACCAGTCGATCATGGTAAAAAGAGAGCTGAGCGTAAAAGCAAAGCTCTCAATTAACCGGTCTATGTCCCTACCCTCAACTATGGTCATGAGCTGTGGTTAGTGACTGAAAGAACGAGATTGCGGATACAAGCGGTGGATGTGAGCTTTCTCTGATGGGTGGCCGCCTCTCCCTTAGAGATAGGGTTAGGAGTTCACCTGTCTGGGAAAGGCTCAGAGTAGAGCCGCTGCTCCTCAACATTGAAAGCAGCCAGTTGAGGTGGTTGGGGCATCTCACTATGATGTTTCCTGGGCGAGATGTTCTGGGTATGTCCCACCGGAAGCAGGACCTGCGGCAGACCCAGGACAGCCGAGATAAAATATATCTCGGCTGGACTGGGAGAAGGTAGCCGGGGAGAGGGAGGTCTGGGCTTCTCTGCTTGTGAAGCACTTTGTGACATCTGTCTGTGAAAAGTGCTATATAAATAAACTTAACTTACTCACCTTCCTGGTGTTGATACCCCCAATTTGTTTTCTACCAACTGGTCTAATATACTTCTCAAAAACTACAAAATGGGTTTTCATTAAATGTGCTTAGTACAGGTCTAGAACATACAAGTTGTTGGATTCCCTGAAAGTCATCTTGTCTTTAATAATAATTAGAAAATGATTGCATGCTGACAGTGTAAAATAAACGTTGTATAAATTACACAAATCATTTTTCATATTTTGTCAAAAAGAAGTACTTTGTCTAAGAATGACCTTAATACATTTTCTTGGTTAGACCAAAGAAGGACCTTTTGAAGATGTTGTTAAATCGTTGATTGTCCAAAGATTATTATAAGGTCTTGAACAAAAAGTCAGTACTTGGTTTTCTCATTTTCAGTATGGTGAGGTGAAAAGACTTCCCGGCAATTACATTTTGCAAAGTCTTGAATACTTAAAAAGAAAGCCACTGGACTTCATTCCAAGACGTTGTCTTGCCTTTCATCCAAGAATCTTCTTCAGAACTTAAGAAGTCTCTTACATGAGACACGAAATATCATCACGAACGAAGTTAGTCCAATCGTCTTCTTTTTAAACACTCAAGACCCACATGACCTGTATGATTGAGAGCCTACATGACTATTCCCCTCCTATAAGGTTCACACTCTACAATTGTACACACCACAATGATTTATGGTGGATTTATCTGTAAAACTAAACCTTTTCAACAATGCACCCACCTCAAAAGTGCCGCATGTCACTGTAAACTCTGATACATCAAAGTGACTCAAAGGGGAGAAGGTATAAAACAAAAAAGCCCCAAGGAATCCTTTCATCATGTAAATGACAAGCGTGTCTTCCACAAAGGCATCAACTTTGGTCAGCTACATGTTTGATTGCATTTAAGTAGCCACTGATGTACGCTGTGTACAAAGAAAGTAATGACATGTCTGCCACAAACATAACCATAAAATAGAAAAAGATCAGGTAAAAAAAACAAAAAGTATGATTCAGTGGGTGAAAACACACACAGAGGATATAGACGTCAGCATTCTTTTAGCATATGAAGGGTATAGTTATTGGGAAGGTGTCACTCTAGAGGACTGATGGTGCTTGTGGTTTTCCTCCAGAGGATTTCAAAAATCCCCCCGGTCCAAAACCACTCTGTTACGAGATTTCTCAAACACACATGTGGCGCAGTTCCTGCCTAGTGGGAGGCTGCCATCCCCTAGGGTGAAGAAGAAAAGGTTTGTCTCACGTCGGCACATCGCAACAGCTGTTGCAGTTGACCTTTGGGTCTTGATCAAAGAGGCCTGCTTTGTCTGGTGTTAATATCAAATGATGAACATTCAGCTCCCGCGCTGCCCTTTATTTTTGCTGCCAAACAGACAGCAGGAACACATCAGCCAGCCCTGATTGGTATTCACAGACACTTGTATAAATAATTATGAGGCTGCTGAATGCTGTTGGACAGTAAAGAGAAGAGAAGCTGCTCAATTCTCAGTTTCTTTTCTGTCCTTACTGGTATCTTTTAGAAGACCATGCTTTGGTGATTTGACCTGTGAGATCACATTTCAATCTGTTGCAAGGCTAACACAGAAAGACATACAACCATTGTTGCACCCACATCCTATTATAGAATCACTAATTATCCTAACCTCGTGCATGTCTTTGAACCATGGCTGGAAGCTGCAGTGTCTGGAGAGAAACCATGCAGACATGGCGAGAACATGGAAATTGAAAGGCCCAACCAAGGAGACCCAAGACCTCATTCCTGTGAGGTGACAGTGCTATCTGAAAGTCTGATTTGAAAGTGGCTGTTCAGTATGAGGGTGACTATCTACAGACATGTGTGTGGAAATACTGGCACTGAACACAATCAAAGGCTACCAGGACATTATAAATTTTATTATAAATTATATCACTAATGGAGAAAACTGTAATCATTCTTATTCTGACCAGTAACTATTATTTAAGTAAATGTGCTCTTACGGCCATAAACAAATGCATCACATATTGGACACAACATACTTAATCCATAAACATTTAATCTCATTAGTAAAAGGAGGTTATTAGCTGGATGTATATACCCTCACTGAATACAGCCCATTCCATCATCCTCTAAGTGAAGAGTAAGCAGCACCCTCATATCACCACGGCGTTAGCAGGAAAGTGATTATAATGAGCAATGTGAAAGCAAAAGCTGTCAGGAATCACGGAGATGGATTAAAACAGAAAATGGCTCTACTGCTGAGGATTTCAGATGAAACAGGACAAACAATCATTGAACGAGGCATAATTTCTACCATGTGGACATGTTTTCACACACATATTGGCAAGCACAGCCACATATAAAACTTCTGCAGCCACAGTTTAGTGCTCTCGGCCAATCAATACCTCTGGCCGATCAATCGCCTGAGAGGAGAACAAGAGCAGAGGTGGTGGTCGAGGAGCAAACCTGTGACATTTCATTGTAAATGAACGCTTGAACTCCCGTCATTATTTTATGCACTGACAGCATTTTTTATAATCCTAATGCCCTCCTGCTCAGAGTTATGTTACTAATAGCAGAACAAGAAATTAGGATCCCAGTTTTGAGTTCAGCTTTTTTGTGTGTATTTGACCCCACATGACATAAAAAAAGAATTGAAGCAGAAACGACATTAAGTGTATGTTTAGGAATGAGATCACGGTTAAATTGTTCACATCGTTTATATTCAGACATGTAAGAAGTGGATGTCCTCTATGCATTTCATATTATTCACTTAACATTTTTCCATGACATACTGTGTAGAGGTGTGGGGAAATAAAAAGACAAATATCAACTCAGTTACTTTATTATAAAAAAAATTTAATGATAACAAACAAACCCAATCGAGAGTCAACAAATCCATTATTTGATCCATTATTTGAACATTTTGTAGTTTCTCATCATTCAAATGCACAAAACAAATAATGGCTAATTGCCACTTAGTATCCAGAAGCAGTTTTTTTAAAAAAGAAGAAGGAATACAAATTAAGAGGAAATGCAATTTTGTGAAACCTGTGGTTAGGACCAGTGTGAAGTCTTATTTTGTATTTAGTGTGGGGGTCATACTCTGGTACTGTTGTCCTGGTAAATTATAAAAGGATATACAGATTACATAATTATTCAGTATTATGATAAACGTTTAGTGAGAAGAAGCATTAAATATGAGAAGTTCTTATTTACCACGAATGGTCTTGTTATATAGATGTTATGTAAGCTTTAGCTTCAAACTAAACCATTTCACTTTGTTGTTTGATTTTTTTAATCATTCGTTTCTTGTGTAATAAATGTAGAAAATAAAGACAAGTATATCTCTAAAATTGAGGTCTCTGTTAAGTAACTTTTATTTGATTTATTTGTTTATCACCACAGAGTAAGTCTATGTATAAGACAGAAACAGAATGACTCCCTGCGTATTGCTGGGTGAGAGTCAAAGCACTTGGTTAAGTTAATTCCCTTTTTGCAAAGTTCTCTTCATCTCTGCAGCTGATGATCATCTCTTGGAAAAAATTTGATGTCACCTTTATTTTTGCTTTTATCCTGAATTTAAATGTCCTCACACGGGGCTCTTCCTTATCATCTCTGCTTCGGTATTAAAAATCCACTTAACAAGTTCAGAGTCCTTTGCTCTCTTTTCATTTTGAGATAGCACACTCACAACCCCCGCTCCTCCTCCCCCCAGTCATACCCCCACAGTGTGATTAGTATGAAGGCCCTGCACGTTCTTTTCCACATTTCATTAGGAGACATGTGTAGTCCCCTCAACGCAGGGATCAAATACATACCACCCCCAATCTTGCCTCTTTTTTTTTTAGCTTTCAGTCAAATTCTATATTAAATTCCAAGTTGTATTGCTTACTTAAAGGGCTTTTCATGGCCCATATATATATATATATATATATATATATATATAAACCCAGGCTTTTTATCTGCTCCTGATTTCTTTTGTGAATCCTAAAGTGACGAAGCCTTTGATGTTTCAGCTTATTCCCCTTTCTATGACTTGTCATTTTTCTGGTTTCTTGCTAAATCAGAATTTAGCATTTTAATTGATATTTTCATTGTGAATGGCGACAGCGTTTGTTGGAGTCTCTGTTTTGTGCCTCCGATTCTCACTTCCTGTTTTATTTTGGTAATAACTCTACTTTTGTGTCTCTTTGCTTTCACTCCTTTGTCTTGCAATAACAGAAGATGAAGGTATGTACTGATAATACACGCACGTGTGTGCAGCACTTGTATAATGCTCCCTAGTCACCAGCTTATTATATCATCTTTTTTTATTGCCATTCCCAAGGGTTGTTGTGTTTTCCGGTTTGGATTTTTACATGAACTTTCCCATAAATTACCTCCTGCCTATTTTTTTTTTTTTAGCTTCCCGAGTATGAGCATTAAGATTTAGAATTTTAGTCTACCCAGGCAAGCTCTTGGTTAAGTCTTAGTTTCCATTATTATGAAGGCAGTTCACATATAACTGAAGTACATGGACGGTGTAATTGCTCCACAAATCTGCTCTGGAGCAGGTTATGTTCAAAATTAGAGACCAACAGGTATTACAATAACCATTTACTGACCAATCAGTTCTGTGGAAAGTAGCATCACTGATCCCTCAGATCTCCAAACTTTTACACACACAACATGTACATATGTGTGTTTCTGTTAGCAGCTGCTTCAGATCCATCGCTGCCCTCAGTAGATTAAAACTCCCCGTCATTACACTGATTGATTTTCTTTAATGTCGAGCACAACTATGAGGAAGTGTGTTGTCTGTAAATAATTCCACAGCCTGAAATGAAATTCAAAGCTGTGTTCTAGTCCACAGCTAAATGAGAGAGAGAGAGAGCCAGGGACTGCATGGAGATTTAGATGTTACACCACACTGTGCATCCATTTTGGACCAAACTCATTACCCATACTTCAGCACTCAACTTCCCACCCTTCCAAATAAATGTTTGAGACTTCATGTACATATCCACCAGGGCCTTGGTTTGTTAAAACTTCTGGCAACTTGTCTTTTAAACTTTAATTTCACAACATGTGGCTTAGCAAGTCTTCATTTTTGGGGGCAAAGGGGCATAAGTTCACTCTATTTTGTATTTCCCCCTGTGAAGGTGTCCTCATTTAGTCAAAAACAGCTTTAGGAGTCATACTCTATGGTTTGCTTCAGTGTGAGCGATCAGTGTGAGCGATCACTGCATTTTTTGTTTTTTGTCAAATATTAATGAAACATCTCAATTTAGAGCAAAGTTCTTTGAAAGTGGCAATGCTGAATGTTCATGTAAAAGCAACCTCTGTTGTGGGTTTATGAATTATTTAATGACCTTTCTGTAATGAAACAGGTGACAAACAATCTCTCAGGCAGGTGAAACACTTAGATGCTCACACAGATACAGTAAGAGCCTCCTCGTGGATCCACTTTGACTCACAACCCATAATGTTGTCATTTTATTTCTAAAAAAGGCACTCTAGACTGAATGTATATGATTGTATTTCCTCTGAGTGTGGGTAGTTGAACATTTAGCAGCATAACAAATTTGAGGATGTCCTAAAGGGTCAAAATCTGTGCAGAGGCACAACATCAAGTATTATCACCTGACTAAGACAGTTTCATCTGATCTGCCCAGCTTCATCTACATATCTTTTGTTTTCATATCTGTGTGGATTTAATCAGAGGAGTCAATGAGGAATAACACCTCTTACCTGGATTCAGCTATGAAGCCTAAAAGAGCAGGTCAGCCTTGTTTAAAAGGTTGAATTTTGAGTAATATTATCATTTCTCAGAGGCTGAGCAGCAGCTGTGCAGGGGGAAATTATCTTAGTGGCTGAATTAAAGTTACCAAATTTAAAGTGCAAAGGGGGACCTCCAGGATGTTCCACTTGCACAAATATTCATATAAAAGGTGTTACAGATGAGCCTGTCTTAACTTTTTCAAACTTTTAGACTGACATCCACAGTTTGGAAACATTTCACACTTTCTAAGTCACAAAGATTTGTATCATTAAATGTCTTTTTATGTCATCGATGTCTGCAGGAGGTTGGGAAACTTGGCCAAAGAAAATTCACAGTATTTGCAAAGAAACCCACAGCCTACTGTCATAGGTGTTTTCACTTATCATGCCTGATTAGAAAACACTGTGTGAACATATACAGGCGGGGTGACACCCTTTCGACTGCTTAGCTGAGGTAAATTACATAATTATCATTCACAGAGTTTAGTGGTATCATGTAATTCCCTGCAAAGCTTCAGACACCTCCAGTTTAAATAGAGGTGAAATGACATGATAAGTATATTATTTTTTTTTCCTTTGTTAATGGCTTAATGACACCACGTAAATTTAGTGAGTCACTTAGCCTGTCTTTTGCCATAATTTTGTATGTTTCTTCTTCCATCAGTGTTCAAAAAGAAATAACAGTAATTCTTAAAGGAAAAAAAACCATCATGCAAATTATTTGACTGCAATTAGATTTCTCGGGTTTGCTGTCAGTGGTAATTTTTAATCTGTCTATTGAGGTATTCACAAAGTCTTCCCATTTGATAAAATGGCATGTCAGGAAAGAGTAGCACAAGGCCAAAGTCACTTTTAACATGAAGTGTGATTAAAGGAGGCGATGAAGAGCGGCTGCAGGATGATTAATGTAACAGCTCCCGTCTCCTTTGCTTTGCTGGCTCTCTGAACAGTTATAATACAGTTTCTGTCTGTTTTAGTGTCTGTTCATATAAAATAAATGGAAAAATAATTTTGAATTTAAGATTTACGGAATAATTACAAAAAGAGCAATACAGTTGGTTAATTGCATTATAAAGTTGTAAACCTATGAAGAATAACTATGAAAACTAGGAAGATTGGGTTACATATTTTTTTTAATTTGGATGATAAAAAGAAACAAATTACTGAGATTAGATAAAACTCAGATTTTATAACAGTGAGATGAAAATGCCTGGAATAAATATTTTTTCCCAAGGACAGCTATTTCAAGCTCAGTTCCTCCATTGCCTTTTCTGCTGAATTACATTCCACATTTGCCCCTGTGGCAGAACCAGTGCTGGACTCAGTGGTTTTAGAACTACACTTTTAAGTGTCAGGAATCAAACAGCGGGCCATGATGGCTCTTGTGTTTGGATTTTCATATTGAATTAACTGCCCCAGTGGAACGCCGACCTTCTCTCTGTGTGGATCGAAGCTTCTCTTGATTCGTCTCTCCTGCTGGGTGCCCTGCGGGACCTCATCGTGTTTAACATAGCTGGGTTCACACAGGAATAAAGGCTAAGGTGAGCTTTGATGGCACATTTCGTTTCTCTCCTCAGCAGTCAGCACTTTGAGAGCTGGAGGGAAAATGAATTGTGGCACGTGTTGCTCACCTCATTTGAGTTGAAACGACAGCTCTGTCACTTATCACAAGAACCTCAGCAGGGTGTGCTGAACTCTCCACAGGTAGATGAAAAACTAAACTGATATAACCCCATTTCGGCTTTGTTTGGTCGTAACATTAATTTAGTGTGCGATATAAAAAGGAATTGTTTCCTGCACAGAGGCTTCAGGTTTTAAGATAATGTTAACTATGTACTATGTATAATACGCTGAAAAACAACTTAGTTTTAAAGCCCTGAAGACATGTCAAGAACTTTCAACCAGCTAAAAAGAAAGGAAAAGACACGATTGTACAGGGAAAACAAATGCTTGCATTCATTTATTAATACAGAAACACAGCCTATCAACCAAGTCTGTAATGGTTACTCAGTCTAGCAAAAAAACATTTAAAATTGTATATTTTGGCAATTTGTTAGTGGACGTCTGCCCCAAAATGACATAATTTAAATAAATAAATAAACAAATAGTGCCAATTTCTTTGGCTGAATCAATGAAAATCCCACATACAACACAGTTTCACAGGGAAAAAAAATAGCATTTTATCAGCAAGGTGATTCTCAAAGAGTCATTAGCTGAAAAGTTGGTAAATCTTGGCACGGTGTGCAGTCTGTCCTTAAAAAAATCTGAGGAAACTGGGCAAGTGGTAGAGCTATCTATAGCAGATGAAAAGCATCTGAAAGTCATGCCCTTAAGTGGAAATAAAGTCAAGCAAAGACATGACATAGGGTGACGTAGAACAGCGATGTAGAAATCCTGCAAACATTTAGACTAGATAACATTAAAAACACAGTTTTCACTTTCATCCATGCTGACAAACAACATCTACATCTCTCCAATGACTGTAGCAGTCAACAATTTAACACCATTCAGTTTTATTTATATAGTACCAAATCACAGCTTACAATGATATAAAACCCCAACAATCAGATGAGTCCCTGTCAAAAGGAAATTGTATATAATGTGATCAGCTACATGAAATGTATTCCCCTAACAATCTTTTGGAGACAGTGGGGAGGAAGACAGGACAAAACAGACTGTGGAAGAGAGCTAATAACACTAAGTAACATAAAAAAGTGTGCATTTGAAAGAGCATTAAGGGAAAAGACAGACAGAACAAGAACAGAACGTTCTGGGTCACTGCTGATGTCAACATCACATAAAGCAGATGAATTATTATTTTTTTCCTTCTGCAGTTACAACTGAGCAACTAAAACGCAGGAGTCATTGAGGCTAAACAGAAAACAATCTGCAACAAACTTGAACTGCTCGAGTATAATCAAATGCAATAAGGGAGGGTGGTGCTTTCTTTTGTGTTAAATCTTTTCCAGAACAACTTTTTGCATTTGGTTTTATGTTATTCTGAAGGCTGAATGCTCCCTCTGCTGCTACACTGGAAACTGAAATTACCAGCATCATTACTGCCAGACGTTTATAGTCGGAGGAACATTTCTCCTAGGGAAGTGGTCAGGAGTCACAGAAAGTCTTTGAAAGTGGTCCTATTTCATCCACAAACTAGGCCCAGACCTTGCCTGGTATGCAGGGGAAGACAGTTTAGAATTCTAGGGTGGTTATCATTGGCAAGACAAAGATCAGAAGTTAGAGTAGCTGAAAAATCACCTGAATAATCCAGTTGTGGTTTGAGTTACTTGCATCTCTGAGATGACGTTTTTTGTGTGTAATCCCTGACTAAACTTCTAATCAAAGTCACTCATTTGTTTCAGCCTATGTTTAGCTGCTGTAGGATGGTCTCTATATGCTGAAACAGTGGTGTGTGGTGACTTTTACAGAAAGGCAAGCAGAGATTTGCATCTCTTATATTGCTTCTTTCATAAAGGTACACCTCTGCCCGCTCTGAGATATACCCTCTGGTTTTTCTTTTAGGGTCTTAATTTGACAGATCAGCAGTGAAGAGGAGACAGGAAAGAGAGCATAGGAATGCAACAGCAAAGGACTTAAACTCAACTGCAAAATGTATGGGCACCTGTTCAACCAGTGAGCTAAACTGGCACACAGTCTCTGCTTTTTCTGACTGCTGTGTCTGCACCTTTGTTGTTTTTAATGAGGTTATCAGCGAGAAACTTTGGAGGCGAGCTTTAGGCTGCCCACCATGTTCAAATCAGTATTCATGTTTTCTATGAACTAAACCAAACTGAAAATAGTTTCCTTGCACTTTTGGTTTGGGTGGGCTGAGCCCAACCATGCCCATACATGGCCTAGCTCTAAGAATTCACCTAACTGAGAGCAAATCCTCCAATATAAACACCTTCTCCATCGTTGACCCTGTAGTCGTCAAAGATGTGCTTTAAGGCCATGATGGAGGATGACTGAGTGTCTGTTATGTTAAGAAAGAGATATTTCCATAGCACTATTCTTATGTGTGTTTGAGTTCTTTAATGTTACCATAGATCTACTCTGTTCTGCCAAAATGACAAACAGGCCTCAGAATTTCCATCACTGTGAAAAATGTGTTATTTTGTTTAATGTAAGCTCTGGTCTAACATAGAATGCAATACATATTTAAAGTCAAGTCAAAAGTCATATTTCTAATGTAAATAAGAAATGTTAGGTGGCGATGCTTAAAATGTCCTGAAAAACCTATAAATGCATGAAAAAAATATAAATCATTGTCTCAACAGTTGATGCAAATATGGTCATTACTTAAAATAAAAAATGTGTTGTGCAGTGAGGAGCGGCTGATGTGTTCGTTTCTACTGTACTGTAACTGACGGCTAACAAGCGCCGAGTTAGCCCAGTCTGACAAATGCGGAATCTAAAATTAGCTCCAGGCCTTTTGGTGAACCGGGCATACATAATATCCCATCTGTGTGTGAGAGCATGCGTGTCTGTGATCTGATTCAACTAATTATGACAAAATAAAGGGGAGTTTACATTAGTGTGAGAAACAGTGTACTGTAAATCTGCCCCGAGGATAACTGAACTCATTATCTTCCAGCGCTGTCATCGTCGCGTCTTTGACTTTGTGGGTGTTGAAAGGGCAGCTTGAGGTTGTTACAGAGGCGCTGGCATGCCGGTTGGCGCACGCAGAAGCTGTATGTGATGAATGGGGTTTACCAGCCCAGAAGACAAGGGCTGCAGACAGAGACATGAGATGCGGAACATGGATTTATCTGCAGCAAGAGAAAAATCAATTAAAGCTCAACAGACAGAGTGTGTGAGTGCGTGTGTTTGTGTCTGTTCACGCTATTTGTACATGTTTGTGGTGTGAACCAGACAGAGACGGAGAGTAAAAACTCCAGTTAAAGTCATCCTAGAAGTCATTTCAGCACCAACTTTTTTTATCCACTGCTAAATCCCAGAGACTCTGATTGTAGGAATCGCACCTGCAGGAGCCAAATGTGCACTTGCATATAAGTATCCGAATCTGTATTGACCTACTTAAAGCTCCAGATGGGTGGGATGTGCACTGTAGAAGTGCGGACACAGATTGCCAATTTCCTTGTCAGATGTGAGGTAGGGTGAACGAGAGGCCAAGGTCCCAAAAATTTCAGGTACAGTCTGTGTAAAGTTGGGTCACCCTGAAAAATTGCTATGCTTCTTTGGAATCAGACAATAACCAGGTATCACCATATACTCAGATGACAATGATAATAATGCAGTTTGATCACCCAGCCTTTCATTCATTCGGTGATACAGCTGGTTATGGCAAAAGTCAAATGGGTCAATCCCATCTGCTTATTTTCAAGTGGACTTTTTATGTCTTCTATTCCAAATCATAATATTTTTTTCATAAACCTGGCCAAGTACCTTTTAGAGCCTGTGAAAGTGAGTGAAAGTAGGAAGCATGTGAGTGAAAGACACAAACGTTCCTCCACTATGCGAACACTGTAGGCCTCTAAAAACAGGTCTGGTGTGTAAATTACCACCACCACAGGAGACCTTACGCATAATGATGTTGGATGTTTTGCATCTGGGATAAAGTGGCATTGGACTTTAAGGGCTGATTTAAACCATTCTTGCTTGAATTCAGATATAGAACTGAAACAACTACTTTCACATTAAGTTTCTGAAAATAGCGTTTGTAAAGAGATGTAAAATAAATTCTGTGTTTCATTTAAAAACAAAAGTTAAAATAGAAGTAGAGGGCTAAACATTTGTGACCAGCAAGACATTTGAGTGGCACGTAGATTGTATATAAAAGAGGGGCATAACAACCTTTTTTTTTTTTTAATTCTTTAGCCTCAAGCTGTGTATTTTTTTTTAAACCAGATGTGACCAGCTAGGAGAAAATCTAATAAAATGTTTTAAAAAATGCATTTTGTTACCCTTTAAGCATCAAATTCACTTCTATCCAATGACTGTGATACTGAAGTGAGTTGTTGAGAATATGTTAAACTCTTCTTTTTGTAATGGTTGTTGTTTTTGCTGCTGCTAGCTGTTTTTAGTGTCTTTGAAGTGGACCTAGCATTATTGGATGCTGAATAAACTCTCAGACAATGTGACAATATGATCAAACTGTTTATCAGAAGAAAATGTGTGACTTTTAGGACTCTCAAACTTAACATTAGTGGGTACAACTAGTATAACTAGCTGGTGCTTTCGCTTTGGCATTGTTTTTAGATGATACAACATAGGTACGGTCTTAATATCTTAAATTTGAAGCTGTCATGAAACGGCTGTGTAAAGCAGACAGGATAAGACCCAAATGAAGACTCATAGGCAGGACTTCAAAAAACACAGCCTGTATTGCTGAACAGGAAAATAATACAAAACTAAACACACAGAGAGGCACATGGAGAAACACAGAGCCATGAGGGAGATCGCGACATTGGACAGAGGGAAACAGAGAGCTTAAATACACCAGGAATGACAAGGGAACAAAAAACACAGCTGTGACAAATTAGACACAATGAGACAGAAGAAGCAAGAGGGGGGACAAGAGAGACATGACGGCTCTGGAACATGGTAAAATAAACATGATAGATCGTGTGAACGAGGAATAAAACACAAGGAGAGGAACATTGGAACAGAGAAGGGAAACAAGACACAAGGACACACACAAAAACACCAAACACATCGAGAGGGACACAGAGGACAAAGACACAAGGGGAACCTAATAGACAAGAACTAAAGAAGGAAACTTCGACAATTCAAAATAAACTCACAACTAACAATATGAACTTAAACATAAACCCCAATACAAAATGACATCAAAACACAAGAACTCAAAACACTGCATGAAATGACCCAGGACCATGACAGAAGGTGCACACACCAATTAGAAGTTGCCTCCATAGCATATGGCTGGTTTCTAGCCCCATACATAAAATGCAATTAGGTGTAATGTTGATGCATGTCTTGGCCACTGTACTCAACACAGCAGGACAACATAGCGGCTTCCTCAAAACAGCACCCACTCGAATGTATTTTAATGGATAAATTCTATGTTTGTGAGAATGCATCAGTTTGCAGGAAGACATAATTACACACTAATCAGTGTATATTTATCAGTGCAACATTCTTTTATTCTATTAAATAAACTCAAAATGATTGACTTTACCTTTAATAAAAGTTAGGAAGTTAGAAGATCTGTGTAAAAAGTTATGAGTGTGCTTTAAATGCATATGAAATATCTGTTCATCCACAATCAGTAGAGCTTCTGACCATTAGACAGAATGCAGGTTTAAGACACATCTGCAGTGATGTAACTTATCATACCTGGAAACAATGTCCATCTTTAATTACCTCCATAGAAATGATGATTCATAAGCTTACGTAGAATCTGTTGGTAAGGCAGAAGATTTATGGTTCCAGAAACTCTGATTTGTTGTGTGTCTGTAGTCTGAGTGCTACTAACCAGTCAGGTTCAAGCAAGCTTTAGATGTGTGTGTATGTGCGTGTGTGTGTGTGTGTGTGGGGGGGGGGGGGGGGGGGAGATCAAAAGAGGGGTTGCATTTGCCAAAATGCATCAATTATCGTCTGACAATGATTTCTTTTTTTTAATCTTTTTTGAATATTTGAAACAACGTCTGACATATAGAAATGATGGGTTAAGGTGTGAAAGAGGCCTTTTGCAGCATGAAGCTGAATATTTTGAATGGTGTAAAATTGCGTTCAAAACATTTTCTTAAAAATTGCGTGATTTCAAATCCTTGGAGCAAAAAGAGCAAGTGAAGCTCATATAAGCACAGTATTCAAGCTTTTGTTTTAATAACAGTAACTGATTTTTTTTATTTATTTTTTCTTACATCCTCACTTAACAGCTGGCAGTGACTGCTGACGATGTTATATTTAAGTGTTTCTTCTTGGAAACCTGGCGATGGAGGATTCTAAGCAATTATTTGTGGTAATTAGGTCAGGAGGAGGCAGCGGTGTGCTGGGGGGAATCACAGCCCTCGGCGACCCTGCCGGGGAAACTTCACCTCATAAGCTATTATTGGCAGCACTGCAGAAAAATGTCAAGGAAATAAAACAGAGCTCATCATATGTCACGACTATGTCTTGTAAACGTTACTTAAACCAAATAAGTGTTGGCTCGCGCTGATAAATCTGTCACTCCGTGTAGCTTCTCCAACAGCTAGTTCCTCATTTTAAAACGAGACTGATACATAAAAGCCCAGAAGCCTGGCAGGTATTACTTTCTATAAAAGAAATCCTATTTACCGGTTATTAGTTGACATGTATTCGTAGTGTATGACTCATTAACTATGTTTTTTCTCTCAGTAGTCTCCTATGTAACGCTTATTAGCACCAGACCACAAATTAGCTCCTCATAATTAACATGTTTAACTCTGTAAAATGCTCCTAATGTAAATGAGTAGTAAAACATAACCAAATTACTTATTACTCATGCCCCAAGTGCCCCAAACTGAACAAGAGTAATTAAGATTATGGGTCCCATCTGAAGTGAATTCCTGCTCATACTGTAGCTAACTTCATTGCACTTCACCTTCATCATCTCTTCAAGGGAAACTGTCAATTGCAGAGGCAGAAAAGTGCAACAGAAGACATGCAGAGCCTCACAACAGTGTATACATAAAAAACATAAAAACAGTTCAAAAAAGTTGATAATATTTTAGAAAACTTAATAAAATGCACCACTGATCATAAAAGTAAAGAATCTGTCTGTCAGGGAAGATTTTGATGTTTTATAATGCAGCGCATGCAGTTGGAGCAGTATGTCCACTGTTTAACTAATATTTTCATTTTCCACAGTGTTGAGATTTCATGTGGTTTTGCCCACCCTGTAATGTTTTATATAGCTACTCATCGGTTGCATAAAATGCACAAAAAATTGATTCATGAAATTGAAACAGTGTGATGTTTGCCACTGCCAATGTGCTACATATGCTAGCTGTAACATTTAAATGTATTATTTTGGTAAATTTTACAAAGGCTCATACATCCATATGAAAAAATAAATTTCCACATGACTCTATGGAGTGCTGTAAAACACTAAATACAACATGTCATTAAAGAGCTCATAGAACCAACTTCAGTACCAATAACTTGCAGTCATTATTTTCCGTATGGATTTATACGGTTTTCAAATTTTTGTTGAGGAATATCTTTTTTTCAGCATTTAAGTTCATGGACGTCTGAAGGTATTCATCACAAAAGGTAGGTATTCTGCTGTAGATTTACTGTTGTCATGCAGAATGACCCACTTTCAACCAAGCTTTAGCTGTTGGCCTCCTGTTTGACTTTGTTGAGATACAGAAGGGTTCAAATTAAATTCAATGACTGCATGTTTTGTTCAGGTGTAATTTTGCAAACCTAAGATATGCTGTCATCATCTTTTCAGAGAGAAGCGCCTTTGTCCTGGTAATCCAATCCAATGTTTTTCTAAATTGTGCTTTACAGGCCTCACTCAGCGTGTTAAATTTTAAAGTCAGAGATGTAACTCTTTTTTGTACTTTCATTTTATTTCTAAATAAGTGAACATTAAATCACGATTACCTGAACCTTCATTTTTCTGCAATAGCTCAAATATTTTAACATGGAAATGGTAAACTGTAAAGTTCAGAATGAAATGAAATTTGGTGCTCCACACTGTGAGAAATTGATATGTAATAACGTGTATTCAGTCAGTTTGCCTCTCTTACGGTCTCGGAAATATACTAACTCTACACGTGTGCAAAAAAAGAAAGAAAAGAGAAAATAACAATGTAGTTCTGATTCAGATTTATTCATTGGATGGAAAGTGATGGTAAAATTTCTTCAGAACCTCATATATTTTAAATGGTTTTTGTGAGAAAATATGATACCTTGGAGTGTGCACAAAAACCACGTTACCTTTGTAGGTGCTTGCACTTTCACCAAAACAGCAAAAGAAAGAAGAGAAAATCTCAGTGCAGGCAAGGGGAATGGCACCGTATAAAGAGACGGAGTGTAGTGGGTATCGAATATAATGTTTATGGTTGATATTTAACATTGTTTCTGAAAAAAAGAAAAGGAAAAAAATCTTGAGAATGGGACAGGAAATTGACCATGTTTGAAATATGTGCCTCCCCCCTTGTCCAATCCCACATGCCTTTGTCCTCACCTCAGCAAATCACAGATATTCATGTAAGGTCTAGCTGATTGAGGACATATTTGCATACCCAGCTTCTTATTTTATGCTACTTGAACTGTCGCTGTACCATTGCCTATGTCCAAATCAGTGGACTGCTATAGTGATCTAATTTTAGTTTTCTTTTGCCATTTGACGACACAGTTTGTTTAAATCAAGGCCCAGCTCAACACGACAGTTAGGTGTGTCACCACAGATTGGAGTTTTTTTCCCTTCTCTAGCATAGAGAAAGTGTCACAAGCTACATGGATGAAAGAACATGAGTAGATGGCCCTGAGATTAGCAGATCTGCCTGGCTCTTTCCAGTTGTTTTTTATATGTGCGTACAGTAACCCAGTAAGATATATTTGCTAACTCAACATTTCTAGCTGAATAAAACATCTTAAAGATGTTGAAAATCATTCCCTGATAGTTATACTCATTTTATATTAGCAAAGACTGTGAGCTCTTGGGAATTCCATAAATTAAACAGCTCTGAATCAGCTTACAGGTTTGGGTTTTTTTCATAGCAGTAAAGCCTCTAAGGTTATCACGACTGAGTCAACCATGTCTAATGGAGTAAAAATTTTATGTCAAAATGTTTTTAATGTAAATCAAGTTATATAATATTCCGTTCATGCTACGTAGGCACTGACCTTCATATATATATATATATATATATATATATATATATATATATATATATATATATATATATATGTATTTACAGTGACTGTATTTACTTTTTATTCTTACATCATTCGTGAATTTGTGAGTCATTTCCCTTCTCCCAAACTACACTGCGGGAATGTCTAAATCCTCAGTTTCTTATTCGCCTGGCACTTCCAATACAAACCCAAATTTCCATCAGCTCCATCCTCGTGGGTGGCTCACATTGAAATCCCCTTTGTGCCCCCTTTGTTTGCCCCTGCTGGGCTTCCTTCTACAAAGAGAAACATGGCTTCGGGGCATCAGCCAGCTCTGGCAGCTTAATAATTCATGGCTTGTCAGTATGAATCATGGCACACTCCCCCACTGCAATCACTGAGATCATTTGCTCAGCAAACCTTGCTAAATGGCTCTGCCATTTGTCACAACAGTAATTAAATGTTTCACATTGATCCGGCCACCTGTGGTTGGTACATCTGACCCAAAACAAAGTGGGAAACACACAGGTGGCACCGCTTGTGGCTAACATGTTGTGTGAAGTAAGTGATGAGCTCCACTCAGATGATATTAGCATTGTAAGACTTAAATCTTCATACCACATTTGTTTTTTTGAATTGAATAAATACAGTTTTATTCTACAGAATCACAAATAAGATGCTCAAAGCCAGCTTTTGTTTTGATGTTTTAAATGATCTGATGTTCAAATGAAAATAAGAAGCAGAGAAATGCAGAAGTTAAAGCTTTACTTGGACACTAGCTTGTCAAACAGTCCCCTACACTGCATCTCCTACATACCACAGATTGTTGTAGAACAGCTGCAGCTTAAGTTCATCAGTACACAGGAACTGTTCAGGCACAGTACTGAGTTGTAAGACGCCCACATTCTGTACTGACACGTGTTAAGTGGAATATGTGATAAAGTAAAATGCGTGCACAAGATGACTGCTGAGTTAATAAGATGTATACATACATTTGATGCTGAGATGGATAACTGCAAAATGCATCCTAAAATCCATACAGACCCTTGAAACTGAGGCTAGTCCCTACTCCAAAAGGAAAAAATGCAATCATGATAGAAATGTGATGAAATATTTGGTTGGTAGTCCAAAATAGTGGTCTTTAATAAGCATTAATAATCCACTACATTCAAAAAAGTGTCAAAATATGCATGAAAGAATGCAAAAATGCACTGGCAAAAGACTACATCTGCTATGGCTACACAGGAAGGACTCAGAGGCAGGAAGTGCTGCTAAAGGTTCAACAAGTTTTAATGATGTACCCTGGTAAGTATTACAGGTCAAGGTTTGGCATGTATTCAATTAATGAATTAATCAGTGCAGTTCTCCTCTGTTTCTACATAAAGCTACAAACATAAACATAAAGGTAAGTTTTGATGGTAGCCTTAACACCTCTGCTGCACTGAGTAGGGCAAATACCTAGCAAAGAGTGTAGAAGTGAACCAGAGTTAATACTGCAGGTAAGTGTGACACAGGTGTGCCAACCTTAGCCTAAAGAAGCCGCATCTACTGCAGGAGGAGGTAAGGAAAGTCGATGCACAGATCCATCCACATGCTCTACTTTGATTCTATCGAGTAGGGGGAAAGAGAGATGGCAGGTCAGCAAGTGCAGGACAGGGGGAACCATGACAACACTGCTATATAATTATATGGAGATTAAGCTACAGGTTCTCTGGACAACTAGCATGAACAAGATGTTGGAAATGGGTGCTGATTTGACAGTTCTTAGTAGCTAATGTGGCCGCATAACGTGTTCTTTCTTTTATCGCAGTAAATTTCACCAAGTAATGTGGGTTTCATCAGGAAACTATTCACTTGAAAAAATGCAACAGTCAGGTGTCTTTTCTCTATAATCCATGCAAGGCATCACTCAAATTTCTCTGTGTAGCCTGATATCACAGTCATGTCTCAGTGTGCTTTATTGTGAAAGAGAAAAAATTGAGATCAGTCCTTTGACAACCCAACTCTTTTGACATTTGACAGGAGGGTAAATGTAATGAGCAAACAATGCCAAAATACAAGGATTTATGGGTAAAAGGATACGGCAGCTGACATCTGACTGCCAACAGTGTTTAATGAACAAACTGAACTGTGGCAGGCTGGACTGATGCACATATCCAGATAATTCCTTATGTGTTTCCCAAATGATGCAGACTCGAGACAGAAGGGCAATTACAGTACAGAGCACAGACGATGAAAAATAATTCTTCTCATGTCCAGCAACTTGCTAACATTAGTACATGTGCCACAAGCTGAAAAGTTGTTGGCCAAACTTTGTGCTTCAAAGGATTAACGGTGTATCACTGTCACAAGGAATATAGCCACACTTCCAACCAAATATGGCAAATAGATAATATCAACAGCAGCAACTGCTACCAATAAAAGCAATCACAAGAAAGTTTTTGCCAGTTGGTTGAGAAATGCACATTTTTCCGTGTTTTTCAAAGTTGCCAGGGGGGGGGGGGGTCACTGACCAGTCTCCAACAACTACATACCACCCAGTCAGGGAATACACATTTTTCCCTAAAGGTGCCTACAACAACAGAAATATTAACCTATATGTTCTTCAGATGTTCAGTACTTTTAATTTTCTTTTTCCCTTCTAAAGTGTGGCAAGAATCTATCACAATTCATATATTTTTTTGTTTGTTTTTTTCCTTTTATTTACACCCCCTGTTATTTCTGAATCCCATTCTCTGCTCTAGACATCGAAGGAAGTCGAGCGCTCAGTCCAACACGTTCTCACTCCCAACTCGTCAAATGTGTGACGCATGGTCAGGCTCCCTCTGCTTCACTTATCGACGCGCAGGGTACCCCCCTGGCGTCGAGAATTGACGTGCAGGGTCCTCCTATTGAATCCTATACAGATCCCTAATCGTTGTTTATTGACGACAAGAGATTTCCGCGGAAGAGCCTGTTGTCCGTATATTTATATATTTCCAAAATCACATAGTGACGTGTACTGAACACAATATATTATATAATGTAAACAACTACCCGAGAAACAGCAGATACAGCAGATAAATTAATTATAGGCCATTACTTTTGTATCGTTTATTGCATTTATGGAGGGAGAGGTGTATGCTGGGTAATGGCACAGCTAGCGACCGGGTGACTTTATTCACCCGCTTCGGCTGTTACCAGTCCGTACAATGGGCGTTATTAGCAGAAATCAGTCCCATAGATGTGGGCCATCCACCTGCTAGATTGTTCAGAAGCTTGTTATCATCCATCCAGATGGAGGATCAGTGACAGGAGCGTGGGAAGACTCCAGAATCCACTCTGGCTGGAATCCGGTGGATACAGCAGTGTTACAGGTAAGACCATTTAAACGGACAGCATTTATAGAATGACTATTAAAAGTCAGCGAGTGTCAATAATGTTAATGTGGTTATGTTAGTAATACACGGAGTGCTGATATAACAGCTTTAAGATGCATTTGTAGATATTATTACGTGTTTTACCGTCTTTATGGTGCTAGCTTAAAGTTACGGTGTAAACGTTAGCTTATATTGTAGTAAAGCTGTTACTGTTTAAACGATGTTGGGACAGAAATATTAGCTTCTGTCATGACTGATGAAGTTACTAGTTAATAAAGTTTCCAGTAAAGTGATTAATCGCAGCTACAGATTGACAGTAAATATCCCGATTAGCTTCAATTCATCTGTAATAAATATGTGCAAGTTTCAGTGCTTCGTTTAAACTGTATGATACTTATACTGACCCAGGGTCAGTGTAAAATACAATCCTAGCTGTGTGAACAAAGCCTGGCTCTTTTAATCCTGCATGACAAACCTCAGGATGCAGGTTCTTATTACTCTTTCCTGCTGGCACACCTGTCACACCTGAGAGTCAGCTAGAAACTTACAGTGACGTGGAACATCATGCAAAGACTGCCAGACTCTGTAATACTGTAAATGATCAGTGACTCAGGTTAACACTAAACTTTAAACAGTCCCTCTGTGTCTCTGTGTGTGCTGAACATCTGGAATCAGATTGAGTCAGGCTGCATTGACTGTGGGACTTTTCTGTGTTAAAAGCAGGTTGAAGACGGCTCAGAAACATTTGAAGATTAAAATTTAGCATTATGGCTGCTGGTGGTTTGTAAAGCCTTTACTCAGCTGTATTTTTGTTACTAATTTATGTTTGTTGTTTAACACAGATTTCAGAAGAGCAAAGATGAGCACTGTTGCTTAATCCTTAATAGTTTAACTGGATTGGAAATCAAAAAAATCCAGATTCTTCTTCCACAGAAGTTTCATTTGTCAGTGTGGGACTGCTGAGTCACCTGAAGAACTCATTTCATTCTCCACGATGTTGATTTACAGAAATGTTTCACAGGAACTGATTCCTCCCAAAGGGTGAACTAGTGTGTTTCCATAGATTATCTCTGTATGAATGTACTTCTTAAATGAAGGCAAGTGTTTGTCCTTTTTTGTTCCTCAGGTACAGTACGTGATATTAAGGGCAGGCGGTCATCACTGGGGGAAGACAAGAAGCAGACGTACTTCCAAGAGGGAGCTGCAGTGAGGACACAGCCTGGTCACTGAGGTCAGAGGTCAGAATCTGAAACAGTGCAGGTTTATATTCTAGTGGTTATAAAAAAATTGAAATGTATTTATAAAGAAACCTTTAAATAATATTTCAAATAATAGTCATAATTATGATTATTATTAGAAATATCAAACATTTAAGTGGATTTTCTGTTACACTTATTGTCTTAGCCCTGCGATAACTGGCAGCCTGCCTTTGTCCTGTATCAGCTGGCGGCTTCATCCTCCCGCGACCTTGAATTGGATACATGAATTATATTGAATTGTATTCCAATTATGTAATCTCATCATTTACAAAATCAAGGTATCTAATCAAAATGTAAGTAATAATGTTAAAAATGGGAAAGCAGAAATAAGTGTGACATGAATGTAAATGTGTGAGCTGACATAGAGGACAGCTACATGTAGTCTGAAAAACCTTTGTTGTCAAGTTTGCAGGTCCATCAGCACGAGACATTCTTACATAGAAGAGACTGTTAAAGTCTCTAACTCAGTGAAGCATTATTGGTCCCGTCTGTTTGGATAAATATAGTAAGCTGATGTATTTCCATTTATTGACACATTTTCTTAAGTGCTTATCCAGTTCAGGATCACAGTGGAGCTGCAGCTGGATATGTTCAGTAAAGAAACCTTACAAAAGTTAACAATAAACCTGCATCTTTGTACGTTGTTGTCCACAGGATGAGAAAATCAAACTGGAAGACTGTGGAACATGTTAATAAATGTTTGTGTTTATCCCTGTGTCTTTCACAGGAGGCGCTGAAAGGTTTCCCTAATAGTTCCTGGTGAATCAAAGCAGAACCATAAAGGTTGCTGTACTGCATGATGGCCTTACCCCTGAGCAGTCATCCTGTTAAAGGAGGAACCAGTTAGAAGCTGTTTTCAAAGTAGCTGAGCAGATTTCATCTCAAGTAAGCGATTAACTGTTTGTTCATTTGTTCTGCCACTTAAAGAGCATTTAAGGACATCTTTTGAGTGTGTAGTTGAATTAATTCTACTGGCTCTCATGGTCATTTGTGATTATGGACATATTTTTCATGTTTTCAACCATTTAGTAAATTCTATCTATTTAGTAATATCTGTCAGCTATAAAATGTAATATAAATATAAATATAAAAATATCTAAATATCTCCTGCCCGTTATATTTTAATGATGTAAGACCAGACGTCTGTTATCGTGTTACATAAGCATTCCTCACATATCAATGAGATGCTGTACAGTACAATCCTACTGACACAGCAGAGGGATAACGACGGCTATTTAACATCGTTGCACAACACATTCGAGCTGCATGATGCAGACAAAGTGACTAAATCATCTTTTTTGTGGTTTATTGTCTTCAAACCAGCAGACAAAGCCAATGGCAGAAGATGTTTGGAGAAGAACTTCAGGCCGTGTACTGACAAGGTATTTTTTTTCTTGTTATCAAAAGACATTTGGAGTGACGGCTTCTACAACTGTGCTGAAGTAAAACTTACAGTCTAAGAAGTCACAGTGTTGATATTCAGCACAAAGAGAAAAGCTCACTTGTTTGAATTTATTTACAATCATAGTTTTTGTAAATTCTGACTGTAAACAGATTTTACAGCTTTGATGTTGTTTGACACTCGATATCAGGTGATGGTATTTAATTTAAAGGTTTCTATGTCCCAATGAGCCATTTACACTGACCAGTGTCAGTTTGACTGTAACACATTCATTATTTAGATTCAGCATTTCTAAGAGAAATAACTGAATGTAAAAATGGCAGCCCTCAGGCCGGGTTTAATTGATAGAGATATATGCATGCATTATGAAATTTATGTATCCCAGATCATTTTTATTCATCTAGTCCTGGCAGACCCACCCCTTCCTCCCAAGTTAACTGCAACCCAAAAGAACTAGTGGGGCTATTTACACACTCACAACCAGTGTGGGGTAAAAAGAGCCACCAAAAACCTGTCAGCCTGCACAGCTACAGATGTGCTAAAAGCTAAAAGAGTTAGAACCTCTGCTTATGGAGAAACTTTCTAAGCCTAACAGAGAACAGGTACTCCTGCCCAAATAACCCCACATGATATAACCCCACATACAGCCCAGCCATAAAGTGAACCAAGTCATTTAGTGAAAGACAGCATGGGACCAAATGCATGTAACCAGGCTGCACCAACCTAACATTTCTTCCTCCTGAATTAAATGAATGAATGGATGAAAGTTAAATGACTACAAACCTAAAGCCACTAGTTCCCACACTGGAGTTCCCTGACACTGTGTTAACTGTACTGAGCTTGTATCAACAGTTGTAACAGGCTAAGCTACGTGAGAGACTGCATTGAGTGATTGTTTCTATCTTAATGGTTTCAGCTCAGATGTTCTGCTTTTTCCTTTCTGTAGATCAAAGCAGCCCGTGCTCTTTCTGCTTCCATTTTGATGGCAAGAAGAAGAAGAAGAAGAAGAAGACTTCAGCGAAGTGGCGTTTATGGTCTCAGTGGACAGTCATGGTCACATACTGCATGTGGTTTTAAAAGCAACATGTCTGTTCACCACAACAATCGAGATGTGTAATATCAGTGCAGCTACGGTTTGTTCTTGAACATCAGTTCTGTTTTCTACTTTGACCACTTAGACCAAAAAAGTGTTGTTTTCAGATTCTTTCTTTTAAATCTGTAAAGCACCTGTTCATTTTTTATTACAATTAGTTTCACATAAATAGTAGTGTTTCCTTTATGGTCTTTTAATGCTTACACTAGACTGTACACGTCTACATTTGAGACATTTCTGTTACCTATTTATGAGACTGGGCTGCTTAACTACAATTTGGAAATGGATGCAAAATCACACGGATCGTGCTATTGTTTGTTATTTAATAAGATTCAATTCAATTCAATAAAACTTTATTGATCCTGAAGGTTGACCCCGAGGGAAATTTGGGTTAAGGCCAACACAGGACGTGTCTGACTAAGCAAAGATTAATCTGATCCCATTTCTACCTGTCTCTATTGTTTCAACTGTAATTGTCAGGATATATATTTATTCCAGCTCTCACAGGGCAAAGGAATGACTCAGACGTGTCAAATGTTCTTTGACTTGATAAACAATTTGAAGTTCACAATTTTCTTACAAATAAAACTCTAATGACAAACATGAACAGCTGTGGTTATTTCTGAGACAAGATTTTTTTGAATGTGTTCACATTTAGACAGTGTGCATTTGTATGCTGAAACTGTAATGGTGAACCTGAGGTGATGGTCAACAGAAGGCAAATATATTTAAATATAAAACAATATTGAAGTAATGTCTTTACCCTCTGCAGCGCGTGGACGCTGTGCACACAATCGCCTTATTCACTGTAGTAAACATGCACCGCTAGCTCACGTGACTGACTGTCTCCATGGTTACATCGTGTATTATTAGCTATGCAAACAGCTTCCAAAGATACCGCCATATCTCTGCAGCTGTAACACTTTCACACTTTACAAATCATTTCACGTTTTTGATAGTTATGAAGACAGAATATGTTTTTAAAGTCATGCTAGGCGGTTGCTATGGTGGTTGCTGTGGACTAGGGTAGACCGCGCGTCCGATTCCTGTTGTTAGCTGTCCGCCGTAGGAAGGCTGCGTTCCGTTTAGAAGTAGCGACAGTCTGCCGTAACTCGAACTCAAACCCCGCTTTGTTCTGTAATTAAAGGGCTTTTACAGCCGTTCATTACACACACGCACACACACATAAAGCACTTTGCCTCACCATGAGAATGCAACTTTACTAAAACCTTTAAAGTATCTGATATAGGATAGAAAAATGAAGCAACCAGAGATTTAATGATGAAGACTCTGGGTTCTGTAGTTCACGTTTTACAGTCCTGAATGACTCACTGCACATCCAAATAATTTATTGAAGAGGAGTTTAGAATGCACTTTACATTTAGACTGTTGCTGTTTAATTTTTTTACATTGTTACGATGTCATGAATAAGGTTCACCTGCTGGGGGTTTGATGGATCAGCTGGACAATACAGTCAAAGACAGACTTCATCCATCATATGCAAGAATCCTAGTTGGATTTTTGTTTTCACTCATATTTTAGAACCAAATATTGAAAACAACTGTGACAGACTGGATACCTGGTCAAGGTGTACATTACCTTTCACTCAAGCATCCCGGGACAGAGCCCTGCCCCACCATGAGCCTGGGTGGATACGTAGTTATAATATAAAATGACTGATACTGAACATGAATATTTCATGAAAATCAAATTATAATATGAATTCCTAGGTGTTTGTTATATCCAGCAAGAGTAATATTGATTACATATGTCTGAATTGCTAACCCTAACCCTAACCCTAGCTCAACAGACCACAATGCCCTGGACTGTCACTATTATTACATGCTGTGAACAGAAGTAGCTTTGATCACAGTTTATGTTGTAAAAGAGAAGGAATACTGAAAAAAAGATCTACATTGTGATATTATTTCTTCCAAACTGACCAGAAACATGCTTATCAGACTCTCACAGCACAGGATCAGACTCACTGTGCATGACGGCTCAGGCCAATAATGTCTGTTAGATTGTCAGTTGTTTAGTATACTTCTGTACAGTTAGGGTCACCATCTCTATTTCAGTATAATTAATATACAGAAAACACTAAAAGTTGGTTGTCTTCCAATATTCTAGCATAATTAAAAAACTTTGACTTTGTTAGTACATATTGTTACAGTCCTAATGCCAATATGATTCTTCATAACTCCTGCTTTGAAATTCTGAGCTTTAAAATTTACCCGATGAAAGATAATTTACAGTAGCAGTCTGTCAGGATAATTCTGACTATAAGATCACTGTATTAATCTGAATCCTTCTGAATGTGCTGTGAATGAATGCTGATGCAACTCACTGTGGGAAAGCTGTTAATAAAATGAATCTGTGACACATGCAACACATTCACAGAGGAAGAGGACACAAAGGGAGGACACGCAGAGGCTGTGTTAAAGTCAGAAATCCAAATCTTTAGTCAAAAACAGGCGTCGGTTACAAACAGGAAGACAAGCAGTCCATCAAACAGTCTACAGGGTCAAACATACAGTGAATTCAAACAGCAGTAAAAAATAACTGGACACTGAAAAACTTAAAGCAATGTGTGATGCAATAAAAGGAAGCAGCGCAGTATATTCACTGAATTACAAAATTACAAAAGAGAAAAACGACAATTTCTAAGGTTTGTTTTCTAAATGCAGGTAGAGTGTGGCTGGTAAAGATGGAAACATACAGAATGTAAACTGTGTGAGTTTGGTGAACTTTGTCAGTAACAAATGAAGTAAAAAAAAAAACAACCCAAAACAGACAAAACACAGAAAGAGGCTCTCAGTATTCATTAATAATTAGAAACTATCTAAACATTCTGGTCGTGGATTTGTACAGTCTTAGTTCCGCTCGCTGTCATCATTATAATCATCATGATCAATGGCGAGGTCCTGAGGTGGGCGGGGCTGTCTCTGGTGATGTCACCATGAAGGAACAGCATCTGGCACGTGTTGGTGAAACATCCCAGTACACTGGTTTAGTTTCCTCTCCAGCTGTTTGACATTTGACACTTCAACATTAAGGGGAAGAAGAAGAAACAGTGTTAGGTCAGGTGACCACATGGTTTCTAAAAAAAACTGACAGGAAGTAACCAGGCTGTTAGAAATGGATATCATGTGTTTATAGTTACTGTAGTTAGGTAACTCTACTTACCAAAAGCAAAGCTGCTGAATGTTGCAGGAACATGCTCATGTGTGGTGGTCATTCAGTGCTGCTCCGGCAGGTTAGACAGTCCAAGACTGATATCCTGCCCATCTGAGAGTTTGAAAACACACATGCAAAAATTTAATTGTATTACAGTCAAAGTTGGATGTTCGTTTTTGTCTTTTAAAAATGATTGTGTATTTGAAAGCGCTAACATTTAGGGATGACTCGGATCGTCTCTCTCTAAGAGTATCTCCTTTAAAGGGGAGACAAGTGTGTCCACTGATCCACATCACTTTACCTGGATGACGACTCCTCTCTCCCTCACTCAGAAACACTCCTAAAATAACCAAGCAAATAAATAATACCGAAGATTTACTCACATTACAAAAACATCAAAAACATCTCCCTTTGATTCCATTACTCCATTCCTGCTGAACATCAGGCAACAAATGTCCCAGTAAATCAGTAAAATGTAAAGCACATATTTTCTCTGCTTTGTCTAACCTCTGCAGAGCCTCTGTCAAGAAAAACATATCTGTAAGCATAAAACAAATATACATTTCATAACACGTCACTGGACAAACCTCGGTCAGTTGATTTCCTCTGTGCAGTGCAGACGAGCATCAGTCAGCAAGTCAAGGTAGTGAGATGGACTCGTGCCCTTGGTGACTCTGCTGGTTCTTCTGAGGAAACACCACCTTCTCTCCACACCGTCACCATCTGTGAGCACAAACTTCTGCTCTGCTCTGTCAGCATGTAGGAAATCACATATCACACACACAAGGGTGAAGAAATATTAGAGCTCAACTTTGTATACTTTAGATCTAAACAGATCAAACTAGCTCTTAGTCTCAGCAATCAGACAAACAATGATACCATACTGATTCTGTATGAATACAATATGGTATTTTTAATACAGGTGTCAAACTAATGTATTAAAACTAATACAGATATATGTATATATATTTTTGATAAATTAGTTTGCTAAATTATTTTTTTTTCATTTAACAATTGCAACTGAAAGAAATTAAATATTGAACAAAAATATATTGTCACATTCTGCATTCTCAAATACAAATTTCACAAAGTAAATTTTTGATTAACAGAAAAAATATGAATTACAAAAAATAATTGTATATTATTAAAATATTATGCAACAGTGACCAAAGTCAGAATCATCATTACAGTATTGTTGACTTAGTGCTTGGGTAATAGTGATAAACTTCAGGGGAGATCATGATGACAGAAAACTGTAAATAACACTCTGAAGTCTGAAGCTGCTTTTCTTGTTTCTGTGACCTCAGCACGCTGACAGACTTGAAGTTGCTAAAGATTTTAAAAAGTGAATAGAATAGAATAGAATAGAATAATCCTTTAATTGTCCCACAAGGGGAAATTTGGTGATAATTATAGGGAAGAAACTTCTCTTTTTCATCCGTTTAATCAAACATTTGATGCCTCAGCTGTCTCAGTCCTATAGCATTCTGCAACTACAACTAACCTGAGGAGGCTTGGATTTGGCTGCAGGTGCCCTTGTACATCCTTCTCAGCAGCACACATGTGGGTACCATTTAATCACACTTCGTCCTGAGCTTTGCTTCATCACAAGACTAAAGGTGGCATACCGTGTCACGGTCTTATCATCATCCAATTGGAGAAGAAACATTTACGGTCATCCTGGTTTTGTTTTCTGATCCTGCAAAAAGACTGAGGACAACAAAGCCCAGAGAACACGAGATACACAACATCCAACATTCAGACTCAACAGCCTCCATAAATGAAGAGCACCAGGTTGGTCCAGTTATAGTAGATATAAGCATAATTCACATTACTGTGTATGAATAATAATCAAGAGACACACTTTGCAGATGTAGAGCATGATTTCCCATCATCAGACTGTAAACAAACATCCACCAGGCTTCTTTGTTGGCAGAGGTGATGATTCTCCCATCAGGGATCAGTAGCGTGTATTATCCTGTGGTATAAGCAGCAGTCACTGAAATATTACTGTTTCAGATAAGAAATCTAGCACATAAAAGTCAAGATGGGAGAGATCTCTACAAACTGACTTACCTCTGCAAGTGTGAGGCTGTTCCTCCAGCTTCAACAAAGATCTGACTCTCCAGTCACAAACAGAAAACACCAGCTGGGAGATAGAAAACGCTGCCTGGGTCTTGCTGGATGTTGCTGGATGTTGCTGGATGTTGCTGGTCAGAGTCCACACATTAGCAGAGTGCTGCTTGGTCCCACTGACCCATGTGGACAGCGACTGTGGAGAACTGTTCTGGAAAATGGAAAAGAGAATTAAAATGACAAAAAGCCAAACAGGATTTCCACAAAGACTCTCTTAGAATCAGCAATCAAAAAATCATTGGTTCATATTACAATTAAATATGACCAGGCTCCTTAAATGTAAGCAGTTAAGATCTGATTTGATTTATATCCTTCACACAGCACATTTGTCCAGGCTGACAGGTAAACATATAATTAATCTCAGGTAACATGACTCACAGTAGAGATTCAGTAAAAAAGATTGCTAGCTCTAATAATATTAATAATCTAATATTACCACACCAATAGCTCAGATTTCTAGAAGTATTTAAACAAATGTCAGTCTATCCATTCATTTTCTTCTGAATATTCAATTCATGTTCACAGTGGGAGGGTGGGGGGTATCGTGGAAGTTTGTAAATAAAGTCTGCAACACAGAAAGAGCTGTGATCAAGCTATTTATTACTGCGCACAGGAGAGCCAACACACATCAAACATCACAGTTCACAATCATGTCAGCTCTGCCACAGAAGTGGTGCTCCCACTCCTTTATGCATTCCAAGGAAGAGGGAGGAAGTTACAAACTGATCCTACCACACTTCACGCGCCTCGCTATGAAACCTAACGGATCAATGGTTATGCTGTTTTGTGCCCTTGGCCTTATCAGCACCTGTAAAGGGAGTTGTTTTCGCAAACTGCTGATGCTGAAGTAAGTTCATCTAGTTTTAGAAACTTTCACTGAACAGCCTATAAGAGTGTCACAACTAAGCATATGCATAAGCACTTAAATACTTTAAATGAGAATAATAGAAAATTTCTATTACAGGAGCCAGAGCCTGTCCCAGTAGTCACAGGTAGAGCACACCTGGACAGGTACCAGTCTGTCAGAGGACTAACAGAGAGACAGACATCAGAGTAACAAATCTATTTAAAATTAATGTAAGCTTGCCACAGCTGTATGTATGAGCATGTGTTTCTGTGCTCTCAGTCCACCTCTCAGGAACCTGGAATTCATTTTTAGTCTACTTTAAACAGACCTCACAAAAGGCTGCTGTGGCTGGATCAGTAGTCTGATTTAAGTACAATACCTTTGGCCAGGGATTAATCTGGTACATCGCTTCACTGCAGTCTTACATATTATCCCCACACCTGAATAAAAAATATTGATATTTACAAATAACAGATTCAGCTGATGCAGCCTGACTCAATCTGATTCCAGATGTTCAGCACACACAGAGACACAGAGGGACTGTTTAAAGTTTAGTGTTAACCTGAGTCACTGATCACTTACAGTATTACAGAGTCTGGCAGTCTTTGCATGATTTTCCACGTCACTGTAAGTTTCTAGCTGACTCTCAGGTGTGACAGGTGTGCCAGCAGGAAAGAGCAATAAGAACCTGCATTTTGAGGTTTGTCATGCAGGATTAAAGGAGCCAGGCTTTGTTCACACAGCTAGGATTGTATTTTACACTGACCCTGGGTCAGTATAAGTATCATACAGTTTAAACGAAGCACTGAAACTTGCACATATTTATTACAGATGAATTGAAGCTAATCTGGATATTTACTGTCAATCTGTGGCTGCGATTAATCACTTTACTGCAAACTTTATTAACTAGTAACTTCATCAGTCATGACAGAAGCTAATATTTCTGTGCTAACATCGTTTAAACAGTAACAGCTTTACTACAATATAAGCTAACGTTTACACCGTAACTTTAAGCTAGCACCATAAAGACGGTAAAACACGTAATAATATCTACAAATGCATCTTAAAGCTGTTATATTAGCACTCGCTGTATTACTAACATAACCACATTAACATTATTGACACTCGCTGACTTTTAATAGTCATTCTATAAATGCTGTCCGTTTAAATGGTCTTACCTGTAACACTGCTGTATCCACCGGATTCCAGCCAGAGTGGATTCTGGAGTCTTCCCACGCTCCTGTCAGTGATCCTCCATCTGGATGGATGATAACAACCTTCTGAACAATCTAGCAGGTGGATGGCCCACATCTATGGGACTGATTTCTGCAAATAACGCCCATTGTATGGACTGGTAACAGCCGAAGCGGGTGAATAAAGTCACCCGGTCGCTAGCTGTGCCATTACCCAGCATTCACCAACGATTAGGGATCAGTATAGTATTCAATAGGAGGACCCTGCACGTCAATTCTCGACGCCAGGGGGGTACCCTGCGCGTCCATAAGTGAAGCAGAGGGAGCCTGACCATGCGTCACACATTTGACGAGTTGGGAGTGAGAACGTGTTGCTCAGTCAGTGTATATGAGGAAAGCTGCCAGTGCACCATTAATTATAGGGCAGGGTGTGAGTTGGCTGTGAAAAAAGATCAACAAATTCTGTTTAAAGAAAGATGACATAGCCACATACACACACACACACACACACACACACACACACACACACACACACACAACAGTGAGTTCACAGTGGATAAAACAGAAACACAGCTTTCGAGATTTTCTCAACTGTCAATTCAGCTTGGGTTGCTTGGGAACTAATTTGCAACCCATAGACAACCTGTCCTTTTATTACACATGTGGGGTTTTTTCTTTCCTTTCCCCCCCATTTGAATACATATAGGGCCATACCTGGAAAGTCTGCAAGCTCAGTAAGCAGATTAAACTTTAGTGGTCAGTTTGAAAAACCTCCATGATTGTTGTAAAAGGAGGGAAAAGCGTTACAGATTCATTTTCCTGGTCTGGTTTTTCTAGGTTAGCTTCAGAGCCTTTAGGCTACCAATGCTGTCCAAGCTGGAGACGTCCTAAAAAGCTTAGCTCCATTTATTTTGGTCATGCCGTTTCTGGCTAAGGTCTTACCTACGGGCTTTATCGCACAGGATTTCACACTAAACTCTCACCATATGACAGCGGTATCACTGGAGACACATTCACAGTCAAAGATTCTTCTGTTTGATTAAAAAAGTTCAATTTCTGGAGGTATGAATCAGCTTTAACTCAACCTAAGGAAATGCAGATACTTATTTGACATGTTGAAAGCTGCCGGCAGGTAATTCTGAAAGAAGTGAGCCTGAAACTAGTGAGGGTCTTGGAGCAAGGATGTTTAATGACAAAACACTGACAAGTCTGTGTGGAACGCAAAGGAGAGTGAAACAGCTTATTTTGTCTCTTTGGAGTTCAGTATGTTGATTGCTAGTCTGTCAAAACCCACACAGCTGCTGGCGATTATTGATTGATTGACCTTGCATCAGGTTTCTGAGACATTTTTATCAGTAGGTGATGCAAGTAATTCATTATGCCACTTCTGAATCATGTGCAGGCATTAAATAGAAGCAGCTGGTGGGAGGACAAAGACACTTCAGTTGCAGTGAGTTTCTTACAGCTCGGTTTGGTGGACAGAACTTACAGATCCCTCAACAAACTCGTGACAATATGGTATAATCGGTTCATTTGATCTGTTTCGGTTGTTCTTATATTGGATTTTTTTTTTTAAATTTGTCACAGATTTGTTACCTACAAATTAACCAGCGCAATCAGAAGTGAAACAACAGCTCATTTTCACGTTCTTCTTATTTTATGATCGTAGCATGAAAGATGTGTAAAAGCCAGGTGGTTGGGCACTTAAAATAGAGCACAACGGCTTTTTAACAACTTGTCGAGCACATGCCACCGACATAAGAAGAACTTCACGGGGGGTTGTTTTTGTGGGATCATTTTAATTTCCTTTAACCGTCAATGAGTGCAATGCTGGAACAAATCATTTAAAAGAAATAGCTTGCCAAATCGTTGTGTATTATCACATCAATCCAATGCTATTTCCGTCATAATTGTTCCTCATGTTGCAAATCGTTACATCATTTCTAAAATGTAACATGGCTGCATTCATTCATTCAATAATAATACATTTTAAGAACACAGAACATCTGTGTTTAAAATTATAATTTAAGATGGCAACTGATGCTGAGGATGAGGTGTGGTGATGAAATGTCTCTCTCATAAACCGAGAGATCAAAAGAATATAGTGTCATTTGTCTAGAACTGTATGTGGTTACTCTGCGTGGGTTATTTGTACATGGTTTAATCAAGGTAAAAACAATGCACAGCTGTTTGTGTTTGCCCTGCTGCCTCTTCAGAGATTTAATGAACTGAAGCAGGAAGGGTACCTTACCAATGGACTGAAGTGAGAAACTGCTCGGGGCCCCGAAGGCCACAGCCATTTCTGCGAGTTGGAACTTTCATCAAGCACACACTTCCTGGTCTCAAAAATAACTCCAGCCTCATTTGAAAAGGGGAGTTAATCCTCATTGACTCCCATGTTAAAATGTCCAACAATAGAAAGCACACACTGATTAGACATAACGTTATGACCACTGACAGGTGAACACTGATTATCTCATCATTGTGGCACCTGTTAAGGTGTGGGATATATCAGGGACCAAGTGAACATGTCGTCCTCAAAGTTGATGTGTTAGAATCAGGAACATATGAGCTACTATAGCCCGGATTGCAAAAAAAGGGAATGCTGGTTCTGATAGAAATGTGTCAGATTACACAGAGCGTCACAGTTTTTTGTGTATGGGGGTGCATGGCTGCAGATCAGCCAGGGAGCCTTTGCTCACCTATATCCACCCCCAAAAGCCCCATCAATTGGCACGTGAGCCTGTCCACTGGACCACAAAGCAATTGGAGAAGGTCTGATGTGAAGGATCACATTTTCTTTTGCATCACATGGATAGTCGGGTCCATGTGTGTGGCTTACCTGGGAAAAACCTGTCACCAGGATGCACTAAAAAAAAAGCCGAGGCAGTGGCGTGATGCTTTGGGAAATGTTCTGCTGGGAGGTCTTAAGTGCTCCCATGCATATGATTGTTGCCGACCGTGTACTCTCTTTCATGACTGTGGCCTCAGCAGGATAATGTACAAAAGTGGGTCAGGAGCAATGTTCCCTCTAAGCTGCGCACGTGCGCAATTGCGCACTGCTGGCACAGTCTCTGCGCACAGAAAATCTGCGTTGCGCACAAAAAAAAAACTGACAGTACCTGAATTGAAATTAAAATTAAAACTTTAACGATTCTGTTTTGCAGTGTGAGTCAGTAAGTGACTGGCTGCTCCCGTATGGGATTAGAACGATGCCACCTTATCCCATAGTCCAGCCAATAATGCGATTCACATTCGTATATACGCAGCCAATCAACGTAGTTGACAGGCTATGACAGCGTCCTTATGTGCCGACACCGGTGTTTTAGCTAGCAAAGCAGCGTGGCTGATGTGGAGTGAAGCCACGTTAATGACAACGTGTACAACCATTGGAGATGTGAGCAGGACAGACGGAACAATTGACGGGAAAAGTGTGGACTTTATACCAGTTTTTAAATTGTGTAGATAGGCCACGTAAAACCAGAGTTGTGATATAAAAAAATGCAATGTTTGGTTTTCTTCCTGAATACTATCGTTGTTTATATTTACTGCGGGAAGAAACGGTAAAAACGGCGTTTTATAAGAAAAAAAGCTCAAAAGCACTCTCCGCCTGTCAGCAAAAACAAAACCCCCCGCCTCCCCTTTCCTATTCGTCCAAAAAAGTACCATGTCGACCAATCAAAAAATGATATGGCAACGTGGCATCTAGTTGTTAAGAAACGGGAGGAAGTTTTAGGAGTGACGGCGGTGTTTTGAGATGTGAGAGATTTGAGACGTTTAGCGCAAACCTTGTGTAGTTAGTGTGTAGTGTAGTCAATAGTTTTGTTAGCAATGAGCAATGAGACGACTGCTGGCTGTTACAGGTGTTACAGGAGGGATACATCTCCTGTTGTCAGGCCTGCAGGTATCAGGCTGTTGTTCTCCTTTATCTCATAGTGGACAGAAATTATTTTTTGGAGTGGCACAAATAATTTGTGTGGCATCAGATTTGATGCAGAACAGCTGATTGTTCTGTAAATAGTTTGAAATGTTTGTTTAAAAATGCATTGCCTGCATTTAAAAAAATAGCTGCAAAAAACGTTGTTTGCATAACTCAGTTACTTTTTTGAAGAAGTAACTATATATTTCAATGCCCAACATTGGTCATTATATACTGTATTTTGCAGACAGAGAGTTACAGGACTCTCTCCGAGACCACAGACTCACACTCATAATACAAGTCAGAGCTTTATAAAAAAAAGAAAAGAAAGAAAGTTGTGTTTTCGAAATTGGAGTTCAAGGTATTTTTACTTCCAATAGTCTTAACATACTACACAGGTCAATGACTAGATTTTTTTTACATTTTCATTGTAAATGGGCTAAAGCAGTTAATTAAAGGTAGTCTAACATAAATGTAACTGCTGTAATTTGATTTGATTTTAATAAACTATTTAACTTGGATGGATTCGATGCTGGCGTGACCACAGTGCACACGTGTGATGTCGCTTACAGTGGTGCAAGGGATCACTCAGGGAGTTTGTGTGTTCGCTCAGACACATAAAAAATTAGAGGGAACATTGGTCAGGAGGAGGAGAGGAGCACAACAACAAGTTTGAGGTGTTGACTTGGCCTTCAGATTCTCTAGATCTCAATCCAATTACGCATCTACTGGATGAGCTGGACAAATAAGACTAATGCACATTGCAACTTACAGGTATATAGCACTTTCCTACTTTATTTACACAGCATGCCTCATCCACCCATTCACACAAGAACTTTTTTCTGTGCTTAAATGCTTTCTAGGTAATATTCACACCAACGGATTCATCGGAGGGCAACTTGGGTTTAGTATTTTTCCCAAAAGATAGTTGGTGGTTCGATGATTGGCATCCATGCCAATCTTCCAAAGCCCTAAACCTGAGGCTTTGCAATATAGCATTCATATTTTAATACAAATATTGTATAAGATATACCTTTTGTCCAGATTAGGGGAATTCATTTGTGACTGCACTTTAATAATGATGCTTATCTTTAGGTTCAATAAGGAAGCTCTGTAATGACTCATCTGCCTGCTTTCATGGGTGTTTGTTTGTCTGCTTATCTATTCTTTCCATTACTTCTGCTTTCCCAAGCTGTCCAACTCAATTGTGACATCATTACTGTCCAGTCAAAACATTTTTTGCCCACCCTCTCTGCGACGGTCAGCCTCCATTTTGCATGTTTTAAATCTGAGTAGTGTTCTGTCATTTTGCCTTTCAAACTTGTTTGCGAAATCCGCCTCCTCCTCATCTCCACCTCATCCCGGTCACTCAGAGCCTCAGCCAAACCCCTATCTTCATCTTCACCACCACCAACATCTAGAATCGGCAGGTGGTCCCGTCCTGATTTCATTTCACTGCAGGGATTTTACTCTTTTATGATGGGTGATCGTAGTCTAATCACCAGATGACTTAGTGGAATTCTGTTTCCCAATAACTCAAACTAGGTTCCTCCATTAAGAAACTATTAATAATACATTTTGCTCCATCTTGTGTAGTACTTTGTCTCAGTAGTTTTAGGATTTTAATTGTTTTTGATGATATTATGCTCTTTTTGTAAAAAACCTATGATTAATTTAATTTGAGTCCAACCTCTTTTACACTGTGTTCTGTACTCGGCACCAAAAAATGACAAAAAAGGAAGAAGTGAGTAGCATTAGGAAAAATTCCAAATACAAATATTGCTTATGTTGCTTGTTGCACGTGTTACATTTGGAGTGGTAGTTTTAGTGTGTTGCTTTTCTTGCTACACTGCACAATTAATGGCTCCAAATGCAGTATGAAAATTGCCACCAATCAAATTATCCACTGAATCATCAACTTATTTTGAAATTAGAGTCAGTCTTTCTCCGGATTTACCCTGTGGCTTCAAAGACTCTGGGTAATATCAAAGACATGCCACTAAATGTCTTTAATTTCATTTGCCCCTCAGGCATGTAATTATGTTGCTATTGCCAGTGATGTAGATGCTGCCCATATATGACAACTGAAGTCAACGGTCATTACCATTAGATACTTATTGAGCTGTCAACTTCTGCCACTTCCCAACATGACAGTAAATACCATTAGTATAGGATGCTCGACACATTTAATGAGCAACAGATGAGCCTATGCACAGAAGACTCGGTAGGATCATAATCTACAGTTTTGTCAGGTATTTGCTTTTCCTTATTTCCTGTCATATATATATATATATATATACTTTCACATTATTAGATCCACATGTTAAAAATGTCTGGAGTTTCAAATAATGAGGTCAATGTATTTTCATGTAATCCCTGTGACCCAAAACGTTTGTCTGTCAGCAAAGAACCCCGTCGACCTGCTGTGCACATTTTCTCTGTGCAAGGATCAACCAATCAGAAGAAAGTTAGTTTGCAGTTAATATCAGACAGAGCATGAAGAGAGGCTAGGCTGCTAAATTAGACCAAATATATTAATCAACAGCACAGTTACTGATGTAAATACTGAACTAATTAAATGTGTTGTCAAATGAAATTTTGTTTAAATATAATTAGAATAACAAAAATGTTTTGTTTTTTGTTCTTTATACGATAAAGCTCATCTTGCAAGGGCAGCTGGCTGCCTCTACCACAACCCTTCTGTGGGTTCAGACAGGGGGGTGAAAATATACCATCAAGTCAGCGAAGAGGCAAGCAGTGGAAACCTGACAGTCAAATATCACGTTGTGACGCAAGTGGATCTGATAGGAGAGCCTGAGCGATCTAAAGACAAGGGTTTTGTGGCAAAAAAAAAAAAATGAACGCACAAACTGTTTCATCCAGATTATTTTGTTTTCAAAGTTGTTGGATGCCAAAATTTTAACTGAAATTAAATGATTAATTGAAAACCACTCTGTATGATGTAACTGCAGCTGCATTTTTCATTTTTTTAACAAGAGGCAGCCAGTCAGTAGGAAGCGTGCTGGCGGGGCAGTATACTGTGAATAGGGAATAAGCTACTCAATAAACATTGTTCCGTCTTCTTAAACTTAGACAAGCCTTAAAATGTATTCTTTCACCATTAACCATATTTATTGTCCTGTTTTTTGTTGTTGTTCTTTTATTGTTATCTCCAATATCATATTTTTACTTAGTGAGGAATGGCAAAATATCCACAACAGGGAAAATAGAGGTAGGGAGTTTCTGTGACTCTTCAGGGATTTCTCTGAAGAGATGTTAGTTTGCAAAGTGAGGTTTGAGGAGCAGAGGTTGTTTTACTTGAGTTTGGGTTTAGTAGGGTCTCAGCTGGAAATGCTGTTGGATAGGGGATTTCTAGAGGAGAGTGGAGGACGCAGGTGGAGAGTGGGCAGACAGGTGAATGAATCCTTCATTGAACAGGTTAAAGAGACCAAATGACAAAGCAGATGAGTTGACCTGGAGGGCTTCATAAACAGTGAGTGGGCAAAGGTCAGCGATTAGAGGAAGCGAGGGGAGTTAATAGAGATTAATTTTCATGGGTAATTTCATGGGTAATTGTTTTTTCAGTTCAGTTTTATTTATATGGCATCAAATCATTACATTAGTTGCCTCAAGGCACTTTATATTATAAGGTAAAGACCATACAGTAACACAGAGGAAATCCCAACAATCAGACAATCCCCTATAAGCAAGCACTTGGTGAGAGTGGGAAGGAAAGCTCCTTTTCATCAGGAAGAAAGGATAAACAGTATATCAAAGACATTACATTTGTGCAGTTTTTTTTTCTTTTGAAACCTGTCTTGCCTGGCAGCTTTTGCAATCAGGGACCCAAATTTTATGTTGTGCCCAACGTCTTGCTTTTCTAATGTGAGTTCTATAAATTCTCTATAAGTTTATATCACTCTGGTAATAAAGCAAAGTCGATTTTTATCAAATAAGTCATTAATTTATAATTCATTAAAACTAAAATGTGCAGACATGTGGTTAGACTGTGCAGTAAATAAAGTGTTATGAAACCACTGTCTTTATATTCTACTGAGACGTTATATTAGGGAGGACAAACTGAATATTATAATCAAAGTCCCACTCCATAATGGTACAACCCCTTTGTGTTTGTAAAGTAAACCTCACAAGACCTTTATCTATCTAACTGAGCACTGAAAGAAGAGGCAGGAACAGCTTGACTTACATGCTGGTCTCACATCAATCTCACATTTTTACACAATGGCTGAGAAGCTGCTGACCTCTCAGCTTGACAAGCTCCAGTCTTTGTAAACCGGAAATTGACACACCTATAAAAATGGCAGAAATTAGAGATTCCATTGACTCTCAGTCAGCTTCTAGAAACAATAGTCAACTGAGGCCACAAGGAGATGGATGCAAATGGGGAACATGGGATCCTTTATTTGAAATGTAAGTAGAGCGATCGCTTTCACTTTGATATGTTTTAACGAATGTTCACTTTTAGATCTCTGTTTACGTTGCTTGCCATCAGTGAACAGCTCTAGGTTTTAGAGTCTTTTGTTTAGCGTTTTTGCCTTTACCCATGTCCCTTACAGGCAGCTTGTGCTGCTGTTGTTTTCCTTGCACATTGAGGCCCGTGATAAGAATGATGGCATCACTACTTGAACGAGATGCGCTTTGGTGTTGTTTCAGCTGGGGGCGCACCTCCCAGTTTTCAAATGAGCTGGAGGCATGACTGAACAAGCAGGTCGGTCTCTACAGGCATCTCTATAATACATCAATGCAGGAGCATAGAGATTCCCACATGACACAGAGGGAGATTGCAGCAACAGTTGGAAAATATGACACTTTCTGCAGAAAACTTCTGCAATCACTTTGTATTTTGAATTATTTCTCTTCCAGTTCCACTGGTGAAACATTGACTGGAACCATCATTTAGAACAGTCCTTCTCAAATAGTGGGGAGGTGCGATGCCAGGGAGGGTGCTGCGTGTGACTCTGGGGAACATGCTTTTTTTTTGCCGTATTAGAATAAAGTGCAATTGCACATCCACTACAGTAGGTGGCAGGGTTTTTTGCACCGATTATGCACAGACACACAGCACAGAGCAGGAGATATGAAGTGCAGTAAACAAACCCTCAAGAAAAATGGAAAAATATTTAACAGTGATGAAAAGAAATGCGAAGTGAGCCGAGATAATGAGACAAATGAAAGTCTCCTGAAAATGACGAAGCGTATGCAGCGCTTGGCTTCACTGTGACCACGGTGGGAGACGAGGAAAGACCGGTGTGTCTACTGAGTAGTTAATGAGTAGTAGTAGTTAATGTTGCTGATAGATTTAAATTTATTTATTGATTTTGTTTAATTTTATTTTTCAGAATCAAATGGTTCAAGTTGGTCAAAAAATGCTTATAGTTTTGTTTATAGAGTTGCAGTACTACTACAAGCACTTTAAATCTTTCCTGTTGCAGACTAAAAAACGATTTCTTAAAAGTTATTCTTTGTTTTAAGTTGATTTTTTTCTTTTTTCTTTTCTTTAATGTTAATAAGGATACAATGTACAATGTATTTATTCTTATTTTTATTCTTATTTTATTTTATTCTAATTTTTGCTTCATAACTTTGGCACTGTCCACTTCCTGCTGTGACAAAACAAATTTCCCACGTGTGGGACTAATAAAGGTTATCTTATCTTATCTTATCTTATGTTATGCAAAGATGTACTTATAATAACAATTTTATAGACAAATTATACTATTTATAGTCATGGGGGAGAGCGGGGCGCGCGAAATATTTTCTTTTTCCTAAGAGGGGCGTAACAGAAAATAAGTGAGAAGCACTGATTTAGAAGGACACTTCAGCAAGCTGAACCCATCTGAAACACAAGTTTATGTAGTTACGTATGATGCTGTGTTGGGATCACAGTTCACATGAATCACTTTCACTTTATCTCGAAATCCCTGTAAAACAACATAACAACAGTGCTGTACAAAAAATACAAAATAAGAGAACACGAATAAAACAATGAATTAGCACAAAGAAAGGCTAAAAGCTCTGTCTACTCTGGAATTATAAAATATCTATGGGACACCTGGTTAGCTGATCTAAGAGCATGTGACAGCATGTAAGGGTGAAGCAGCTCAGACAAAGAAGAAGGGGCAAGACCATTAAGAGGCTTAAAAACTAATAAAAGGATTTTGAAATGGATTCAAAACTGAACGGGAAGCCAATTGTTTGCTTTTACCAGTTAAAAATCATGCAGCAGCATTTTGTACCAGGTGTAGACAGGAGAGGGAGGCCTGGCTAATTCCAGTCAAAAGAGAATTACAATAATCCAGGTGAGATGTGATAAATGCATGGATCAGTGTCCCTAGGTCAGGGGTGGGGAACTACAGGCCTCCAGATGTTAGATATTACCCTGGGTCAACATACCTGAATCAAATCAAATTACCAGGCCTCTGGAGAACTTCAAGACATGTTGAGCAAGTAATTTAGCCATTTAAATCAGCTGTGTTGGCTCAAGGACACATCTAAAACCTGCAGGACACCCACCCTGCTCCCCGTTCCCCACCCCTGCTCTAGGTGGTATCTCGACAGGATGGGCTTAATTTTTGACAGTCTCAACTGAAAGCTGGACTAAGCCACAGCATTGACATGTGAATCAAGTTTTAGGCTGGGGTCCATTTTTACACCTAAATTAGTGATGCTGGATTTTTCATGTCGGGTCAAAGAGGAAAGGTCAAAGGCAGGGATACAGCTGGAGCCACTTGATTTAAAAAGCATGACCTCAGTCACTGACTGAAGCTTTATGCTGCTCTGCCTTCTCCGCCCTCTAATTCTCTAATTTCATGTGCATTATTTTCTTTTGTTGTTTTGGTTATGAATTTCCTTGTGTATCTCTGGCTGATTTGCTTCCTTTGCTTTCTGTTCTTGGTGATTATAATCACCGCCCTCATTTGTTTTCACCTGTCTTTAATTAGTCCTCTGTGTATAAATGCAGTCCTGGGTCTCCTTTGTCAATATCTACCCTCACTTTTCTGCTGTCCCCTATTATTCCTAGGCTTTAGTTTTCCTTTTGGAACCTGCTTGTTTTATATATCAGACAACTGTTTGACTTCCTGACTAACATTGCAGTTTTTCATTACCTCCTCTGAATTTTTTGTACATTCTTTTGTTTGTCAAAAGTCCCTTTCTCAGTACTCAGCGGCCTGTCCCTGGGATGCCATCTACAGTAAACACATAACATGTAGTCTAAAAGCTGTGATGATGAATAAAGCTTGTAATTTGAAATAAGTTTTTAAAAAAGTTGTTTAAAATATAAATAAAATTAGAATGCAACGACTTCCAAATCTCACAAACCCATATTTATGAGATTCCAAGTAAAACATAAAAAACATCTTTTTCTTTTCCAAAAGTTGAATCTGTTCATCTGGACGTAGCGTTTTGTGGGAGAAACGTTTCGTCACTTATCCAAGTGACTTCTTCAGTCTCTCAATTGGATGAGTGACGAAACGTTTCTCACACAAAACGCTACGTCCAGATGAACAGATTCAACTTTTGGAGATTTACTTTCCTGGATGATTGAGAATGCATCAAGACATCTTTTTCTTTTAAAATATATTAGCACATTTTAAACCTGATGGTAGAAACATGTCTCAAAAAAGTATGGATGAGGGAACAAAAGGGAGGTTAACTGAAAGTGGTACTATAAAGAAACAGCTGGAGGAACATTTTCTAACTAATAAGGCTGACTGGAAGATGGGAAGAAGTTCACCTATCTGCAAAAGCTGCCTCTACACATTGAGGAACACGTTGTTGCAGTGGTGCATGTTCTTTAATGTAAAAATTGCAAAGAATTTGAAAACTTTCATTACTCACAGTGCAAACATCTCTGTGTGCAAGGTAGGACCCAAAATTCATATCTCGATATTCTTTAGCTGGATGGCGATATACGATATATATCTCGATATTTTTTTAAAGCCATAAAGTAAGAACAAAAAGAGTTCTTAGTCAAAGCTGTGTCCCAAATCTCACACAGGCACTTTTATTAACATACAGCGTAGATGTACAAGAAACAATTACTCAGAAATAAATTATCAGCATTTATTAAATAATAATGCTCCATAAATAAAAGAAAACAATGTTGTTTTTGTGCATAACAAAAAGCTCACAATTGTGCAGTCAAAATGTAAACTAAAAGATGCTGAGCATAATAACAAAGACAGATTTCGCAGCTGCTCTATTCCCAAGTTCTACTGCGTGACTGACAGCCTGGAGTTTGAAATCCTTTTTGTAACTATGTCTCTTAACAGGTGCTATTTGTGCTCCTTATACACACACAGTACGCTAATATTACGTTAAAACGGAGCACGTATTACTCCGCGAGGCTCCTTGGTAGCCGTAATGCTCCAACAATCCATCAAGCAGTGCAGCTTCGTAGCTTACCAAAGTCGTACCAAAACATTTTTGAAAGGTTTCTGAGCGCTGTGTACCACATAAAATCGGTTCGCGGTCAGTAAGCACAACCAGAATTCATACATTTCGATTTTTGAGAAAATGAAAGGATTTTAGGCGTCAACGCGTTAGCCCGGTTAGCTCATTAACGCCGTCCAGCCCCACGCACGGGGCGATCCGTGGCAACTTGTTAACAGAGATTTGCCCCGTTAATGCAGCTATGGCGTTAACGTCACGCTGACAGCACTAAAATAGTAATCTCCAAATGTTTTCTTTTTACCGACCAGCTCCTTCTTGATAGCTGCCGTGTCCATCTTGTCGTTGCCTGCAGGTGAAGCGATGGGGGAGGGGGAGTTGTGTTCAGTGAAGGAGAGAGGTGAGGCAGAGTAACGTTGTGTAGAGACAAAAGTGGACGAAAGAGAGGCAAACTTGCGGCTCCACAAGTATAGTTATAACGTAACGTAGACCATATCGATATAAATGATATTGTCACATCTCATATCTCGTATAAAAATATATCGATATATTTAAAAACTCGATATATCACCCAGTCCTAGTGCAAGGGACAAGGCCAACAATCAATATGCTCTGTCTGTAACGTTTGCCAGTGCCATCCACATGTGCAGGTAAAGGTCTATTTTGCAAAAAAGAAGCCACATGTGAACATGATCTAAAATCACCTTCATCGTCTATGGGCCAAAGCTGATTTATAATGGAATAAGATATGCAGCAGAAAATGGATGGATGGATTTTGTGTAGCTGCTTAAAAGCTGCCAGCATCAGATGTAGAGTATAGCACAAGGTCTTCTGGCATGAGTGCTGTGATTCACCAGGTCATCATGCCAATAGTTAAAAAAAACCGAATTTTGGCAAGTCTTTGACCAAAGTTTTGAATTTCCCATAGTGTAACATTTTCGATGATGTTGTGAAAGAAGAATCATGTAATCCAAGGCCAGACCTATTCTGAAGCCAACCAATAAAACTGGGCAAAAAGGAAAAGATAATAATAAAGTAAAAAGAACTCTTCTGCTCCTTAAGAGTTCACTCATAGTACCTTTGTGTGTGGTGTTAAATCTGACCAAACATTAACAGATTTGATTGTTCTAAATAAACACGGTGAAACTAAACTTTTCATGAGTAAAAGCGGCACAGAAAAGTTGAGGAAATGTGCCTGACTACACTATTGCACTTTTATCCCAACAGTTGCATAACATCAATGTTCAGGTTTCAAAATATAATAGACCATATACTACATACACACATCTATGTTAACGCACTGCATGTCATATTTCATCCTAAATCCAGTATTTGGCTGGGTTCTCTATTAATGGGATTGTTCATGAAAGTGAACCTTGTTGTAACTTTCAGTGATATCTCTTCCTTTTTCTTAAGTTGATATGATATCCTTCCTACAACCAGGACCTTTTGGCTTACAAACCTGCTTCTGGAATTAGAAAGATAACATTGTCTGTGTTAATTAATTAAAGATATAACTTTGCTCCCTGGCGTTCTTCCTGTTCTCCCCCCACCAGGAGGCAGCTTCCCACTCTCACTGTCAGAAATTATAAATAATTTTGGCAATAAGTCCAGAGCATGGGGAGGATAAATGAATTAATGGTTAAAAAGTCTTTCCAAAGCTTGGAGATGTTATGAAAGTATCTCAAAAATGTGCCTTAAAAGTTGACCTTCATCTATTTTGGAAGAAGATGGATCCATCGGAAAGGAAAGACTCGGGGACATTTCTTTCATCTGTGTCTAGGAGAGTTTTTGCCTTGTAGACTGTCACTAAGACTTTAAAGCCTTTAGAAATTAAAAGAGAAGCAATCAATACTTAATAGACTAAAATTACTGAAATTATAGTGAGCTTCCTTTTAAGAAGAACAGATGGGAGTTACTGCAGCTCCTCAGGGCACACAACATGACTTATTTAAACATATTTGTAAAGAACTGTAAACAGCTCAGAAACATGTTTGGTGCAGCCTTGTGTCAGTTTCCAATTAGCTCAAAGGATTTCAGCGAAAAATCTCAGTATACATCAGCCTCACGAACCATCCTGCTTTTCATTTCCCCAAAAAGCTGAACCAACCCAAACTGCACTACTTTTAACTAACGACTGGACTGTAAGTTAATGAGCGGGTAAGGAAATTGAATTAGAGAGGATGTGTGGAAGCTTTTTAGTTGCCAAATCTTTAAGCCATGTGATATCTTCACTGCTGTAAGAACGGATTGAAGCAGGTTTTTATATGAATACCTCACATCTGTGGGAGTGGCCAGCTGATATTATAGTGTCTCTTGGTTAGGTTGTTGTGTGCATTAAGTGAAGTCAGAGGTAAACATAATTAAGCAGAACAAACTAACTTGACCTTTTATTTTTAAACTCAAGAAAACATAGAAATATCCGGCATTACAAGTGTACAAGGTCATTCTCAAAAATGATTTTATACTAATTATGTTTTAATGACTATAGCCTTCTTTGGAGCTAGTCAATTTAGCCTTCAGTATAGGGTAAATGTAGCTAATAGGATCCAAAGGTTAGCAGCCCACTTTATTGACTTTTTATTAATGTATTATTTATGACAGCTGAAATGCTGTCAATTTGAACAGGTTTCCTGTGTGTGGTAATCAGGCTCTCTGGTGCTAGTTGGAATTTCTAGTGAAGTCTTTGTGTTAATGTTTTGTGTCTCTAAACTTTTTGATTAGGCAACTCCAAAACCTTCACTTTGATTTTTGTGAGCTATTCAGAGGTTGACTGGTGGGCTGGCTGTTTCACTGTCCTGCTGTATTACTGAAGTGCACTTGACTTTGGAGAGCAGAATTCATGGTTCCATCAGGTCCAGGTCCTAAAGCAGCCTCAGACCATCACACAACTACCACAATGTTTGAGAGTTGATACGATGTTCTTTTTGTGAAATGCTGTGTTAGTTTCATACCAGATATTACGCGATGTAAAGATTCTCATGAGTCCGCAGAATATTTTCCTAAAAGTTTTGGGGATCATCAAGATATTCTTTAGAAAATGTGAGATGAGCCTTTGTGTTCTTCTTGAATTTTCCCTGACTCACCAATGGGTGCCTTTTTTTGCCCACTCTCTTTCTTATTGTTGAATTAATAAATTCTGACCTTATGGAGGCGAGTGCAGCCTACAGTTCTTTAGATATTCTGGGTTCTTTTGTGGCTTCCTGGACGAGTCGCCTATGTGCTCTTGGAGTCATCTTGGGAGGCTGGCGACTCCTGAGAAGGCTCACCACTGCTCCAAGTTTTCTCCATTTGTGGATAATAGATCACAGTGTGATTTACTGGAGTCCTAAAGTCTTAGAAATGGTTCTGTTGTATTTTTCAGGTGAATAGATTCAAAAGACTTTATTTCTCAGCTGTTTCTTTAGATCATGGCATTGTGTGTTGCTTTTTTGAGGTCTTTTAGTGTATTTCATTTTCTATAAATCTAAATTTGTTCTTGTGTGATGGACACAAGATGGGTGATTTTAAACAGACTTAAGTGCATTCTGTGTTTTAAAAAACAACCAAAAGACCTCAGAAAGTTCGAGCTGTTGGTGCCAATGGGAAAGGCTAAGAAATGGACACAAATAATAATTTCCAACCTTTTCATTTCAGCGTTTTCAAATTATTCGATTGGAAAGGACCTTGTCCTTTTGAAATTTGTCACAATTAACAGCACAGCTTACATCACTGCAGGGTATGTTTTTAATGTTGTACACCACTACAGTAGGGTATGGTACAGGAAATAATAATAAATAATAATATATTTTATTTATAGGCGCCTTTCAGACCCTCAAGGTCACCTGACAATAGTACAAAACAGTAGCAACTATACAATATAATAAAATATAGCAAAATAAAATGTAAACATAAGTTAATGAGAAAAAAAACAAGCATGAAAGTATAAAAGCTAAGCAAGGTAAAAATAGACTAAGACGGGGTCAAGGGTATGCAATTCTGGATAGATGGGTTTTGAGACGTGATTTAAAAGTAGTGAGAGAGAAATGCCCAAACCCTCCCTCAATATTTAGAGGACGTTCATAAAAGAAGCAGATGATTAATTTTGAAATACAGGGTAAAAGAGATGTAGACTCAACAGTGCCTCCAATATGTGCAAGTATTCAATATTTACAAAGTCATACAACCAGCAGACATTTTCTGGTGAACATGATATAATCCTACAAATCACGATACATAACATCCAAATGTGGGCAGGTTTCCATGTTACTTCCAGGCAGACCAGGCTCCATCTCTGCCATCATGTTTAAAAGGGAGTCACACTAACTGTAGGACACTCTTCAACTGAATGATATGCCCTTTGTTTTTTAGAGTGGATTCACAAAGTAAGTTTTTGTCATTTTTGGATATACCACTGTAGGGACTTCTCAGTAATGGAGACAAAAGCAAATATAATAGACAGTACCGATTTGTTGTCTAATTATACAATGTTTTAAGGTAAACATTGTGCAACTATACATAACTTACAGTAATAACATTATTCTTTTCAGGAACTTTCTATTTTGGAGCAAGCCAGTAACATCTTAGCCGAAGCCTGTCTATGAAGCACAGAAGTGTTCTTCTGCTCTCTGAGGGGGATAAGCAGATGCAGGCCTGTTCAGCAGCACAAGGTGGATTTAGTATCCCGTGCCGAAGGCCGTCATTCACAGACAGCTGCTATTAGAATGATAGTGCCTGGCCATATGCTATTCTGCGTCCCTTCCATTCCTCTGTGGTGCTCTGCTCGTCTGCATCGATTGGCAACACCTTTGGAGTGAGCTGAAGTGCTAACACTACTCCTCGTCTTGCTGCCTGGCGCGTCCCAAGGATCTTTCCTTCTTTGCACTCTGAAAATATGGCTAGGAGCCACAAGTGATGCCTGGAAATGAATAATAAACTGTGTGAGGACTCCACAGGGCTGAGCGAGGACACGTGCTTCAGCTGAATTTTGGTTTCTTGACAGGTTGCGATTCGGGCATTTGCATACCACCCTGCAGGATCTTTTCTCAGCTGGTGCAAGCTTCTGAGGGACCTTCTTGTTTGGATAACTTCTTTGTTGGTTATTTTCTTTCTTTTTTTTTTTTTAAATTATCCCTGTCTGTTTTAATTCATTTGCTCCCTCCCTTTTTTTTAAATCAGTGTTATGCTCTAGTCATCATGTTCTTAAACTGGGTAACATCACATAAGTCAGCTTTACAAAACCTTGGCTTCAGGGCCAATGACATACTCTTTTGATTCACTTCTGTTCATTCTGTCAGAAAAAGAAGAAAAGCTCAAAAGATTAGAGGAAACTTGGTTACAAATTCTATCTTCTACTCCAATGTTTACTCTTTTGATCTCGTTTGATTTCTTTTCTTTTTTTAAATGACTGAGTCTGGTTTCCTGGTTTCCAGGAGTTGGTGCTACAGTAGTGACAAAAAAGGTCCGTTTCAGGTGCTTCAGTTATCATTTGTTGTCCCTAACCTATGTAGTGGCTTTCCTGATTTACATAAATTAGTTAACTTTACTTGGCCAGAAAATATATGTTTGCTATTTTTTCTTTATTTTTGAATTACCATTAATTGTATGATGAAAATACACTGCATGGTGTTAGACATTAAGTTTGGAATACTGATTTTTAAACGCTCATGTAAAACTAAATCTGTTATCTTGGAGAACTGGACAGTAATTACAATATGACACACTTCAATTAGCATGTCCATGTCTGTAGGTGTATGACTTCTCCCCATTGTTATAAACACTTTGAAGACCTGGAATAGGCGAGTCTGATGGAGGTGTTGGTGGTGCAGCAGGGTCGAGGAGTAATGCCAGGGAGGCTTGCAGAGAAGCTGAAAGCAATTCAATAATTGCGCTCTCCCTGTTCCAGTGATGCCGGGACCTGGAAGAGAGGAAGAGCAGCTGGCAAAAGCTGGAAAGCTGTTGGGACAATGAACTGAAAAACTTACAATTGTAAAAAAACAAACCTTACTGGACTCTACAGTGAGTATAAGTAAGTTTTTGTAGTCTTATACAACATGCAGAGCTTAAGTAAATTGTAGTCATATATATTTATTTATTTTAAAATAAATAAATATTTATTTATAATATAATTTATTTATAATAATAAATAAATAAAGTACAACATTTTGCTTCTGTGAAATCTAAAATGCTGTACAAGTACAACTTTTATTTTTCAAAGTAGTATTAGAAACTTATAGTTGATATTTCACTGATGATTACTTACCTTTAAATTTGAATGAATTTACAATAAATGCCTTTATCATTTAGTATATTCTAATAATATTAAAAAAATATATATTCAAAATACAGAAGCCTTCTATAATGGTGCGTTCACACCGAACGTGATAGAAGCGACCAAAAAGCGCCACACACCCCTAGCTGGTCGCTTGCAGCGCGTCCAAAGCGAACTGGTCGCACTTTAAAATATGCAATTTTCACCCGCGTGAACTGGAAATGTGGGAGGAAGTAGTGCCAGCCGGTATGTTTGCAAGATGGCAGCTGTCGATCTAGCGTTTGAAGAGAGAGTCTCCCTTCTCTATTTACTGTGGAGAACAGAGCAGCGGCGTAAAGGATGTCCTCACCCTACCTGAGTCCATCAGGTCCTCCACAAGCGTGAGCAGTTTGGTGAGTTTCACCACTTGCTCCAGGAGCTGCGTCTGGATGACGGCCGCTTTTAGCAGTACCACCGTCTGTCCCTCGCCCAGTTTGAGGAGCTGCTGTCCCGTGTCAGTCCAAGCATCGCCCGCCTAGACACCAACTACAGGCACTCAATCCCACCTGCAGAGCGCCTGTCCATCTGTCTGTGGTTAGTAAAAGTTTATAATATGTGAGCGGCACGGGACGTGCTGTGGTGGAGCCATCAGGCCTGGGTGTCCTGGTGAGGAAGCTGTTCATGGCTCACTTCTCGACAGAGAGAACGGCGCCTTTGCAGCCACAACGGCTCTTTTAAGAGCCACCCACAAACCTCTTAAGAGCTTTCCTGTCTAAATAGTTTAACCTCTTTATAATGTTTATTTTCTTATTCCTGTCTCTGTATAGAAAACAGCTGGCATCATGTAGCTCGGGGTGATTAGCCACGGTGTTTGTCAGTATCCATGTCCTGCTGATGCTGTGACTCCATTCACTCAGTCACAGCATCACTGACACCCGTCACCTGATTGGTTGTCGTGGCGCGACTTGACGCTGGAGTTCAGATTTTTCCAACTTAAGCGGCAGATGCGATAAGAGCGAATGCACAAAATGCACCACATAAAATGCAGCGTCTATTTTACTTCACGCTTCAAACGCATCAGTTGTGCTAATTGTTCGCGCGAATCTGGCAGAAAAGCGTTTTCGCGATGCAAATCTGCTTCTGAAGTTTCGCGGGACCCCCAGTCGCGCTTCATCGCGCTCCACCATTGACTTTACATGTAAACCTGACTCTTTGGTAGCTTCTATTGCGTTCGGTGTGTATCCACCGTTAGACATTGATTTTAGACCGGAAACAGGAAAAACATGGAAAAATGTTCTTTAAACAATAGTGGCACTAAGCAACAGAACGTGTCCAGCAAACTAAAAAGGTGACAGAGCCTGAAAAAAAGTCTTATTAGCTTTCTGAGTATTTACTGTAAATTAATGGACTGTATGGTCCACCCTGATGATGGTTGTAGAGACAACAGAGAAGTGCTAATGATCCAAAAATGTAATGAAAGCCAGATCAGTAATCTTGGCGCTGCACAAAACCAGCCAACAGTGCAATCAAGAAGAACTGGACTTTACAATATTTTCAAAATTTTTTATTAACTTCACCATCTACAAATACTTCACAGAACTATGCCATGTCTGAAAGTTGTAGATTATTGAACAATTCCTGATGCCTAACCTGAAATGCATCAGGAATGGTCTGTCCTCATCCAGCAAATAGCTCAGCTATAAAGGAAAATCCACCCACACTGTGTAGCCATATGCACTTGGGGGCACAGCCAGGCCAGTCAGCCAGTAACATTTACCCTCAGTGATACTACACTTTTCTATCTTTAGCCTGTGGCAATGTGTCGATTGTGATTAATCGACAGGTCCCTGTAAACTTGAACATTAACATGTAACAAGTGATTGTCGATTTGTGTCATTACTAAACCACATATTAACATGATACATTTTTTAGGGAAACATGAAATGTTAAAAAAAGGACTTTTGCCTCATTTTCAGAGGCTGCGTCACAGCTATATGTTCATATCCATCCAACAATCAACTTTCAATTTGACTCAAATCCACTAAGCATGAGAGTACCAGACGAAATATCAGAATGCAAATCCTGTAGGACTCCACAGAAAAATTCACAGTATTCTGTTTAATTTTGAACCGGAACGAAAGATCAACAGACCAACACTGCGATCCTTAGGGCCATTTTGCTAGCATGTCTGAACAGAAGCTTAAAATATATTCTTTTTTTTCCATATATGTGTAACGTGTAAACCTCTCTGCTTTGGCTTTTTTTACCAAGAGTGAAAAGATAAAAACCAGCATTACTATCACAGGTAGATGTTTATTAGTGAAGAAAAAGTAAAATGGACCAATTCTTCCCTACTTAAATAACTCACACTCTCTTGAACTCTTAGGTTTGAGCTCACCACCCAAATATGAAGATCCAAGAGATGATATTGTTGAAAGGCACTATAGGTAGTGTTTGAAGTAATTACGTAAGGCCTCAAAGGCAACCTGAATGAAGTAGTTTGCAATGTTAACATTAAGGAATAGCTCCTCTTGTGCTGTGCTTGTAATGTGATGGCCAGAGAGCACTTGTTGTAATCTAGACTTTAGAATAACTAGCAGGGCTGTGCCAGAGACCTATTAAATTAGCTTTGTATGAAACTATATCCCAGGTTGAAAACCTGTATTTAAAAGTTGATTCTCAAAAGTTCCAAAGCCCGGAAACCAAAGTCAACCTTCTGTCTTCAGAGATTTAGATAAATATTTCATTACTACTGGGTTTTTCCTTCTCATTTTTAGCCTTTTGGCTACTGATAATTTAGGCACTGAGACTATAACAGCGAGCTACAGCTGTGATCATAGTGAAGTTTCTTCTATAGTGTGTTCTTTGTTTTGTTGGATTTCTTTTTTTTTTTAATTTATACTCTTCAATTTACTGAACAAAGGCTTTTAAACTAAAGTTCCAGAGATAAAACCTAACATCAAAGCCAGGAAACATGTGTTCTGATCCATAAAGAAGACTATTATCAAAGATAAAAGAATAAGAAAAGAATGTAGGAACAGCAGCAGCATTAAAGGGATGCATATCAAACAAATGCACACAATGTATTTACTAAAAGATGCAGCAAAAAACAAGAAATAATTTACCAACTATTCTGTTAGGCTACACCGAGTGAAGAGGAGCTGAAACAGCTTGAAAACAATTATAGAGACAATATCCTGAGGAACATTTCCCAGGTTATTCGTCTATAAAATGTGGTTATTATACCTTCCAAAAGGAGCCTGTACATGAGATGAATATTTGTGAACTTCCTGTCAGTTCAGCAGAGATCCTGGCCATCAGAGTCACTTAGAGTTTATTAACTGATGAGAGATCATTTGGTTTTCCATGAATTCGATGCAGGGCACTCTTTCCTTACAAGACTGACATATGAGGCATATAAGTCTGTCCGCTATTTCTCTTGGCAGACCTGCAAACACAGATAGGTGTCATTAGTCCGAGTAGATCATTGATCAGGTGACATTGATCACATGATTACCCTACTAAGGACAGCCAGTCAGAAGAAAGGTGACTTAAAGAGAGTGTGGCCTTAAAGAAGGAGGAGCTGAACATACTGCTTCAGACAGTTGATTAACTAAGATTGTCCAGTAGTCCAGCTGTAAAAAGCTGATGGGGTCACCCCATCGGCAGGCTGGTGGACTGGCAGGCAGTTGGCATGGACATCCATTTTTATGAACATGATAACTTGAGAATGAAGGCATGTTGGATTTCCAAATAAATACCATAAGTGCATCTACTGAAAATCTTGGATAAGTTTGATTTTAAAAACCTTGTTAATGCGACAACTCAAACATGAGAAACATGCAAAGCTACAATAATAAAGCTAAAACATATAGCGGTCACGGTGGCTGACTGAGGTACGACCCAAAAACAGGATTCAGACCAATGTTCCCTCTAAGCTGCGCACGTGCGCAATTGCGCACTGCTGGCACGGTCTCTGCGCAGAGAAAATCTGCGTTGCGCACACAAAAAAAAATTCTAACCTGAATTGAAATTAAAGTAAATATGTGCCGACAATGGTGTTTTAGCTAGCAAAGCGGCGTGGCTGATGTGGAGTGAAGCCACGTTAATGACAACGTGTACAACCATTGGAGATGTGAGCAGGACAGACGGAACAATTGACGGAAAAAGAGTGGACTTTATAGCAGTTTTTAAATTGTGTTGATAGGCCAAAACCAGAGTTATGATAAAAAAATATGCAATGTTTGGTTTTCTTCCTGAATACTATCGTTGTTTATATTTACTGCGGGAAGAAACGGTAAAAACGGCGTTTTATAAGGAAAACGCTGGAAAGCACTCTCCACCTGTGAGCAGAGACGAAACCAAAACACCCCACCCTTTCCCATTGGTCGAAAAATGTACCATGTCGACCAATGAAAACATGGCATTTAGTTGTTAAGAAACGGGAGGAAGTTTTAGGAGTGACGGCGGTGTTTTGAGATGTGAGAGATTTGCAACGCTTACCACAAATCTTGTGTAGTTAGTGTGTAGTGTAGTCAATAGTTTTGTTGTGTGTGTCAGAACAATGAGGCGACTGCTGAATGTTACAGGTGTTACAGGAGTGATACATCTCCTGTTGTCAGGCCTGCAGGTATCAGGCTGTTGTTCTCCTTTATCTCATAGTGGACAGAAATTATTTTTTGGAGTGGCACAAATAATTTGTGTGGCATCAGATTTGATGCAGAACAGCTGATTGTTCTGTAAATAGTTTGAAATGTTTGTTTAAAAAACCGCCTTGGCTGCATTTTTAGGTAAAGAGCTGCAAAAACTTTGTTGTTTGCAAAACTCAGTACCTTTTTTGAAGAAGTAACTATATAATTGATTACCCAACATTGGTCATTATATGCTGTATTTTGCAGACAGAGAGTTACAGGACTCTCTCCCAGACCACAGACTCATAAAACAAGTCAGAGTTTTATTTAAAAAAAAAAAAAAAAGTTGTGTTTTCAAAATTGGAGTTCAAGTTATTTTTACTTCCAATAGTGTTAACATACTACACAGGTCATGAACAAGATTTTTTTTTTTAAAAATTTCATTGTAAGTGGGCTAAAGCAGTTAATTAAAAGTAGTCTAACAGAAATGTAAATGCTGTAATTTGATTATTTTAATAAACCATGTAACTTGGATGGATTCGACACTGGCGTGACCACAGTGCACACGTCTAATGTCGCTCACAGTGGTCCACGAGATCGCTCAGGGAGTTTGTGTGTTCGCTCAGACACATGAAAAATTAGAGGGAACACTGATTCAGACCACAGGGAATAAATGAATAGATGGTTTTTAAACTAAATTACAAAATAACAAAACTAGGAAAAAACAAACCTTTGACATAACAAGGACAAATACTGCAAGGAGGACACAGCATATAGCAGAGGCGAATGGAGACAACATGTACACAAGGAGGATAACGAGCGAAGAGGTCACAGGTGGGACACAGCTGACACTTATGACTGACAAGACAGGGGAAACATAGCTGAACATAATACACATGAAACATAAGACCATCAAAATAAAACAGGAAGTACAAACATGTGGGCTTGACACATGGGGAGAAAACAGACAGACATGGGTACATGACTGAGAAGGCTGAAAGACACAGAGATGAGACTACGGAAGACTGAGCCCAAGAGAGACCAATATAGAACTGGTACATAGCCCATAACATACACAAAAACTGGGCTGAAGACCCAGGACCATGACATATAGCTATGGATTAGACGATTAGCTTAATAGGTTTCTTTAAAGATTGTGACGTTCACCGAATTTAAGTGATTCTTTTTTATCGGAAGTTGGAAGCAGTTTTTGGTGTAATGCTAACAAACAAGAAAAGACTCCAACTCAGCTCTCTACAGAGCAATGACCTGAATCATCTATGTCGTCAGTTCAGCTGCTACACTTTTATGGTCCTCATATTGTGCTCTGCTGACTCACTACCAGAAAATCAAGGCTTGGTGGGATGATTTCTGATGTTATTTCCATTTTGGGATAACAAATAAAGAATGTAGGTCCTTTCTACAGCTACTTTTATATATTTGATTCATAACTTGTGAACACTGGTAAAAACAGCTTGCAGAAAGCAGCCACCACTGACAAGAGCTCTTGATTCTTTCCATCTAATCAGCTTTCATGTTGCAGAATTCTCTCATTAGCCTCATTAGTTAATAGAAAGTCTAATAAAAAAATAGCTTGTACTGTGTGGTAGCTTGCCTATATACTTCCCTTGACTTAAATCTGAGTCTTTTACTGATTTGGTTTAATCTCATCATCGGCAGGATGCCCAGGATGTCCTTTCTGCTCTTGGTCACCCATCTGATCATGCCTACACCAGTAGCACTCCTGCCAATCCATCAATCAGCTTTGAGGCATCAACTTTCCCATTTAGCTCAACAGCTAATTGTCAAAGAGGATGTGGAGCAGAAGGAAATGTTTTAGCTAAGCCTGCATTATAATTAGCAACCAACCTGGTGTTCTTCCAGTGTCTTCCAGAAGTGCTACTCCTGTCTAATTAGAGTCATTCAAACCTCTGCCTCATTGACAATAACATGCTGCATTCCTTTTCCTTTTAGCTGTGGCACAAGTGGCGATGCCGCTCATCATCACTTGTGCCACAAGTAATGAATGCTATTTTAGAAGCACGAGGAGCATGTTTTAAGGGGGAAATCTTAGTCTGCGGGAGGGGCCATCATCCCAGAAAATGCACTGTCGCAATGATCAAGGCTTAGTCTATAATTGGTTGCTGATGAAATAAAGAATGATAAAAATGATGCCAGCAATGATTCCTCCAGTCTTGTGAGAAAATACATTTTTGATTCTAATAAACTTGATTACATCTTTACACGCTGGCGTACTTGTCATGCTTTTGGGTCCTTTAATGTGAGAATGACACTAAACTGCAGTGCAGAATAGGGATGGGTATTGATAAGAATTTCACGATTCTGATTCCATTTTCAATTCTGTTTAACGATTCGATTCTTTATCGATTCTCTTATCGATTCTTATTTTTAAAAAAGGAGAACACTAAGGTCGATTAGCTTAGAACTTTGTTTTATATCTTCTCTTTGAACAAGATAGAAATTTAGGAGTAACATGGCCTTACAAACCCAACAGTGAGATCTTAAGAGATCCACAGCCTACGGCTCTTCAATGGGGTGTCACAGGGTCCCCAGGAAAAAAAATTGTAAAAGTAAAATAATAAAATAAATATTCTTTTGTAGCAATAACAAAGTATAACATAAATTATTCTGTAGCAATTACACAAGAATATCCAGTAATGTCCCTGCCTACAATTAAACACATTCACTTACCGAAAATCGGGGGCATCTGCTGTGGCAAATGGGTGCAAGCCTTTTACCACAAACTTAGTCACTGCTCAGTGACATTCGTCTATCCTGGCCTGAAAGGAGACGCTAACGGTAGACTGCAGCGAGAACTGCCAGCATCTGAGCCAGCCAGACTCTGTCTAAATTGGAGAGAATGTTGTCTCCAGGAGTTAAGCTGATTTAGAGCGGCAAGGTATAGTGGGTGTGTTCCCGTTAAAGAACACGGAGGCAGCTTCCAAGTTTAGGAGATTTATTCAGCTGTGGTCTGTAGTAACGATACATAAAGCAACTATCAGTACAACACACATAAAACATTCAACATGCCCAGACATAATTCTAGCACAGAGATAGCACAAGGAACTGTATTCAACACTCACATCTATAATAACTTCAACAATTACACAAGATTTATAATTAGCATTAACTAACTTAGTAGCTTACATAGCGTATTAGCATAGAATAACATTAGCATAGTCACGAGGTAACAAATACACACAATAGCAGCTGACATCCTCAACATCATGTAAACAGAACTCACCTTCTGGCATTCACACACAGCAATAAACCAAAAACCACGAGATGCTGGTGAGAGGACACAAGGAAAAATGCTGGCTATTAGCAGCTACAAAGGCAGACTAGCAGCACACGGCACAGAGTGGTGCATTCAAGGAGCGTAAGCATAGATATGGTGAGTTCAATGACCTAGGACATATCAATTTCCACAGCGCAAACACTATCTATAAACAAACCACAACACTTCAACCAAGCAAATAACGTGTAAACAGTGGGCTTTCTAACACAGCCGCCCCCGACTGTCTGCACAGACAGTCGAATCCAAGATAGAAAGGCCACTCAGGTACGTGGATCCTTATCATCTTCAAGCATAGGGAGTGAGACCAAGCGGGTTACTGGTCGAATATACGTTCGATCTTTGACCTTAACGGCAGCAGTCCGGATGCGTCCATCAGCTCCAGGGTAAGTAGTCGTTACCTTACCAACAGGCCATAAAGCTCTTGGGAGCTGAGGATCAACTATGAGCACCACTTGGTCCGGTTTGAGGCACTCCGCATCCTTCTGCCACTTCTGTCTCTCTTGCAAGATAGGCAGGTAGTGACGGATGAATCGGGACCAGAAATGGTCGACAAGAACTTGACTATGTCTCCATCTGCGACTCCTTATAAGGTTACTGGGATCGTAAACCACTTGAGGGAGTGACGCATCATAGCGTCCCATCAGCAGGATGTTAGGTGTGATGGGGTCTGGATCTGCTATGTCTGATGAGACGTAGCCGAGAGGCTTAGCATTTACGATGCCTTCCACTTCCACAAGGACCGTACGAAGCACAGTTTCAGGGACCGTCTGCTCCTTGAGTACGACCTTAAGAGCAGTTTTCACGGACCTGACCTCTCTCTCCCAGGCGCCACCGAAGTGAGGAGCACTGGGGGGGTTGAAACGGAAAGCAATCTGCTGCTCTGCCAAACGCTCCTTCAACTGAGGCACCATGGTCTCAAAGGCCTCATGGAGCTCTCGGGCTCCACCGACAAAATTTGTCCCGTTGTCACACAGGAGCTCAAAAGGTTTGCCTCTTCTGGCAATAAAGCACCTTAACGACATCAGAAAGGAGTCAGTGTCAAGGCTCTCGAGGAGGTCTAGATGCACACAACGGGTCGTCATGCACTTGAAGACTATGCCCCAACGCTTCTCTGTTCGACGTCCAATTTTCACAGTAAAGGGTCCAAAGCAATCGACTCCAGTCGAATAAAAGGGTGGTTTATACAGACGCAGACGAGCTGGTGGCAGATCTGCCATCTTCGGGATGGAAGGATTGGCACGCCAAGCCTGACACTGCCTGCAGTCCCTCTGATACCGTCTGACTGCTTCCCTCCCCCGGAGGGTCCAGGATGAAGGAGGGTCTCATCAAAATCCTGGATGATGAGCTTAGTCAGAGGATGTTTTGGGTCTAGTATGATCGGGTGGATGGTGTCTAGCTCCAGCTGCTCAACCCTTCGTAACCTTCCACCAACTCTGATGAGTTCCGTATCCTTATCATATTCGGGTGATAAGGAGTTCAAACGGCTGTTGGTTGGCAATGGTCTGCCAGACCTGAGTGCCTTGGCCTCCTCTGGGAATGATTCTGACTGGGCCTTCATCAGGAGGAGTTTCTCAGCTTTGATGTAATCGTCTGCTTCACTGTGCGAGCTTGAGTTTGGGTCAGCCGCCCCATGTAGGGACCGCGCTGTTGTCTTCATGAGATCCTTCCAGGTGGAGAACATGCTGATTTCAGGAAGTTGAGGGCAGGAGTTAACCCTAACCTGTCCACAGAGATATGATTTCTTCAGCTCACCATCCTCTGGCTCTGGATATGCTGGTGGGCTGGTCGGCCAATGCTCCTCGGATCGACGTAAAAACTCAGGGCCTTGGTGCCACCGGTGTGGTCGTGACAGCTCCTTCAAGGTCTTGCCCCGGGTAATGTCATCAGCAGGGTTATTCGTGCTATCCACATATCTCCAGGTACTCCCATCTCTAAGACTCTGGATCTATGCCACCCGCGTGCCCACAAAAACGTTATAGTTGCAAGATTCTGACTTGATCCAGTGGAGAACGGTAGTGGAGTCCGACCAGAGAATAACCTTTCGGATGGGCAGCGTGAGCTCAGCTTGAAGGAGACCAGCTAGTTGTGCACCAGTGAGAGCGGCACTCAGTTCCAACCGCGGCATGGACAACTGTTTCTTTGGAGCCACCCGGGATCTAGCCATTACAAAGGCGACATAGACTTCCTTCTGAGCAGTTTCTGTGCGCAGGTAAGCGACAGACCCATATGCTCTCTCGGAAGCGTCGCAAAAGATGTGAAGATCTCTACTTGAAGCAGATGAATCAGCAGACGCTGGTGCATAACATCTGGGGATTTCCATTTGGATAAGATCAGGAATCTCCTTTTCCCAGGCAAGCCATCTGTCACGAAGGCTAGGTGGCTGGATTGGGTCGTCCCAGCCGAGCTGCTCCTTCCAAAGATCCTGTACCAGAATCTTGGCCCGTGTGGTGAACGGTACTGTATAACCTAGCGGATCGTACTGACACGCAAGTGTTTTGTAGACGTTCCTCAGTGTGGGTTCAGTTCTCTCCCCCAGTCGATGTCTGTATTTGAAGGAGTCACGAAGGCAATCCCATGTCAATCCCAGAGTTGGCTCCCAAAGGTCCGTGCTAGACTGAGAGAGCCATAGGTCACTACTCTCAGACACTACGAGGCAGATATCCACGTAGAACGACTGCTCTACACAATCGACGAGGTCATGATTGGACCTACAAGTGTCCCGGACGTGCTGCTGTAGTGCATAGATGGCGCAGCAGGGGCTGCATGTAGTGCCAAATGGTAGAACTTGCCATTCATAGATCTTCGGCTCGTCATTCCTCTTCATGTCCCGCCAGAGGAAGCGCAGCACTGGTTTGTCTGCTGGCAAAAGGCGTATCTGGTGGAACATACCTTTGATGTCGCCACTCACAGCAACTGGATACTGTCGAAACCGAAGAAGAACTCCTAGCAAAGATGGACCTAGGGCAGGTTCAGGGAGGAGAATAGAGTTGAGGGACTTCCCTTCGTACTGGAAAGAGCAGTTAAAGACGATCCTGTCCTTGTTATTGTGTCGCACCATGTGGTGAGGTATGAACCAGGATTCTGCAGTGGTTCTAGCTATCTCATGTGGCACCACAGCTACATAGCCCAACTTCTCCAGCTTCTGAATCTCCTGACAATATACTTCGGCGCGTTGTGGGTCTTTGACAAGTCTCCTCTCTGTACTGCGCAGACTTGGCAAGGCTGCTTCCATAGGAGCTTGAAGCGTGGTGGAGTTGGCGCGACGAAGCAGTGATGTGGCATACCTCTGTGTCCCATCGACAGTGACCCTGATGGTGGATGTCTGGAGTAGGTTTAGAGCTTGCTGATCTTGCTTCGATCGGGTTACCTGCTTCTCGCTCACATAAGGCAGCGTATCAATCTGCCAGAGACGCTCAACATTCCTGAAAAGCTCACTGGTTGGCACAACTGTTGCTGTGAACAGGCACTGCTGCTCAGTTGCAGGAGTCTGGTCGATACTGATGGGACCTTGGAGCGACCAACCAAGCTTGGTATGGACAGCGATGGGTCCCCCTGTCGGGCCCAGATGAACTGGTTCTGTAGGTGCCAGGAGATGAGGCATGTCAGAGCCGAGAAGCAGCAGGGGTTGAACATGGTCTACCAGAGGCAGAGGTAAGTCACGCAGGTGTTTATAGCGGCGTTGGAGAATCCTCACCGGGTAGGAATGTTCTGAGAGACCAAGGGCATCGGCACTGAATGCCTTTTGTATATGATACTTCTCCCCAGGTTTGTAGGGGGAGGACACTTGGAAGGAAACTGAGGCGCCACGAAGCTGCACTACCTCTTGGTGGACAGTCCACAGAGTAAGTGTCTCAGGCTCTGGGGTGAGGTTTAAGCGTCGAACAGCTTGTGGTAAAATGATGCTTCGTTCTGAGCCATCATGGGGTATTGCATGAGTCTCCAATGTTTGGTCCCTGTTGTACAGCAAGACCTTTACAACCTTCAGCATCACCTTAGGGGAACGGTTTGGCCTATCCAAGTACACTGTTGTAGTCGGAGCAGTCATTATGAGCACACTCTTCTGGATCTGCTGGACCGCATCATGCAGTACAGTCAGGTGTTGCTCTCTGCAGGTATTACAGGGTCGTTTGAGGGTGCAAACCTCCGGCTGGTGAGTTCTTCCACATTTCCAGCACCGCTGTTCATCAGTTAACCACCTCACCATCTGGTCGGTGGTCAGTTTCTTAAACTCTATACAAGCGTTCAGGAAATGCTCCTTATTCTCGCAGCGGGGACAGTATGGTTTTGGTCTGGATGAGGACTTTGGTCAGACAGAACTCCCTTCTGAGCTGGGGGTTTCCCGGGAAGTCAGGAAGAAGGCTGTAGATTTCTCCTTTGGTTTATTGGGAAGACGCTGGTCTTTCTTTGTCGGCTTATAAGCTTCAGGACTATAGAGTGAAGCAGCTCTACCTGCGATGCGCTTCGCTTGGGATTTCATCTGCAGCCAGGAACTCAGATCAGGCAGGGTATAGGTTTGGTCAGTACCTGTCCGAAGAATGCCTTGGTTCAGGCAATGCTCTACAAACCCATCGCAATAACTGGGTGGCATCTTACTCAGTAGTCGGTCGACATGAGACCCACATCTTAGCTCAAAGCTGTTCTGGCCCTCCAGTGTCCTAAGCATCCCTACTAGAGATTGGATAGACAAGGCAAATGCATCAAAGGCTTCTGCGTCGCCGAATTTGATAGCTGGAGCATTCAGAATTGTGCCCAATTCACTTTGGACGAGCTGACGGGGTTGCCCATACTTGTCCTGCAGGGTGTGCATGGCCGTGGTGTACGGCGTTGGGTCATGCATGCATGCCTTAGGTCGCTGGTTCGAATCCGGCTCGAAGGACCATAAATTGGAGAGAATGTTGTCTCCAGGAGTTTAGCTGATTTAGAGTGGCAAGGTATGGTGGGTGTGTTCCCGTTAAAGAACACGGAGGCAGCTTCCAAATTTAGGAGATTTATTCAGCTGTGGATGACTGTTCAACAGGTTGTCAAGGACCATTTTCAATAAGGCAAAGTCACTTTCACAGCCACTCTCAAAGGAGGGAATCATAGGTTTGGGAATGCCATACTCTGTGGCAAGGAAAGGGTACGCATTAGCTGTCGGTAGTTGATGTAGCTCGGACTTAGTCCTGGCGGGAGTGCAAGATAACTCTGCTTCGGCAGGGTTGGTGCATGCTGCACGAGCATACTGCGATGGCTGAACTGAGAATGGAGTAGATGCCTGGTAAGAGGTATCAGGTGCAAAGGTAGTAGACCGAGGTCCCACTGGAACAGTTGGGTGCAGCACTTGGGGCATGCATTGAGAATGCAATGGATGCGAGGCCATGGTTACTGGAGGTGGAGCTACCACGGGCGCTGGAGGCTGAGTCACGGTAAGTGTTGAGGGTGGAGGGACTAGCGGTACAGGAGGCTGACCCACGGGACCGACTGAAGGTAGACCTGCATGGGTGCTCGAATTACTATCCTCCGAAGGGCATGGTGAGACTCTGGAACCATTGGGTTCTTGTGCTTTCTCTTTAAGGAGAGAAGTAACCATCTTGGCTATCTCCAACTCGTTTACCCTCTTCTTTAGCTGTCGTCGCCTCTCCAGCTGTCTGGTCAACGACTCTTGGGTTCTAATGGCTTCTTCCTGTAGCTGCTGGGCCTCTCTGGCTTGAGCTTGAAGTCGTTGACATTCATATTCGACTTGTTGATCCTCTTCTAGGTGCTGTTGGAATTCCTCAAGTTCCATCTGCTTTACTCGCTCTTCGAGCTGGGCTGTTTCCAGGTCTGATAATGCGTGGGAAGGGAATCTGCCTATCGACGAGCGTGATGCCCTTGTGGACCTGGAGCTGGAGCTCTGGGATGAGCGTGTTTTACCTCTATGTGAACACTGGGAAGCGGTAGCCGGTTGCGTGGTTTGGGTCTGTCCCTCAAGAGGGAGTGTTGAAACCTCATAATCGGTCAGGTAAGCAGGTGGCCGTCGCTCTCTCTGCGAAACACGTGGGGGTGCTGAGTCAGCCTGGACATCTGTCTGTTCCATACCTTGATCAGTACTCTAATCCGGCTCGAAGGACCATAAATTGGAGAGAATGTTGTCTCCAGGAGTTTAGCTGATTTAGAGTGGCAAGGTATGGTGGGTGTGTTCCCGTTAAAGAAAACGGAGGCAGCTTCCAAGTTTAGGAGATTTATTCAGCTGTGGTCTGTAGTAACGATACATAAAGCAACTATCAGTACAACACACATAAAACATTCAACATGCCCAGACATAATTCTAGCACAGAGATAGCACAAGGAACTGTATTCAACACTCACGTCTATAATAACTTCAACAATTACACAAGATTTATAATTAGCATTAACTAACTTAGTAGCTTACATAGCGTATTAGCATAGAATAACATTAGCATAGTCACGAGGTAACAAATACACACAATAGCAGCTGACATCCTCAACATCATGTAAACAGAACTCACCTTCTGGCATTCACACACAGCAATAAACCAAAAACCACGAGATGCTGGTGAGAGGACACAAGGAAAAATGCTGGCTATTAGCAGCTACAAAGGCAGACTAGCAGCATACGGCACAGAGTGGTGCATTCAAGGAGTGTAAGCATAGATATGGTGAGTTCAATGACGTAGGACATATCAATTTCCACAGCGCAAACACTATCTATGAACAAACCACAACACTTCAACCAAGCAAATAACGTGTAAACAGTGGGCTTTCTAACACTGTCTGTCTCTCTCATCATGATCACCTAAATGCAACGCACAGTAATGGCAGGTTTTGTAAGAAGGCAAATCGCGCTAACATAATATGCACTGTTAGTTGATTATTTACCTGCCGCATTAACGGGAGAGGACGTGCAAACGTTACCGCTGCTGCTGGGTTGAGATTCACGAGTCCGGAGTGGAATTAAAAACACGCGTGTTTTGTGAGCAAATGCTTTTGCATATTCGTAGTGTTTCTTCCCTTAAATGAAATATCTACTTTGCAAGTATTGCAAGTTGCCCTGTTGTCATCCGTTCTCGTAAAGTATAACCAAACTTTTGAGTGTTTGAGCCGCTTAGGCACCATGTTTCCTGCCAGGTAAATGACGCTCCGCAACGTGGTGACGTCATTCGGGGCGACTGGAATCGATAAGGGAATCGTTTGTAAAAATGCCAAACAATTCCAAGGAATTGAAACAGTGGGAACCGGTTCTCAACAAGAACCGGTTTTCGATACCCATCCCTACATATAGTTGTGTTTTTCTCATGTCATATCAGAAGTAGTTGCCTTTCCTTAATAAAAATAAATAAATAAAGATATATTTTTACATTACTGTAATGTTTGTCAAAATCACCACATGAACAAATCAGTAATATAAAACTGTGATGTGACCCATTATTTAGTGAGGGTCTGATTTTGGGCCTCAAACAAATCATTCGGTTAAATGTGATGTTTTGAATCAATATATACTGAGATAAATAACTGAGATCATAAATTTTGGGAAGCCATAGAAAAAACATGCATGATTTCATTATGTCTGATCCTCTCTTTAGGGTCAACTCCTCATCTGCATGCAAATCCAGACTGCTTCCAGCATGGCTATGATTGTATTCTTAGATAATTTCCTGGAAGTCTTGTTCTTTTTCCTTGTGCCTTTCTGATGTGTGATGGATCTCTTCCCTTGTGTAAAATTGGCAGCCATGACTTGAACTTAATTTTCAGGAAAGCAATGGAGTTGTAGGAATCCAAATCTGATAAGTAGGGTGGGTGGTGAGTGAAGATTGTGTTAATATTACCTATCCTAGAGCAAGCCATTGGTTAGTGAGGTCAGCACTTCTCTAGTTCAAAGTCATAAAGGCTTGGGCTGCGTGTTCTGTTAACGTCAAAGTTGTTTTCACCTTAGACTATGAGAGTTTAAGGCACTTCAGCATTGGCTTCATTTTCATACCTGGAACAGTCAACTGGTCATTTTGGGAGAAGGTGTTTCCGCAAGTGGAAGTTATGTATACTGGTGTATTGACTGTAACATGAGATGCAAAAATGCCACATTTTTGCAAACCAATTCTGGTTCATCCGTTTCATTCAACGATCCGCTTTCACCCTTCTCATTCTCCGTCACCGCCATGCTTTTTCCGCCATGTGCGTATGAAAACAAAGGGACTGCGCCTGCGCGTTTTACCCATTATTCTATTGCAATATTTCATTTTCTTATCGTTGCCCAACATTATACCGGTATTACTGTGAACGGTATAATACGGCCCAGCCCTAGCAACAAGGTGAACACCACAATCTTGAACTGAACTCTAAATTGGATGGGTAGCCAGTGCAAACAGATCAGCAGTGGTGTGACCTGTAAATGTTAAGAGGATCTGGTAAGGAGCCTTGCAGCAGCATTCTGTTCGAGCTGTAGACAATCCAAGGAGGTTTTTGAAGAAGCAAGTCAAGATTGAATCACAAAAATCCAAGCAAGGTTAAATAAAAGCATGAATAAGTCTCCATGTTAGATTTGGATATAATATGTTGAAATTTACTAATATTTTCCAGCTGATGAAAACAAAACTGAACCAAATCCTTAACATCTCAGGTCTCTAATAGATCAGTTAACATACCAGGAGATCAAATTTCCCGTGGGACCTGTGGGACCAGACTGGCAGAGGCACAAATAAAGATCTCTGATTTATTCTCATTCAACTTGAGAAAATTATCTGACGTCCAAGATTTTATGAAATTCAAAACATTTTGTACAATAAAGCTTTAGAACCACAATGAGGTTTAAAAGTGAATATCATCAGTGTAACAATGATAAGAAATATCAGTAAATCTGATCTAAAAAAAAAGTAAATACAATGAAAAAAAATGTGGCCAAGAACATTGGGTCTCCAGTTGTCTGTGACTGTGTCTGCAGTGGAGTTTAATCGAGGCCTTTTGATCGATCAGGCATCTGACGCCACCTTCGTATGCCTGGGAATATCTTCAGATATCTGAGGAGCAGCTGGTTGAGCAGTCAACTGGTGATGTGTGCAGTGCAAGCACTTTGTTGTATTTATTTAGTTTAAACTTAAATAAAACCTTTCCTATAGCAGCGTGTAGAGGAAGTCCTGTTCAGTTAATATAGACAGTCAAGATATAGCACCAGGGTCTGCACTCTAAAAAAACACTTACAGGAAACTAATATTCAGGTGATTCTGTTGATCCATGAATCAGGAACTTTTGAACATTTAGCAAATACTTCTCCATCATATGGAAAAAAGTGCCATGTTACTGTAATCTGTTTATTTCTTTCTGTCAAAAAAAAAACCTGATTTCCCTCAAAGCTTTTTTCATTTTTCCTTTCCCCCCCCAACTCCTCCCTTACCTTGTCTCCTCTGCAGGATGATGGATGTGGCTTTGCAAATCATGAGCTCTCCACTGTCCCTCATCCACTGGGAGACCCTGTCTCAGCTCCATGTGCATTGTTCCCTGTCGTTCTCCCTCGTTTTCTCCTTCCTCTCTGCGTCTCTGATTTGTTTCCTCTTTCTGTCTCTCCTTCACATCTCCTCTCGCCTCTGTTTGATGATTGATGTCGCTTCATCAGCTTCTGCTATCCGAGGGGCTCTCGGGCCTGTGATGCCAGAGGACCCAGAGGACAGCGGCCAAGCCAAACCTTCCGAACGAGCTGCTCATTAAACTCATCATGGGAAACTAATGAGGACGAATTTGGAGCCTGGATGCAATTTAGTACCAAGGGAGTGCTGGGCTTCTCTCAACGTGTCTGTTCATCTGTTATACTAAGATTATTGAGGCTGTTTCTTCTGTTTGGCTTTTGTTCTGTTCTTTTTCAATTTACCATTTAATTAAATACAAAACAAATATGAATATTATGAGATTATGAACACATGTGGAGTGTGGCTACCCTGTGGGGTCTAAATCTTTATCTGTGATGACCGTAACTCCAACCCTAATCATATATTATCAGAATATTTTGGGTGGGTTTTTGTTTTTTGTTTGTTGTTTTTTTTTTAATTGTTCTCCAAAGTCTTTGCAAATAGGGAGATAAACAAAGCAATCATTTTAGGGTTAGGCTTTGGACTAGGGTAGAGTTTCTCACCAATGAACCCTAACCTGCAACCATAAAAAGGTCGATTAATGAATTAAACTGTCACTTTGAAGCTAATAGCTGGTGTCTCGCAGACATTCCGACTCTGGTTGCCTGGTAACCCTCTGATTTAGTTACTACTCTGTCATATGTCAATCATAGGTGTCATTCACACTCACCTCAAACTTGAGAAAAGATTTTCTCAGGAATGGCATGCTTTGTGTTGTCTGTAGTTAGTTTTTGCCTGTAGTCACCTGATGTCACTGAACTTCTACAGTCTCTGGTCACCACCTTGCTGCAAGTCACTTCCTGTGTAGACACAGCTTTGGATTTTAGAGGGTTACTGGACATATGAGATATATTAGTGTTCGTATTGTAACCACCTCTGTGTTCTGAGGTTTTATGCAACTTGGGTTTAATATCTTTCCTGAGGATTTTTGGCATGCTGACTAGAGTAGCCAGGGATCTAACACCAACCTTCCAATTAGAAGATGGCCTTTTTGACCTGCTGAGCTACAACCAACCATAGCAGAAGAAAATCTTATGTATGTATTGTTTCAAATGCTTTTTTTGAAAGTAGTTTACACAAGTTTCAGAATAGAGGTCTTGATAATATTTCTGTCCACTGTAGCTCTAGCAGGTTTGAACAGGTGAATTTGCAAAAAAAAAGCATAATTCAATAGCTTTAACAGTTGGAGCAGATCAGAACAACTGATATACAACAAGTTATATCCACCAAACATAAAGATTTATACATATAACTTGATCTGTGACTGAATTACTACTGATTTATGACAAAAATGTTTCTGTTGTGCCACCTGGTTACTCTGCCAGTCTGATCAGTCAATTTTTCTGGTTTAGGCAAACATACAAAAACCATTGTTCTTGCTGTTATTATGTCTTTGTGTCTCACACTTTTGCATCAGTGTCACCTCCCACTTTTGTTTCATTTTCAGTCTGAGCACACTTTGTGGCCCGTGATCCCCAAGCCCCCTGTGCTCTAACCATAACTTCTGTTCTGTATGCACAGGGCTGTGAGAGCAGTTGTAGGACTATATCTATATGCCATGTATAAAATATTCAGCCAGAAGGACTTCTCTTGGTGCTCAAAACTTCTTAAAAAAACCCCCAACAAAAAATATTGGTATATCAAAACATTTTCTAATAAAAAATGTAATAAGTTGGACAGATTGCTGTTTATCGTTTTTCCAATTTATTTACAGCTACAAGCTTACACATTTGTCGAAAGCAACAAGCAAAATGCAGCAGTCTTGGTGTGTGTCTATATTCAGTTTAAAAGTGCTTTTCTTCATTACATTCCCTAATTTGGATTCACAATGGTCCAGGGACTATCAACCCGTCTGTGTCATTTAATTATAGGTGTATGAAATGAGAGCATTTCCTCCCATACTCCTTTAATGTTTCCTGGAATTGATAAGAGTGAGGAAGCTCATCACATTACATTGCAGAGCTGTGATCCTCCTTTGTTGCGGCTCACTCACACTAATGGGCCTCATCAGCTTCGCAGGCAGATACTCGACTATTAGCCAAGAAGAGGCAAAAACCGTAATGGGAAACATAGACATGGATAAGAGGGAAAAGAAGATGAGATGTAGTCAGGAAAGGAGAAAAAACAGGAGGGAATGGGACGTGGAATAAAGACAACAAGAAAGAATGGCATTAAAGGCTAACCGAACTAACACGTTACAGCTGATGGAAACTGAAAATCCTACTTGATGTTGGAGCTACAATAGTTAAGTCCTGGGTGTGAAACTAAAGTTCCCTATTATCAGTAAATATGTTAAGGATTTTCAAATGTTTCCAGAGGTGTTGTTGGATAATCTGATTGGTATAAAGTGACCAAAGCCATGAATTTATGGGAAAAAATGACTCATTACTTCTACCCATATATACATTCAGCACACGATATACACCTTCCCCATCCATTCACCTGCCATGCATCTATCAACCTTCATCCATCCACTCTACCATTGTCCATCTACCTCTCTATTCATCTCTCCCTCTACACATTCATTCATACACTCATCTTTTGTATACTCTGGACAAGGAAGTGGATCCAAAGGCTTTCCCTCAGGTCCAGAGGCCTATTGGTGGTGACATGGTGCCATCCATAATGCATTTCTCCTTAAAGGAAGCCTGTCTAGCAGGCAGAGGATTTGGAGTTTGTGTATTCACTCGCAAACATTTGGATCCATTATGGATTTCAGGACCACTCTCTGAACACAGTGTGGCTCTGATTTATCTACATGAGATGCTACAATAACAAGGGGACAAACTCTGCTTCTGATTTTCAAGTAGGTACCCTGAACACACACACACACACACAGTGTCACATGTACACACACTCGTCCTACAAAAATGGGCTTCATGCAGCCACACATGCAAGAATTTTGCTCTCAGCTGGCATTTTCAATGTGGCCTGGCTTACTGGGTGCTCACCTACAACAGAAAGGTCAGTAGGTGAGGGCTGTGCCACCTGGAAAGCAAATCTAGGGAATGAACTAAAATCAGCCCCAAAAGAGTTGGCACACTGCTTAAAATTAATAAATGAAAACAGAATATAATGACTTCCAGATCTCATAAACCTATATTTTATTCACGATAGGACAGGAAAAGTATCAAATGGAACTTCGAACACTGTCATGATGCATGATGGCATGCTGTGTTGCATTTTTATCTTCTCTTTAATTGTTTGGTGATGTAAAAATAAAATAAATTGTCAACTAAAAATCACAAGTTTCACAACCTGAGTTAGGCTTTAATCCTAATTTAATCATCTTTTTTATTTTCTGTATAATGCAAGTGATGTTGGCAAGTTTTTGATAGAAATCATCTTGAGGGCTGTCCACTTCCACTTCCAACATGGTTGCCATTTCTTGACCAGTACTTGAAAGTCTGTCTTGCCCCTTGTGCATTTTGACCTCAAAGTAATACAACAACCATACATTGCCTTCTTTGTCAAAATAACTCAGAAAAGCTGCAAACACAAGCTCAAACACAAAAGGAATCAATCTAGAAATGCATATTATCTGAAAGGACCTTTTTCCTTATTTATTATAGCTATTTTTCACTTTTGTGTCAAAATTCTTGCATTTGGATACTGTGTCAACTAATGTAAGCCATAAACAAACTGCTCCATTTTCATGTACAGATACATTTTAAGGTAGATGCAACTTTGGTCGCCACTACACATGGAACCATACTTGAGCACAGTCACCTTTTTGCTCAGGAGGAGCTGAGCTTCCTATTGTCTTGATGCATGCTCAGTCATCCAGGTAAGTAAATCCTAAAAGACTGATTCTGTTCATCTGGACGTATTGTTTTCGTTTCGACCAATGGGCTTTGATGAGGGGTTTTTGATCAATGGGCATGACAATTTGCATATTACTGATGAAGGAACTGACCTCCCAGCCCATTGTTCATTCAGTGGGCTAGTTTCAGTTATTGTGCAAATGTACTGTTTATAAGATTGGGGAAACCTGCAGCTAGCTGAGACTGAAGAAGTCACTTGGATGAGTGATGAAAGTTTCTTCCACTGATTCTGTTCATCTGGACGTAGCGTTTTCAACCTTTTGGTTATGGGCTTCCTAATGCACACGTGCTTATGGAGGTATGGATCTATACACAATTAAAGATCATCATAAGTTTACACCCGATGCTCAGCTGTAAAATCTAAAAACTGACAGCATTAATTAAAATCTGTTCAACTTTCAACTTAATTCATTCACCAGTTTAATATATTTTCTGTCTTCTTTCAGTGTTGTGCTCCCTGAATGGCTTTTAGCTTTATCTTCTTGGAATCTACATGCACACAGATTTAGCTATATATGTTGACCTAATGTGAATTGAAACTGCTAAGGCATAAATTCTACATGAATGACTCTTATTTAGATTTCTTTGTGCCCTCATAAACTATGCACTATGACTAAATGCAACTTATATGTTTTTTTCCTGGTGATAGGCTGGTCCCAAGGGGGCACTGAATACATGAATTGAGGACAGACAAAACTACTTAACGTCTGGAAGTGTGCAGGCGATAGAATTGCCATATGTTCACATCAGCTGCAAGCAGATGTTTAAAAATTCAGGGTGGGAGGGGGAAAGGGAAGGCTGCTGTAAAACTAAGTGGTAGCAAATTAGCACAAATTAACAACAGGACATTGATTTTTAGCTCTTAAAGGTTAATGTGGTTTGTGACTCTGCTGTCTGAGAGACTGTCCAGGGAGAGAAAGTGAGCCAGCGTAGAAGAAAGCAGGAGAAAGGAGAGAGAAAAGCAATATTGTTCCATATTATCTGAAAGAATAAAATGTATAAAAGATGAGCAGAGGAGGCCAAATAATTAGTGAAGAAATAAAGAACTGAGGCAATCAGGAATTTGTAATAAACCCAAGAACAAAGGCGAAAAAGAGAGGATGTGAACTAAGATTCCTCTTTCAGTTTTTCAACATAACTTTCAGTTAATATGAAACGTATTTCATATACTTGTTTTACTTTTTAATGAATGTCTGTTGCATATATCCATACACAACAAACCTAAAATCCAACTTTTGAGTAAAACATCTAAAGAATTTGTATTATAAGAATACATTACAAGTATCATAAGTGCAAAAATTTTGTTTTTCTTACTTAAAGTATTTTTATTTAGTGGCAGTTCACTAAACTTGATAAATTCTGTTTCTAAAGAAGCATTATCAGTATATTATCATGGACGGGACATTATCCAGACACACATGTTTGCTCTAGTTTTATTGTTATTAACAATTTGAAATTTTGAACAGGTATAGGATTAACTCACCAGTTTCACTTTCTGCTTTGCCACATTCGTTTGTTGCTTTTCGTATGCTATTTCACACCATTTTGTGCTAGCTAATAACACCTTAGCCATGGTGCTTATTCTAATTATTCTATTTAACAATTTAAAAAAATAACAAAATAAAATAATATATAACGAACAAAATTTCCCCAAGGCAACATTACATTCAATGGTAGCGGTTAACCACTCAATGTATGCACTGAATGTATAAAACATAATCTTTAGGCTAAATGTAATGCCATGGAGTCAGAGTCCAGTTGGGATTGAAGTATCTATTGGAAAACATCTGGAACAATGAAGGTATTAAGGCTGTTGGAAGAAAACAGATTTTCCTTCAACATCCTTGATGTTGTAAGTTTTGACACTGTAGCATCCAGTCGAACTGAGAAGGCCAGAACTGATGGTTGTTGAATAACCTTTATTATTCCTTGCCGTGTATCAGACAACGAACCAACGTAAGAGCTAGACAAACAAATAAAACAATTACCATGTTATTAATGTAACACCATTTTAACCGCTCATTACGCTGGTCTAACCGTTTTCTATTAAACTATACAATACATGTCATGCGTTTCATATTACTCAAATTAAATCATGTACATTACAAACCTTGTTCCCCTGTCGACTGTAGCTAGAACCGTTCATTTTTATACCATTTAACCGTGTTTTTCTCTCCCCTTTCTCCGTTAGCAATAGTTTACCGTTTTTCTTCCGTCTTTTTGTACATCAAGCTAGTTACCCGTACATAGTTCACTTCCGGTCACACAGGAAGTTACCAAAATAAAAGCACAAATGTTTTATTACGTGCACATGAGCTAACTTTACATATCCGCCGTTACACTCCCACCAAATTATTTGCTGTTCTAAACAATATGAAACACAAATAATTTCCAAACAGGTAACTTAACGATGATAATACCTTTGTATATGCAACAACTAATTTTCATTGCACTTTAACTTCTTAGAACATCTTGCCTTTCACAACTTCACAACAGCAGAACCAACTTATGAACTGGGCGTTCTACTGTAGACATCTTATGTAAACGTTCACCCCTTTTACTAAGGTTTCTGTCTGCAAAGGTTACTTTGACCTTTCTCACAAGTCCATCTTCATCTGTCGTGGTGTCCACAACTCTACCAAGTCTCCATTGGGATCGTGGCAGTATTTCATCCTTGTCCATTACTATGTCACCTACTTGCATATTCCTTTTAGCAGCATGCCATCTCTGCCGAACCCTGATGTTGTGAAGATATTCTGTCTTCCATCTGCTCCAAAATTGTTCTGTTAGGTATTGCACCTGACGCCATTGCTTCCGAGCATACAGATCCTCTTTAACAAACTGTCCTGGAGGAGGCAAAGCTGTTGTGGTTTTCATAGTTAGGAGATGATTTGGAGTTATTGGTTTCAAACTGTTTGGATCATTGAGATTGTCTGTCGTCAACGGGCGGCTGTTTACTATTGCAGCTGCTTCATAGAGAAAGGTTCTGAGCGATGAATCAGTGAGTCGTCTCTTTGCGAGAGCAAGTGTGGCGTTGAGGACGTTTCTCACAGTCCGAATTTGTCGTTCCCATACTCCACCTGCGTGACTAGCATGGGGTGTGTTAAACACAAAATCACATTGTTTTTCAGATAGAAAGGTTGTCAGTTTTTCAGTGTCTATTTCATTCAGTGCTGCACACAGTTCATTTTTGGCACCTACAAAGTTAGTACCTCGATCACATTTTATTTGTCTGACAGAGCCTCTCAGAGCTATAAAGCACCTTAGTCCGTTAATGAAAGCGTCCGTAGTCAGGTCTTCTAACATTTCTACATGTACCGCTCGTAAATAGAAACAAGTGAAAAGGAGAGCGTACCTTTTGTTTTCTTTTCTTGCTTGTTTGGTTAGGAATGGGCCGAAAACATCCATACCACAGTATGTGAAAGGCGGAGAGTGTTCGACTCTTTCTGTGGGGAGATCTTTCATTTTTTGTCCTTCTGGAGCTCTCCTTTGTCTCCGACATGTCACACACTGACGGATGTAGTCTGATACTGTTTGACTTAGCTTGGGAATCCAATAACCGCTGGACCGTATTTCGTTCATTGTGAAGCTCTTTCCCTGATGATTTGTTCTTTCATGACAGTGAGCGATTATGAGTTTTGTAATATGATGGTCTCTTGGAATGACAGTTGGATGTTTGAACGTGTTAGGAAGCGATGAGTGTTGCAGCCTTCCTCCCACCTTGAGCACATTATCTTCGTTCAAGAAAGGATCCAAGTTGTACATTTTGTTGCTCTCATGTAGTGCCTTTCCTTTGCTTAATGTCTTTATCTCATCTGAAAATGTTAGTCCTTGTAAGTCTTTGATAATCACCATTTCAGCGTTTTGTCTTTCAGTTACAGTGCTGAGTGACTTTGATTTGTCTCTGAGTAGGAACCGTTTGAGACGTGCTATGGCACTGACAGCGTGTGACCAGGATGAGAACCTTGTGAGACGGTCACAGAGACTTCTGTGTTCGGTAGTTTGGCTGTTGAAAGTTTGCCCTTTTCTCACCTCTGGATCTCCCACCAAAAGTTCAACAGACTCTTTAGCTGGAAGATTTAACTTCTTTTCCCATAAGAATTGAGGGCCTGTGAGCCAGTTTGATGACAGCAGTTCCGCTACTGATGTGCCTCTTGATGCTATGTCAGCGGGGTTTTCACTTGTCGACACATAGAACCATTGCTGTGGTGCAGTGTTGTTTCGTATTTTTTGCACTCTATTGGCAACGAATGTGTGGAAGCGTCTTGCTTCATTACTAATGTACCCCAGCGTGACCTTTGAGTCTGTCCAAAAGAACTCTTCCACATTGTCGTAGAGTAGCTCTTCCTTTAGCATGCTGCTTACCGTGATTGATACTGCAGCTGCGGTCAACTCTAGCCTTGGAATTGTGGTGACCTTTGTTGGAGAGACTCGAGCCTTGCCCATTACAAAACTACAGTGTACCTCTTTGTTTTTGTTTATCAGTCTTAGGTAAGTGCATTGTCCATATCCTGTCGTACTTGCATCAGAAAAGTGGTGCAGTTCTCTTTTTACCACATCTCCAAACGATGCAGGAACATAACATCTGTTTATTTGTAACCTTTTCAAGTTGTGCAGATCTTCTTTCCAGCACTGCCATTGCGGGTTGAGATGTTCAGGGAGTGGATCATCCCAGTCTGTACCTTGGCGGCACATTTCTTGTAAGATTCTTTTGCCGTTGAGAACGTACGGAGCAATGAAACCCAGGGGGTCAAAAATTGCTGCGACTGTGGACAGGATGCTGCGTCTGGTCGGGGGTTGGTCCTTTACAGCTATGTTGAATGTAAAACAATCCTTTTCAATGTTCCAATACATACCGAGTGCTCTTTCTGTTTGTGATTCACTGAATGTCAAGTCCTTTGTTTTTGTGTCTGTTGCATGTTCTGAAGTAGGAATGTCTTTGAGTGCAACACTGTTGTTAGACACAAACTTATGTAACCTTAATCCACCCTTGGCACATAGCTCACGTGCTTCTCTTGTGAGTTGCACAGCGTCTTCCACTGTCTCAACGCTTGTTACCCCGTCATCGACATAGAAGTCTCTGGTTATAAACTGTGCCGCTACGGGATACTTGGAGCTGTTCTCTTTGGCTAAGCGTTTAAATCCGTAATTTGCACAACCAGGTGACGAAACAGCGCCAAAGAGATGTACAGTCATTCGATAAGCTTGAGGTGGTTTGCTCATGTCTCCTCCTTTCCACCATAAAAAGCGCAAGTAGTCACGATCGTTTGTGTTGACCTTGAATTGGTGGAACATCTTTTCGATGTCACACATTAGCGCCACCTGATGTTGTCGGAAGCGGACAAGCACACCAGTCAAGTTGTTTATCATGTCGGGGCCATTTAGTAAATGGTCATTAAGACATGTTCCCTTGTGTCTAGCTGAACAATCGAATACCACACGTAGCCGTTCTGGTTTCTTTGGGTGATAAATGCCATGGTGCGGTATGTACCATGTCTCACCTTCAGGTCCGTTATCATCAGTCTCTTCGGCATCACCCCTTTGTATGATGCCATTCATGTATGTGACATAGTCCCCTTTGTATTTTTCATCGCGCATTAGTTTACGTTTAAGCTGATTGAGTCTGCTCTCAGCAAGTTGTCTGTTATCTGGCATTTGTGGCCTTTCTTTAAATGGCAATGGCATTTCATAATGTCCCTTTTCTGTTTGTGTTATGCCTTGTTCAAGTTTCTCAAGAAACCTAAGGTCGTCTTGAGACACCATCTTTTCGTTTATTTCATTTTCTTTAAAGTCCTTTTCTAGTGCACGTATTGCATCTGCAGGAGTACATGGAGGCATTTCTTTAACCGTTATTCTGTGACAGAGACTCCTTGTTGTCTCTATTGCGTTGCATGGCACTGAGTTGCCAACTATGCTCCATCCTAAATCAGTTCGAATAGCATATGGCTCATTGTCTTTTCCTAAGAGTACTTGTCTGGGTGCCAGAGCTTGGGGACAAGTATAACCAATCAGGAGACTCACCTCGCAACTGAGGAGTGGTGGGATCTCATCTACAATGGACGACAGATGACTCCACAGTTTTGCCGTGTCACATGTTGGTATGTGTTCTCTATTTGCAGGTATGTAGTCCTTTGTGTAAGCAGTTGGGAGCCTTAGCACTGTTGCTGAATTGTAACCTCTCACTAGAAGATCACACACCTTTCCACTGCTTACTACTGCGTTTTTACCCATCATTGTGGTTAGTCTGAGCTTTACAGGGCACACGTTTGCTTGCAGTTTCTGTGTTACATCCTGATCTATAAAAACAGTGTCGCTCTGTGTGTCTAGTAGCGCATAGACTAGTTTTTCCCTTTGTGGATTAGCAGCCGTTGAGACCCATACTGGGACTATCATGGAAGTACTGACTGTGTGTTCTGCTCTAGCGACATTTAACGCCATGGCTGTTGCACTTTCAGGTGAGTTCCCTTGTGTTGCGTTGTCTATACTCACTTGATCTTGCCTTTCTCTTTGCAGACCAATGCTGTAGTTCTCATCGTGAAGACAGGTCGGGTGTCTCTTAGTGCAGGTTTCACAAGTGAGGCGCCGTCTGCAGTCCTTAGCACTATGACCTTGCTTTAAACAACCATAACAATGTTTATTATCCTTTACATGTTTCCTTTTCATTTCCAGGGTCATTTGCAGGAAGTTTGGGCACCTTATAAGTGGATGCGACTCTTGGCACAGTGTACATGAAGAACTGTTGTATATTTTAGTCTTTGCATCTCGTTCGGTTGTGTTAATGTTGAATACACTTGCCTTGTTTCTTTTGACTTCTCTTGTGTTTCTTTTGTCATTATTTGTTTCCGTGGAGCGAAGTGCATGTATGGAAGTGACTGGGTTGCATGCTACTTCTGCTTCAAGTGAGAGAAAGGAGGCAAATTCACTGAAGCTGGGAAATTCGCAACCATTCATGAGTATCTTTGTTACATGCCTGTTCCATCTTGTGTTTATCCAGTCTGGCAGTTTATGCAACAGTTTCTGATTTTCTTCACAGTCATTGAGTATTTGCAGTCCTTTCACATGAGGCATAGCAAGTGTGCATGCATTCACAAAATCAGCAAAGTTCCTTAGCCCATCAGCATCTCTCGACTGTATTTTAGGCCAACCAGATAACTTCTCTCTAAATGCCCTTTGTAGCACAAATGGCTGACCATACCTTTGGTTTAACTTTGCCCAAGCGTCGTTATACGCTTCTTCATCATTTCTGAAGAAAGTCCCTTCAAGGCACTTGCGAGCTGAGCCAGTTACATACCTTTTTAGATAGTACAGTTTATCTGCTGCTGACATGCCAGTTTGTTCAATAAGTGATATGAAAGTGGATTTCCATTCAATAAATTTTATTGGCTCGCCACTAAACATTGTTGGTTCTGGGGTGGGGAGTCTGTTTATTCTTATGCTGTCTTGTACCGCCTGTGCAAGCTGGCTGACACTAGGAGGGGCTGTTGGCGCCGGTAAGGTGTATGATGGTACAGTGTGTTTGGGTGTGTGCTCTGGGTTCACCTTTTCCATCTTTACTGAATATGCATCATCAAGTTGTGATAACTCTCTGTTGTAGACGTCCAACCTGGCACGAGCAGCTTCCACCTCCCTTTCGGCTTTCAGGCGTTCCAACTCTGATGTTTGAACTGCCATTTGTTTCTTATGCTCCTCTTCTAGAGCCTTTATCCTTTCCTTTTGTCTTTGTTCCTCTTGTACAATCTTGTACTCTGCTTCCTTCGCTGCTAGTTCTGCTGCTGCATCTGCTCGTTTTGAAGCAAGATGTGAGGCTGAAGACAGTTGGCTACGTTTCGATGCTGCAGTTGAACCATAGATGGATTGGGCATAATCATGTTCTAATAGTCTGCGTAGACGTTTTCTTTCATATTCTGCATCAAAATCTCCATCTACACCGCTTATTCTTTCCAGGATGACTTTCACGATGTCGTGAGTAACTGCTTCACATGCATCGGTTTTTCTTCGTATGTCTGATGAAGGTGCAACGTGACTTCTCACTTCAGTGTACAACTTTAGCAGTTCATCCTTTCTTTGCTCTACATCATCTGCAAGATCTGCTATTTCTTTCTCTGAAATGTCCAACTTTAATCTTTTTCTTGTTTCTCGCACTCGTATTTTCCATTGTTCATAAAGAGTTAATAGTCTTTTTTCTTTTTTACTTATCTCTTCTCTCTGATAAGTTAGCATTTTTTCTGTTGGCACCTTGGCTCTTTCTGAACGCCTTGGAATCGCAGAGTCACTTTGAGCTTTATCTTGCAGTTCATTTAATATTTTTTCTTTGTTTGCAAACTGTTCATTAATGTCTTCTGAATCCTCCATTTTAACTTTATTTTCCTTATGCCTTTCACCGTTTTATTCTCTGACCTGCTTCTGCCATCTGCTGGACGTTGTGGGAATTGCCGTTAAACCTTGAGCCCTCGTGGTGTAGCAAAATGGCGGCGGTCAAGCTCTTACTGTAGCATCCAGTCGAACTGAGAAGGCCAGAACTGATGGTTGTTGAATAACCTTTATTATTCCTTGCCGTGTATCAGACAACGAACCAACGTAAGAGCTAGACAAACAAATAAAACAATTACCATGTTATTAATGTAACACCATTTTAACCGCTCATTACGCTGGTCTAACCGTTTTCTATTAAACTATACAATACATGTCATGCGTTTCATATTACTCAAATTAAATCATGTACATTACAAACCTTGTTCCCCTGTCGACTGTAGCTAGAACCGTTCATTTTTATACCATTTAACCGTGTTTTTCTCTCCCCTTTCTCCGTTAGCAATAGTTTACCGTTTTTCTTCCGTCTTTTTGTACATCAAGCTAGTTACCCGTACATAGTTCACTTCCGGTCACACAGGAAGTTACCAAAATAAAAGCACAAATGTTTTATTACGTGCACATGAGCTAACTTTACATATCCGCCGTTACAGACACTTTTCTGAAGCTGCAATTCTCTGGATCTAATCATATCTTTTACATAGTAACCAGTACTCATACATTCACCTCCTTACCTTGAATTCTCCGTAGAGGTCCCACAAGGCTTCATACTTGGTCACTTGTCAATTCAATTACATTTTATTTATCTATCGCCAAATCACAACAACAGTCGCCTCAAGGCTCTTTATATTGTACAGTAGATCGTACAATAATCGATACAGAGAAAAACCCAACAATCATATGACCCCCTGTGAGCAAGCACTTTGGCGAGAGTGGGAAGGAAAAACTCCCTTTTAATAGGAAGAAACCTCCAACAGAACCAGGCTTAGGGAGGGGCGGGGCCATCTGCTGTGACTGGTTGGGGTGAGAGAAGGAAGACAGGATAAAGACATGCTGTGGAAGAAAGACAGTGATTAAAAACAAGTATGATTCAGTGCAGAGAGGTCTATTAACACATAGTGAGTGAGAAAGGTGACTCTCCCTCCCATTCTACTTTTAAATACTCTAGGAACAACAAGTAAGCCTGCAGTGCGAGAGCAAAGTGCTCTAATAGGATGATATGGTACTGCAAGGTCTTTAAGATAAGATGGGGCCTGATTATTTAAGACCTTGTATGTGAGGAGCAGGATTTTGAATTCAATTCTGGATTTAACAGGAAGCCAATAAAGGGAAGTCAAAACAGGAGAAATATGCTCTCTCTTTCTAGTCCCTGTCAGTACTCTTGCTGCAGCATTTTGGATTAACTGAAGGCATTTCAGGGAGTTTTTAGGACATCGTGATAATAATGAATTACAGTAGTCCAGCCTGGAAGTAATAAATGCATGAACTAGTTTTTCAGCGTCACTCTGAGACAGGATTTTTCTAATTTTAGAGATGTTGCGCAAATGGAAGAAAGCAGTCTTACATATCAAATCAAATCAAATCAAATCACTTTTATTGTCACATCACATGTGCAGGTACACTGGTACAGTACATGTGAGTGAAATTCTTGTGTGCGAGCTTCACAAGCAACAGAGTTGTGCAAAATACAATAACGTAAAACAAGCAAAATATAAAAATGGCTAATCTAAAAAGTAATAAATATATGTACAATATGTAAAGGTATATACATTACTGAATGTGTGTACTAAATATGTTTTTCTACGTGTGTGTGTTTGAGTGTGTATATAGTATGTATATACATGTTTTACAAATGAAATAAAGTAAACAATAAAATAAGATATATAAAATATACAGAGGTTGGTATGTGCAAAACAGTGGTATTTATATACAGTATGGAGTGCATAATGTTGAAGTTCCAGTAGTGAGGGTGAGGTGTCTATGACGTGTTCAGCAGTCTGATGGCCTGATGGAAAAAGCTGTCTCTCAGTCTGCTGGTACGGGACCGGATGCTGCAGAACCTCCTTCCTGATGGAAGTAGTCTGAACAGTTTATGGCTGGGGTGACTGGAGTCCTTGATGATCCTCTCCGCTTTCCTCAGGCACCGCTTCCTGTAGATGTCTTGGAGGGAGGGAAGCTCACCTCCAATTATCCGTTCAGAGCACCGCACTACTCTCTGGAGAGCTTTGCGGTTGTGAGCGGTGCTGTTGCCGTACCAGGTGGTGATGCATCCAGTGAGGATGCTCTCAATGGCACAGCGATAGAAGGTCCTGAGGATGCGGGGGCTCATGCCGAATCTCTTCAGTCTCCTGAGAAAGAAGAGGCGCTGCTGCGCCTTCTTCACTGTTTTGTTTATGTGTACTGACCACGTAAGATCCTCAGCCAGATGTACACCAAGGAAGCGGAAGCTGCTCACTCTCTCCACAGCAGCGCCGTTGATGGTGATGGGGGTGTGTACTCCTCTGCACCTCCGGAAGTCCACTATCAACTCCTTTGTCTTTGCGACGTTGAGGGTGAGATGGTTGTCTTGACACCAGTGGGTCAGGGCGCTGACCTCCTCCCTGTAGGCCGTCTCATCACCGTTGGTAATAAGACCCACCACTGTAGTGTCGTCCGCAAACTTCACAATGATGTTGGAGTTTCTAGTGGCCGTGCAGTCGTAGGTGTAGAGTGAGTACAGGAGAGGGCTCAGTACACACCCCTGTGGAGCACCAGTGTTCAGTGTGATGGGGGATGAGGTGGTGCTGCCCAGTCTGACCACTTGGCGTCTGTCAGACAGGAAGTTAAGGATCCAGCTGCAGAGGGAGCTGCTCAGTCCTAGATCCTGCAGTTTCCTGTCCAGCTTCGAGGGAACGATGGTGTTGAATGCTGAGCTGTAATCTACAAACAGCATTCTCACATACGTGTCTCTCTTCTCCAGGTGTGACAGGGCAGCATGGAGTGTCAGGGCTATGGCATCATCAGTGGACCTGTTGTGGCGGTATGCGAACTGTAGAGGGTCCAGTGAGTCGGGTAGTGCAGAGCAAACGAAGTCCCTGACCAGCTTCTCGAAGCATTTGCTCACGATGGGGGTCAGGGCTACGGGTCGCCAGTCGTTCAATGAGGAGATGGTGGAGGATTTGGGTACAGGGACGATGGTGGCCATTTTGAAGCAGGCTGGGACTACAGACAGAGAGAGGGAAAGGTTGAAGATGTGTGTATTTGTTTAATATGTGCATTGAAGGACATGTCTTTGTCAAAAATGACTCCGAGGTTCCTCACAGTGTTACTAGAGGCCAAGGTAATGCCATCCAGAGCAAGAATCTGGTGAGATACCATATTTCTAAGATTTTCAGGGCCGAGTACAATAACCTCAGTTTTATTTGAATTAAGGAGCAGAAAGTTAGCGGCCATCCAGGTCTTTATGTCTTTAAGACATTCCTGCAGTTTAACTAATTGGTGTGTGTTACCTGGCTTCATGGATAGATAGATAGAGTTGGGTGTCATCTGCATAGCAGTGAAAATGTATACTATGTCTCCTGATGATACTGCCTAAGGGAAGCATGTATAATGTAAACAGAATTGGTCCTAGCACTGAACCCTTGACCTTAGTGTGAGAAGAAGGGCTTTCTTATAAAGCAACGAACTATTTCTCCAGGCTAAATGATAATTTTCTAAATTTGTGACGCACCATTTCCTCTCCAGCTTACGAGTTATCTGCTTTAGGCTACGTGTTTGAGAATTATACCACGGAGTCAAGTACTTCTGGTTTGAGGTCTTATTTTTCACAGGAGCTACAATATCCAGAGTTGTACGTAGTGAGGAGGTAAAATTATTAACAAGATAATCGACCTCTGTTGGAGTAGCGTTCAGGTAGCTGCTCTGCTCTGTGTTGGTACAGGGCATTGAAGATGATAACAGTGGGTGGATTATATTCTTAAACTTAGCTACAGCGCTTTCAGAAAGACATCTACTGTGATGAAGTCTACTCCCCACTGCTGTGTAATCAATTATTGTAAATGTAAATGCTATCAGGAAATGATCAGACAGGAGAGGGTTTTTAGGAAACAGTGTTAAATGTTCAGTTTCTATGCCATATGTTAAAACAAGATCTAGAGTGTGGTTAAAGTGGTGGGTGGGTTCTTTTACATTTTGAGAGAAGCCAATTGAGTCTAATAACAGATTAAATGCCATGTTGAGGCTGTCATTTTTAGCATCTACATGGATGTTAAAATCACCCACAATAATTATTTTATCAGACCTGAGCACTAAATCAGATAAAAAGTCTGAGAAATCAGAGAGAAACTCTGTGTAAGGCCCAGGTGGACGATAGATGATAACAAATAAAACTGGTTTTTGAGTTTTACAGCTGGTGTGGACGAGGCTAAGCATCAGGCTTTCAAATGAATTAAAAGTCTGTCTTGGTCTTTCACTAATTAATAGGCTGGTGTGAAAAATTGCTGCCACACCGCCCCCTCGGCCTGTGCTTCGAGATTTCTGGTAGTTAGAATGACTCGGGGGTGTTGATTCATTTAAACTAACATAATCATCCTGCTGCAACCAGGTTTCTGTAAGGCAAAGTAAATCGATCTGTTGATCAATTAACCCTTTAGAGCCGAGCGTAGCGCCCACGCTACGATTTGCCTATCTATTTTTAAATCCCTGTATCACTGCAACCACGTAAGCCAGCGCAATAATTTTTTTTGCATATGAAACCGGAGAAGTTGTACTTACATCTTATGCCATCAGCTTGTCCTAGGTCACGGTTTTCTTCCACATATAGCTTTGCAAAAACTGCATAAAAAGCGCTTGCAGCAACAAAAACATAATATTCCAGAAACACGCTTTGCCGATCCGATCAGCTGTTCATAACACTTCCCACGTTGGAATAGAGGTCAGCGCGAACTTTCGCATGTCCGCCATTACCTGCCCGAAACCGGAAGTGACGTGATTTTCGCGGAAATGTAGTTTTTTTTACTGTCAGGGCATCAGAGCCTGTACTGGTGTTTTTAAAAGTTATCTTTGACTTTATGACTTTCTGTGTCGTTTCTGGGATGTTTAGAACTCAAATTGCACTGCTGGAAATAGTTTATTTTGATGCATATGCTGCTTTTTTGCAAATTTGCACTATAATATTTATTTTCGTTTTTCCTGCAGTATATAAAAATTGGTGTATTTCAAAAGTAAAACTATGAAGACACTTCAAATAAATTTCCTGTGGTGGGAAACTAGTTTGTGCAACTTTTTTGTATTTACAGTTTTGAGGGATAAGCCTCTTAAATTTCTCTAACAATGTTAAGAGATTTTGTTTAATGTTTTATTAAATAACATGCTTTCCCTAAATAGGTTTGCGAATGTACAATGATGTTCATATATTTTATACTACATGTATCTTGTCACTACACATGCACGTGAGCCTTGCTGACTTCTAAGAAAAATACATAAGCCTACTCTGCCGTTGGAAACAGGAACCTACTGGCTTCTGTTCCCCTTAAGATAGGCTTGACCAGTTCCTGTTGTGACAGTTGAACATATATGTTTTATGCTTATCACCTTGTAAGGAGTTGTATGTTATCTCTTCCTACATGGGTCTGTGACGCAAACATGCTTGAGTATAAATAAAGCTGACTACAACACCTCGGTGTGAGTATCATCCGATCACTCACCGGTGCACGTAGCGCTGCGAACTAACTCTGACTGTCTTTGTATTCCTTCAATGTGTTTTATAATGTCTTACCACTGACATTTAATTGGTCCTTCGAGCCGGATTGTTGATTGATATTATTATATCATCTAACTATTCACAGACGGAGCCGCCGGATCCTGACGTCGTGACTACCTGCACTGCAAACCACCGCTTCCAGCGAAGCGAGGAAAAGCCCAGAGTCGTAAATTCGCCTACTGGCCAGTGTCTTATACAGGTTCACGACGCCAGGACCCGGTGACGCCGGAAAAAAGAACACAGCGCAACATTGAAGGTGAATATAAAACAGCCAGAAACACTTTGCGTTGAATAATCGATTTTTAGCCTGACACTGCTCAAAGTAGAAGGGTCCTGTGTGGACCAAAAGGACAGACGTGTCCTATTGTAAAACGTCCTGTGTGGACCGGGCCCTGTGTGGACCCGCACGTAAACGCTCGCCTGTGTAAGACGGGATAATTCGCCCTGTGTGGGCCCATTCCGCAACAAAAGTAAAGGTTGGTAGCTCGTGGTTTCATTTCACTCCGGGAGTGAAAGGTAATGAGAGTGTCAAATAAAAATAGGATTTTTTCTAAACGCGCTGTATGTTTGTTGAGGAGTAAGTGCTTCATTGAATAGGAACTCTAGGCTCCTGCACTACTCCTAGTGTTTTCCTGTGAGTACTGAATGGTGAGGAAGAGAAAGGTTGCGCATCAACGCATAAAATTAAGTCCGCCCTGAATTTAGTTCAGGGTAGAAGGCTGACTTAATAAACCTCCTCTGACTCTAGTACCAGAACGTCTCACAGTGTGTGCTGGCAGTATTAATAAATCAATAAAATAGTATTAATAAATAAAATATAAATATAGTATCGACTAAATAAAATTAGAAATGGGTAACGAAGCTTCAAAACTCACTGCTGACGAGCAGTGGTTAGAGAAAAATGTCCAGGCGCCGGACAAATTAGTGCATGTAGATGGAGAAATCCAAAAGAAAACTAAATGTCCTACATGGGAGGGACAATGTAGCCCCTCCGCATTGACTAAATTAAAAGAAACCCTCCAAGCAGAAATAAATACTGAAAAGAATCCTAAAAAGGAAATAAAGCGTATTCAAGAGTTGTAATATTTTAAAGCATGGAAAGAGGAATGAAGTGGAATAAACAAAAGGTAAAATTAAAATAGAGTTTATCTAATGTATTCAAATTAATAATAGGAAGGATAACAACCTGTGTACTGGTATTAACAATGAAATATAGTTGGCATGACGAACGTGCCTAGAATGAATAGAATGCATAAATCCAGATAATTCACACGAAAGTATATCAAATGAAAAAGAAAGATCCATAAGGTATATTGAGGCTGTGTCATTGTTCAGCTAAGGAAAGTGTGTCTCCGGCTTGGGTGGGGGTGAAACTGCAGATCACCCCCAACCCTTGATGGATACATAATAAAATATATATGAAATATTATTATACAGTATTGTATATTTGTAGTATAGTAGTATATTGTAATATACTATTGATGTTATATAGAAATAAGAGAAAATAATTATTAATAATAATATTAATAATGACATAATATTAATGAGATGAAGCATGTTATTCAGTTATGATGTGAGGTGGATAATTGTTAAAAGTAGTCTGATTCAAGCTTAAGGTTTACTCAAACTCAGTACAATGATATATGAGATGAAGAAAATAAAGAAAATACCAAATCTAATCAGGTGCATAGAGACACTTGACCTGCTTGTAAACCTGTCATCCTAGATGAGATTTTGTTAAGATGAAGAGCAAACCTATACTAACAACTAATAAGCCAAACCCTGTATACAAAAGCTAAAGCTACAGGTTTGAGAAGTTGAATTAAATATGTGGACACTACCAAGCTAATGAGCAAGTTACATATTTTTTATTTAATTGTTGTTGCAAGAGCAGAAGCTGCATGATATTAAAGCTTATACATGCAGCTGTCTGTGAGCTCAGTTTTTTCCTTACACTTCTGCTTTGTTTCTGACAGCAGCTTTTTCTTTTTTATGTGTCCTGACTCATGTATGTTTTGTTTTGGTTTGATTATTTTGTTTTTTTGGAAACAAATTTGTGATCATGCCTCTGGATCACAGTGACACATAATGATTAAGCATATGATTTGCTAATGCCTAGTTTTAGAGCTGTGAGCTATGAGCTGTAAGCAATGCCAAGTTTTTCCCAACTTAGAGGTTTGACATATGTAACATGTGTGAGATACATGAATTCTTTTAAAACAAAATAGAAGTTGTCCAAAATGCCTTAAGTAATATGTAGTGCTGCATCTACAAAGGAAAAAGAGGCTGCACAGCAAAAAACAAATGTTCTTACATTAACCTCGTGCTCCCTGATACCAATAGAAGTCCTCAAAGACGAACAAAAGGCGGCCCCACAAAATGAAAAATCCTCGTGGTTAAAAGATGGCGCAATTTTGAAAGAGGATATCATGACATGTAATGGGAAACCTATTCTACCTAAATCCCTACATAAAACAGCAGCATTAGTGACACATGGGCATTGCCATTTGTCAACAGCAGGGATGGTAGATAGATATTCTTTCTAAACAATTCAATTCTACTCAAAAGATTTTGAAAATTCAGCAAAAGAATTTGTCAGAACATGCATGATTTGCCAAAAACATAATGCACAGGGAAACCTCAGACCAAAAAGAAGTAACTTTCCCACACCACCTCACCCATTTCATACCATTCACATGGATTTTATTGAGCTAAATGAAAGCCAAGGTTCAAAAGACGCTCTAGTGATTATAGATGTGTTCTCAAAATGGCCAGGAAATTTATCCTGTGAAAAAGGCAGATGCAATCTCTGTAGCAAAATGCCTATGCAACCATTTTTGTTCCAACATATGGCATACTGTCCCTAATACTGAGTGAACCAGTAAACAAATCAGCTAGAGAGACTACTCTAGCAGAGTGGATGGCAAAGTTGCTAGAAAATACAGAAACTGTGTTGAACAACAAACTGCTGTGTGACTCTTCTCCAGTATCTTCCAGGTTGAAGGCAGGTGATTGGATCCTGATAAGGGTGCTCCAGAGGAGAAATTGGAGCTCACCCTATTGGGAAGGACCCTACCAAGTCCTCCTGGATCCACCAAAGCCACACGAAGAAGGTCGAACCACTCCAGGATTCATCGACGTCAGACTAAAGTGAGCAACAGCCTAGATTCCAGTCCTCCCTAACCTCTGGTGTTCGCTCGGTGGGGAGTAGGGTGATCAGTGGCAACACTTGGGATCCCACTCCTCTGGCTGAGGTCTACTCACCAGGGGCCCTGGGAGTGACAAGGGGTCAAGAAGAAACTCACTCACAAAACAAAAGAATATTTAAAGACAATAAAAGTGCTACAATGACACCTGTCATCACAGTACTATGTACACTCTTGTGGTTGGTGGCCATCAAGAGCCAGGTGAAAGGATTGAACCCCTGTAACGAAACGGCCTCCACGCAGTAGCTGAGCAACTGAGAGCCACATCCCTAATGTCGTTCCAGAAAAGGATCGCACTGGACATGCTCCTGAGTGAAAAGAATGGGGTATGTTCAATGTTTGGAGAACAATGCTGTACATTCATACCCAACAATACAGCGGCGGATGGAAGCCTCACCAGAGCCCTGGAGGGTTTAAAGACCCTAAATGAAAAAATGAAAGAACATTCGGGAGTCGACACTTCGATGTAGGACAGCTGGATGGACATGTTCGGGAAGTACCGTACTTTGGTGTCATCAGTTCTAGTGTCCATGGCTGTATTTGCAGCAATACTCGCTCTGTGTGGATGTTGTTGTATTCCCTGCATTAGAGCATTAATCAACAGACTCATAGCAACTGCCATCACACCACATGTTACGTTCCACCAAGAGACGATGAGGTTGCTTACACATCAGGACCGAAACACAGACTCTGAAGAAGAAGACAATTTTAATTATTGTCAACAAAGTGAAAACAAACCTAAATGTTGATCATATAAATTTTACTAAATGATACTCTGGTTGAAAATGTATACACAAGTGACTAGAAGTTGAAGTAGGTAGAAAATATTTGAACAACAGCAGGGAATGTTAAGAGATTTTGTTTAATGTTTTATTAAATAACATGCTTTCCCTAAATAGGTTTGCGAATGTACAATGATGTTCATATATTTTATACTACATGTATCTTGTCACTACACATGCACGTGAGCCTTGCTGACTTCTAAGAAAAATACATAAGCCTACTCTGCCGTTGGAAACAGGAACCTACTGGCTTCTGTTCCCCTTAAGATAGGCTTGACCAGTTCCTGTTGTGACAGTTGAACGTATATGTTTTATGCTTATCACCTTGTAAGGAGTTGTATGTTATCTCTTCCTACATGGGTCTGTGACGCAAACATGCTTGTTTTTAGTTTGTGTCAGCTCCCAAACAGACAAAAAACAGGGGTTTTGGGGGGTAACAGGAGGAGAGAAGCTGCAGAGAGGCGTGTAAGACTACAACTCTGCTTCCTGGTCCCAACTCTGGATAGTCATATTTTGGGGGGTTTAATAAATTTGTCCATATTTCTAGAAATGAGAGCTGCTCCATCCAAAGTGGGATTGATGCCGTCTCTCCAAACAAGACCAGGTTTCCCCCAGAAGGTTTGCCAATTATCTATGAAGCCCACATCGTTTTTTGGACACCACTCAGACAGCCAGCAATTTAAGGAGAACATGCGGCTAAACATGTCACTCGTGGTCTGATTGGGGAGGGGACCAGAGTCCCACATTGTTTTGGCAAAGTTACACACTGATTCAATATTGATTTTGGTGACCTCCGATTGACGTAACTGGGTGTCATTACTGCTGACGTGAATTATGTGAATTTATTCACACTTTATAGTTATGACCTGTATATCCCAAAATATTCAAATATATGCAGATGATGTAACATTTTTTGCATAAAGGAATTGTATTGACATTGTAACTAAGCACATCTGTCTTGGGTTCACTATATATAAACTTTTAACACTAAAACCACTAAGGGAGTCCATTTGACTCCTTGGAATTTTAAAAATCATGCAACTCATTTAAATACAATCTTATCATCTTGTATGTGTCACAGTCTGACAGAGAAGTCAGGAGTGAGGAGGTGAACCCAACTGCAGACACGCAAAATTAAACTTGATTTTAACAAAGGGCGAGCCGTTTATTAGAGGCTGATAAAACAAAGGCAAAGGCGAAACTAAATAATAACCTAAACTGGGCGAGCTAAACATAAAAAAAACCTAGAACAAGAACATAAACATGTGGACCTGATGTGGAAAAACTGGAACACGCATGGCATGAATTCGTAGACTTGGAAACATGCATAACATAACAGGCAAAGCAGACGAACAGACAAGGAATCAGGGGAAGTGGAAAAACATGGGAAAACAGCTGATACGAATGAACACAATGAAGCCACAGGGGAAGTGAAACTAATCACACTGAACATGGGACACCAGACCACTTCAAAATAAAACAGGATGCAGACACGACAACACGAACTTGACAACATAGGACACACAGACATGAAACACATGACACACTAAGACACGTGGACTTATTGTGATAATAAATACACACCAGGGAAAAAGGGGGCCGGAGATGAGACTAGAATAGAACATGATGGCTGGGGGGAAACACATGACTGAGCCAGAAGGGGAAAACAAGAGGAGACAGACATTACTGAAACACATGAATGGCGAGGTAGACTTAAATGAGGGAGGGAAAGAAAACACAAGGGGAATCTAATAAACAATGATCTATAATGGCAACCTAGCCTAGGATGTTGTGATTTTTTCTAAAGTGGTCTTATTGATGAAATAGTGAATTTTGGCATGTATGACATCAAAAGACAAAAAAGAAAAAAAAACAAAACAAGTTACATAGAACTGTCGGGGAGTCATTTTGATTTTGACATTACTGCAAAGTGACGCTGTAGGTCTGGTGAGCAGAGCCACATCTGGACGAGATTCATTTATAAAGATAATAATACCTCTAAACATTAATATTAAATACTTGTTTTGTCAAAACTTGGTGGAAATTTGAAAAACAAATGGATAAAAATTAATTTCTTCAAGAAATGACTTTTTTCCAATAACTGCTATTGTTGCAGGATAGGTCAAACCGATGGAATCACCTTTAAAAGCAAGCATTTTTTGATAAAAAATAATTTTCATTTCATTGTGGTAACATTTTGGAAAAACAGTATCAAATATTTCACCATATTTATTTTATGTATATAATGATATTATATTAATTATATATTAAGGTGTCCCACCTCCTGTGAATAACTTACTAAACAAAGGACTAATGCTATATTTAGCACCACGGCCATCACTAAATAGAATTGTAAGGTGCCCAATAGGGCGAACCACATTTCAACAGATAACCCTACATAAAGGAAAGTAAACACTGGCGAAGCTTACCAAGGAAAACTCTGCATATCCTATTTTAACATGCACTGTAAATTGTAGATCATGGCAAACCAGATCTGTGATTATTTCTAACTTGTTATGATGGATTACTTGTATGTGTGCTTTTTATGACATGCCCAGGAACTGTGGATGGAAATGGGAACTTTCACAACAATCTGACATGTTAATGATTTGTAGTCCTTTTCTGATGTCCACATGCACTGTCCCTGTTAAATAAACAAATATAGAAGAAGAAGAATAAAAGATATGTACACTGATGGATGACACTGCTCTGGGGGCTGATTCATGTGTGGGGTTATGTGGTGCTAAGGAAAAAGTGTGTTTGTGTTGTGCGATGCCAGTATTTCAGTTGATTTGGTTGTTTTAAGGCATGCAAACAAGCTCAGTCTTGTTGATGTGCCTTGTCAACAAAATCTAATAAGCGAACTGAAGATCGTTGACTCTTCAGTGAGTGTTTGTTTTATTGAACTGGTGTTATATAGTTTAGTTGGTAGCAAATGTGGTCGTTTGTAAAAATGAGTTTTTCCACCACAGTGTTTACTCCTGTACAAAAGCTCATAACTTATGAATTTATTCTGATACGCAGTGGTTCCAGCAGAAGCAAAATGCCAACACACGTTAAGGAAAGAAGAAGTTTTGTTCAGTCAAGTTTCCCTCTGACATCTCCATTTGGGTGCACCTCCATGATACTTTATTTTCTGCAGTTAAACATAGGTTGACATTACTCTCAACTTTCTGGCATTACTCCTGATTACAGCAGGCAGAACAGTCAGGTTTTGGCTGTTGCAATCATGCCCCCTGTTCATACTGGGGCCTTTAAGACATCCCTTTCAAATGTGCTTCCAGTCTAAGTAATAGAGAACAAAATCCAGGGTCCTTGGTATGTGCAGAAGATTATAAAATGAATTTGAGTTTTGTGTACTATTGGTTTTTCTTTTGATCCTTAAATGAGCAACATTCCCTTCAGGCCAAAAGACTATTGTGGATTAAATGTCACCTCAGCATACTGAGGTGAATCCATGGATGAACTCTGAGAGGAGGTGGTGTTTAGACAGCACAGGATGAAGTGAGAGAAGAAAAAGGGCATGGAAATACTGGTGGATATCATTTTTGCACACAGATAAGATCACAGTGACATTTTCTGTTGGTCACTCTGCCAGATTGGTAGTGAGACTGCCCCTCCCACTCTATCCACAAACTACTACTGTAAAACAGTTCATACACTGAACAGCTTGTTGAAGTAGTCAAAGATCATGCAGGCTATACACTGAGGTGAAGGAAACAACGAACTACAAAAAGGCAGCGAAAAGACAGCCAGGCATCGTCAGGGTAATAAGATCTGCACATCTGGAAACATCACAAACTAAAGGTGTAAAAATGCCACAACCTGATCCAAACACATCACTGTGTGTTTTAAGCTGTATGTGCTCTATCTGTGTAATCTATCTGTTGTATTCAATCATGTGATTGCAGAGACACGTACACTGTGTGCGCTAAGATGTGTGTTGTCCATGCATGGATTTTTACACAAAGTAAAATGCCATCATTTATATTCATACCCTTTGCCTGAGGAGAAAGAGAGCAGCGCACTCTGTATTCGACACTAATGCACATAAGACACAGACCCATTTTATAAATAACAATTCCTCCTTCAGGCTTTTTGTGTCCCTTTGCACTTCTACAGTTTTCCCATGAGATTCATATCAGATATTTTTTAACATATTATTAAAACATATAAACTATTCTCAGCTTTAAGTTACTTATTTACATTTATATCATGCCAGATTTATTGCTTTAAACCTTTCACCAAAGAAATAGCAAGGGAGCACCTTTTCACATGTGTTCACAATGATGTTTAACAATATGACAAAGCGGATTATTCATTCTGGAAAAGAAAACATATAAGAGTTAAATTATTGGGTTTACTGCTGTGCAGCAGTTCAGTTATGGTCTCAGTTATTTTTGGCACTTTTAATTGAGAGTCAATTAGAAAGTGCAGCTTCATAGCAAACATTTACATAACATGTAAATGTTTCACTCTGGCAAGTAGAGATTTATTTGGCCCCCATCTTGCTACATTCCTTTGATGTATATTATTGTATTTTAGAGTTTTGTGGTTCTGTTTCATGTTATAATACTTGACAATTTATTAAAACCTAAATAAATATGAAACACACATATAGATATAAAAACACTTGCAGTATATACAGTATGTGTTCCAAAAAAGTCTGAGAAAATTCTAATTCAGTGGGGGAGGCCATGTTGGTGGGGCGAAACACAACTCTTTTAATCAAAAGGTGTTAGGGTACCTGGGTCTGGTGATTCAGTGTTCAATATTCTCATCAATATTCTGTAATTTAGTGGTTTTTCGTGGTTTAGTCTTTTGTACTTCTTGCTCCCTTAGTTATTCTTTAATATTTCGTGACTTCTATTCTTTAGGTTTTGTTACTGTGCCTCCTCTGTGTTCCTTATGTTACATCTAGTTATCGTTGTCTCTAGGTTCGTGTATTTCCTGTTTTACTTTGACATTCCCGTATCCTGTGTTAGTGTATTCTGTTTTGCTTCCTCCCGGTCTCCTTTTTGTGATTAGTCCCAGCTGTGTTTCCCTCCTGATCCTCACTCCCACGTTACTCTTTTGTATTTAGTGTCTGCATCTTCCTGTGTTCGGCGTCGCGTTCTCCTTCATCCCTCGCTGTGTGTTCTGCTCGCCCGGTTATTTCATGTGGTTTTCCAGTTTTGTTTTGTATTTCTTGGTGCCTGCAATAAAGCTGTCTTTTGAGTTTAGTTTCTGCCTTTGAGTCTGCATTTTTGGTCCTCCATTCCAGCCTGCCACACAGAGCAACCATGAAAAAAGGAAAGTACCATATTTTTTGGACCATAAGGCGCACCGGATTATAAGGCACAATAAGCGAAATAAAACAGTCACTTAAGTCAAACTTTACTCAACTCATTCTTCCTCCACTTCTGTACCATTGATTCATTAATGTTGAATTCTCTTGCAGCTGCTCTATTCTCATGTTGTTGCAGTATATTAATGACTAACCTCGTATTGTGGATGGATTATCTCAGTTGTTCTCCTGACTGAAGTTTGGTCCGTTTACAGCATCCTGCCATGCGATTACATTAGTCCCTAACCATCGGGAACTCTCACATTAACTTTTATCGAGTGGAAAAAAGTTAGCATAACATAAACACAGTGAAGCTGGAGGATAAATGCTAACATAGCTGTGTCGCTAGTGATCACGTAGCACATCGTTAAATACCAGCTAGCCCAACTTCAGTAACCCTACAAATGTCACGGCTGTTTAGTTTTCTCTCTTCATTTATGTTGGAAGTGATAGCAGAGCAGTATGTTTAAATTTTTCAGAAATCTCTCAGTCAGAACATGGTATATTATGTTTAGGTGGAAACTAGCGAGCTAACTTTCTGCTAACATCTAACTCTGTTAAATGTAATAAATTCTGTTTTCATGGATGCCTGGATGTTAAACTTAATTGTTACACCTGGTAAAGCAGCAACGCTGATAATTTTATTAAAGATGAAAGAATTTAGACGGTTTTTAACTCTCAGTGATGCTCCAGTGTTTGTTTGACTTTGGGACCTGAAGCAGACGGAATTTTGGACCCAGATTACTCCACGAGGTTCCTGACTACTGTAGCCGTAATGCTCCGACAATCCATCAAGCGGTGCGGCTTCGTAGCTTACCAAACTCGTACTAAAACATTTTTTGACAGATTTTTGAGCGCCGTGTACCACATAAAATTGGTTCGAGGTCAGTAAGCACAACCAGAATTCATACATAAGGCGCACCGGATTATAAGGCACACTGTCGATTTTTGAGAAAATTATAGGATTTTAAGTGTGCCTTATAGTGCAGAAAATATGGTAGTAATACTGCCGTCCAAATACTGCAGTTCTGCAGAAAATTAGTCAGCATAGGCACACATGTTAAAATTCAGACACCAAAATAGCATGATTATAGTACAAAACATGTTTTTTGCCATGATATCCTTTTCTTATAACTCATCCTTGGAATGCAGTTGACACTTAAATCTGGGGGCTTTGCACCAGAAACAGACAGTTGTTCCCACGTAGGCTTCTGAAGCTGACTGGTGTCTGCTAACCTTCACCTTCAGTGGATTCTCTGAATTGGACCTCGACTATGTTTGTGCTGTTGTTGCTGTACCACAGCCAGATCCCATGAAAGTACTTCAGAAGGCACCAAGTTTGTAATCCAGTATCAGTGAGTTAAGTGTTGGTGTTAGGTCTGTTTCTTGGCACTCGTCTGAGCATGCTAACAAAACATGTCAGTGCTAAGTGATAAACCAAGCCTGAATGTGCTCACTTGTTGCTCCAAAAAACATGAAAGCAGATGAAAGATTACAGTTGAAGTTTCAAAATGCTGAGTTCAGAAACCAGATGGTTACATTATGGTGGCTGTACAATTTGTTTTATATATAGTTCACTCTTTCAGTTGGGAGACCATGGTCACATTCTGTGTAAGACCAGTTTGTGTTTACATAGATCACTTATTATCATGACAGAGGTTTTGGGGGGTATTATTCTTATGGTTTTGTCTACTACCAAAACTACTTGGTAATGTTCAGGAAAACAACATGGATTTTTCTAAAAATGAACCCTTTAACAAAGTTAGACAGCAAACTTTTCCCAACTGTAAGCTTTGTCTTTTTACTGAACAGGTCACAAAGATGCACCTGTAGTCACATGAACTCAAAACGTAACCTTTAAGTAAACAGCTTTTGCTTTAACATCCTTCAAACATCTGTGATTACTGTCGTTTCCCCAGTGGAGTTAGGCTGCTTTATTTCTTTCTTTCTTTTTTCCAAGTAGTGCTCAGGATTTCAGATTTATGAGAGTGTTTTATTGATGCTGACACAGTATATGTGGCACATTTGACAAGATGAACTCTTGTCAAACATACATACATAGTGAGAGGTACAGGAGGAGGTCAGGAGGAGGTGGAGTGCGTACATGTTTACTGATGGTCTGTGTGGCAGCTTTGTGATGAAGAGATCAGCCATAGAGGGCTCGGATCCTTCTGAGCAGGTGACCTTTCCATCACACGTACAGAGAAAAATGGAGAGAGACAGAAAGACATGAAGATGCCGGAGCTCTAAGCGACACTGACATTTGTACACTGCAGTGTTTTGTTGTGGTTTGACCTGCTGGGATCTGATCATCTGCCTAAACACTTGTGGAACTGCTGAGCAGCAGCACTTCACACAGTTTATTTTAATTTGCATTATTATTGATAGAGATGTGAACAGTAACAGTGTTGCTTATCATACAGTATTACAATCTAAATAACCTTAAGCAATCTCGAGCAAGAACCTGGGCGAGGGGCTACAATGCATTACTTTTAATGTTACTGATATAGCACCTTATAGGAGTCACACTCAGACACCGAGGGTCACCTGAAGAATACTTTGTAAATTCATGAATAAAACTGTGTGCATGCTGTTTCATCAAATATAAAACCGAGACAGTCACTGGAGAAAAAAGGTGTATTTGATGATCCTAGATCTAGCAGTGGGACTTGAAACAAGAGGCACCAATTAATACAAAAAGACAACAATGCATGCAAAGTGAGGTCAAGTCATGCCTGCTAGCAATCTATGTAGATGCTGCTCCCTCTCTCAGCTGTGTCAGGGCTCCTTTTGTCTCTGTGACCTTAGCTCAGACATGACAGCTCGGCGTGGAATAACAGCCAACTAACAGGAGAACCAGAAACAACAGCATGAAGAAGTTACAGTAAATACTTGAAAAAAATGTTAATAGAGAAGGGTAAGGCTTTTCTAAGTTACTGTATTATGAAAATCATTTTAGTATCCCAGAGGACAGCTTTTCCAGGCATTTGCTTTATAGAAACAGAGGTGGCACGTGCCTGAGGCCGACTGGGGTCCCCAAGGACCGACAACGCCCAGGCAAAGAATGAAGGTTTGTCTCCTGCTTAGGTAGACTGCCAGCAGATTAGCTGATGACGAACAGGAGCTTTATTGTCCCAGGTGAGCTTTATTGACCCACCTTACCTGTAAGGTAAGGTGTGATTAACCAGACACACACACACAGGAGAGACAGAAAGGAAGAGAGAGAGAGAGAGAGACCAAGCATGGAGAGCAACAGAGAGAACCGGCAGAGATGCCCATGGGGACTGGAGGACCATGACAATTAGTGAGCTAGCCTGGTGTGTCCATCTCTGCCAGCTGTTATGTGACTGAGTGGAACTGTTAGCATAGCTGGCAGGCTGAAAGAACACAGAAGCTTGTAGTTTCAGTATTAAAACTTTGAATTAGTCAGCCTGGTCTTGGGCAATGTTACTGAAACAGACAGTGAATGAATGTCTTGTAGAATAGCAGTAATGGAGTGATTTAGAGTTTTTTGGCATCATTTATTTTGGAGATTTAATTATTGTTTGTCATTTGTCTTTTTTTGTTATTTAATGCTATTAATGTGTTAGTGTTATGAAATTTTACATGATATGACATTATTGAGCATGTTTATTACTTTTAACTTTATTATCTTTCTCAGAATCGTTACACCGCACACCTACCAGAAGATGATGTTAACTACAAGTTCAGAATTCTACTTTTAACTGATTATACTGGGGTTTTTTTTTTTGTTGTTGTTGTTATTTCAGTTCAGTTTGTAACTTAATGGCAACAAACTCTATTTGGGCCCCCTGTGATTTTCTATCTGAGGGCTCAACAAACCCCAGAACAGCCACTGTGTATAAATCACACCACCTGTTTTCCAACAGATAAAAAAAAGCGTAAAGCCGTTATAATACCACATGATTGTAGAACTCATAATATAATAATGAATAATGGCTTTGCAAGGTTTTACTGGATACAAAATACATTTTAAAGGATTTTATTGATTTTTAAAAAAAGAAAAGTTCATCTCATTCTTGCTTATATTATTGTAAACTCTGTTTAGATTACAGTTTACATTGTTTCCCAATAGATTACAGCTCATTTGTGTATTAGTTACAGAAAAAAAAAAGATAACTTTATATTTTATTCTTTGTTAAATTAAAATCAAAGTTGTCATTAAACAGCTGCTGATATTTTGCAATAAAAATGGTAATGAAGAATGCTTGCCAGTTGTTATTTAAATGAGACCAGAACGGGGTGAAAAATAATCATCAACACTGAATTAGATTCACTTGTTAGAAACAAGATAAACTTTCACCTGAACCCAGAGCAGTTTTACAATTTCCACCTTTTACAGCTGATATGAGGTTAATGCCTTTGTTTTTGAACAGCTGGTTACTTACCGTGCCTTTTTATGTAGCCTTTCAAAAGCTCTGCAAAATCCTTCAAATCAGTGATTCACCTGTTTGTTCTTCTCTAGCGCTGCTTCTAATTTTGATTAGACATGATATTGCAAAATTTCTGAGTGCATAAGCTCAATAAAGTGCACCACAGGTTAAAATGCAGCTTTTACAATGCTAACAAACCTCTGTTGAACTTTAAAATGTCATGACACAGTAACAAATTATCACATAAATGTTTTCCCCTGAAAACTGTCTTCAGTGCAGTGCCTCCAGTGGTGGTACTTTATCCAATATCATACCCAAAAAGCAGGTTTTCCTCAGGCACTCGAAACAGTAAATGCATGCTACCGCTGCAAGCTGCTGCAAATTGAACTGCCAGAGAAGAATTTAAAGTTTTTCTTGGCACTGAACGGCTCAAACATCATTTACTTGTGTGGGCCACAAAGTTTTGTAAACGTTTGAGATGCGTCCTCTATACTGTGGCGTGTCATTAGTCCACCTGCTTTTACACATGAACAGCTGTTGGACTTCACAGCTTCACATTTTGTATTAAAGAAAAAATCAATATAAGAATCAAGTTTTTCAAGCTGTTCAGCTAATGTTGGCATTTTATTAATTTATTTATTCATTTTTTAGAGCTTGATTAGCTGAGTGTAAGTGGTGGGCATTTAAGCACAAATGCACCACTTATGTCTTCCATAATCAGTGCTTATGTTAAGACCTGCTTTCAAACCTTTTTGTGCTACACAATTCAATATTGATATTATTAAAGTTTATTACATAACATCTACAACTGCAACACGATTGCCCTGTTATGTCACACCACTCTCACACAAATCCATTGCTTAACTTTTACTTAAATGTTTTTTAAGCTCATGCAAATTGAAGCGGTGGTTATCTGCTGTTTGATTTGACTTGATTTGACAGATGACTGCTCCTTTTTCTAGAAAAACCTAGTAAAACCACTCTGCCTTTAAATGCAGTGTGACACTTCCAAAATGAGGCAGTGTACACCACACAGGGTAGTTAGTTTATCTCCACCTTCCCTTTTCTCTCTGAAACAGTTTCATATGATCACTATGAAAGTCTCATCAAATAAATTAAAGGTAAGAAGCAACGTAATAACCATAACCAAAGGTTTGTAGTTAGTGAAAGAAGGCTACTTTTTAAATATCTTTTCATTTCCAATCAGTCTCAGTATGGTATCAGCCCTGGGGTCTTCTTCCATTTTGACATACTTGTGTAAATGCATATCTGGAAAACGTCCAGTAAGTTTAGATGCCCAAACCACATTAACTGGCTTCTTCTAATGGGCTGAATATGGTTCTGTATTGGCAGTGTGTTGGCAGCCCATATGAAGCTATGGAAAGCCTGTCCACATCCACCATCTATGCTTTAAATGCTCTGTTTAAAAAAAAAAAAAAAACCTTTGTTTTTTCATTTTTTTCCTGTTTCCAGTGAATGCCACTTTCACTCCCTTCCAAGTTCCAATTGGCGTGTCAGCCAGTCAGCATTTGGCCTCCACGCAGTAAAGCATCATGCTGTTGTTTTTTTTCTTAGAGAACTGCGCAGTAACACTTTTGCAAAGGATGACACCCCACTCCACAGGGTCTCGTAGGCCAGGGGTGAGGAACTCCAGGCCTCAAAGGCCGGTGTCCTGCAGGTTTTAGATGTGATATCTAAAACCTGCAGGACACTGGTCCTTGAGGCCTGGATTTCCCACCCCTGCCAGGCAAATACCTATGCAAATAGACAGAACGGTGATACCATAAAACTAACATGATGCAGAGAAGTAGCAGAGGAGCCCCTCCTGAATGACTTCTGAATTAACCCTAGAAACCCTTCAGAGTCTATGTTCTTGAATCTATGTTTTTATTTTTTTGGTCACTACCAGCAGATTGAATAGTAAATCATCACCTTCATTTTTAGATGTGGTCTAGCTGAGGAAACGTTCCTTTACTCCACTTGGCAGTATAGTAAATTACAACGTTTTTGGCAGCGTCTGTGAGGTTTTAAAATCTAAGATTTATGGGGTTACCTTTCCTCTAGATTGTGTAAATTACCTCTTGGGCAACCTCTCAAGTTGCCAGAGTCCCTTTGCCTCTTTTCTGTAAGCCATCAGGCTTACAGAAATTCTACTGCTCACTGCCAAAAAAATGACAATGAACTGGAAGTCACATCTACCATTGTCGACTGGATGTGGATTTCAGAAGTTAATAACTGTATTCCTCTCATGGAGAATGATGGACTGTCTGGCAGCGTGGTCTCTCTAACTCCAATGCACCAAGGTTATACAAGGCTATTGTGGTTAAAGCTATTTTAACTGTCTTACTTTTTATGTAGGTCTAACTTAGTTTAGATTGCCTTTGCTTTCTCCATGTATTGTGTGATTTGTTCTCAATGTAAAACCAATCACATTGATCCCTGCAACAGTCTCCCATCAATCTCAGTGTCCCAAGTTACTTTAATGAATTCATGCAATTGTAGAAACAAATTTCAGCTGCACAACAAGACGCAGTTGATTGTTGACAGAGATCCCCCTGCTACCAGCTTCATCACTAATCCCCAAACTGGGGACTTTGATAACCCTGCCTGCTTGTCATGCAAAATCTGCCTGATGATCTTTACCAGTTAATCAATAATGTGGATGCCTATACCTCCTGTGCTGACGCTGAAAAGAAATAAGGCTGGCCTGCTTGACAGTAATTATGTAGTGATGTTAAATTTACTATCATGTAATTAAATGGCTGCAAAATTTACATTCAGACAATCAAAATAAGAACAGCCCAGTCACTTGTATAAGCAAATAATGGGCTCGTGGTTAATGTGGTGGAGCCAGTTCTGCTCGAGGCATTCATACATCATTTTGAAGGAGCCTTCATGAGCTTTGTGGTCCACGTCCACTTTTGAAGCTAGTGTGTAGATTGTGGATCGATACCTCACATGTCAACAGCGAGCTGCTCGCAGTGTCATGTTATTTCCTCCTCATTATGCCTGAATTAGGTACGTTTATCCAGCCACTGTGAGTCAAATCCACAAATCAGTGAATAAAAAGTGATGTTATGATGTGAACTTGATGTTATACTCTACTTGTCTGGATTGTTTTTCTTTCCTCTAACGCTGATCCTGTCCATCACCACTTTCTGCAGCTCCTTATTACTCTCAGATCTAAGAAATTTACAGTAGCACCTGTGAAGCTGCGTGAACAGCTAAAGTAATGGGACGCATTTTATGAAAATTTTTTTGCAAAAAAATCTTAAATGTTCGTGTTTGTTGCTTCCTCGTTGTAGTTTTATTTATTTTAATTTTTTTTTGCAGTGCTTTTGTGCTTACATGCACACACTGAAGTGTCTGATTTCACAATTGTTGTCACAAACAACCAAAATCAACCAATTGCAACACCTGTTAGAGTGTTTTCCACAGACACCGGAGTGCTTTTGTTGATAGCTGGAGGCCACAAGAATTTTAAGAGTTACGAATTACTAGGAAGCAGCATCATAACTTGCTAAAAATACTATTATGTTTTCAGTGACAGATGAAAAAAAAATCAGTTATGCATTTGTCCTGTATCTGGCAGCATATCCAGCTTAAAAGAAAAACTTTTAAAAGAATGACTACAGCTTTGTCATAAACACTGCAGTGAAACTGAGTGAGTCATTTATGTTCTGTGATTTTTTTTAAAGCAGCATGTTTTCTTGGTGGCAGACATACTTCCCTGTACATAATTTTATATTAAAAGGAGTCATGCCAGGGAACAGGAACAGCTGTTCATGAAATGAAGGGAACTAAGAACAGGTGGATGGAAACCAGGTCTGCACTGGAGCCATGCACTGGAGAGGTACTAGGCATTGTGCATTAAAATAAATATCTTAATAGCCACAACTTGGCAACTGACGCATGAACAAATGATTTATTTAAGTTGTGAACACTTGTTTTGGCATTTTAGCCAATCACGGCATACCCCAGCCTCCCGGGGGAGTGTTTTGACTTTCAGGAACCAATAAAAAAGGAAAGAAAGTTATCCGCTGTCTGTATAAATATGCAAAAGTTGATATTTGAGAAATTTGTCAAACTCTGTCAGTGGTGGATAAGTAGCTAATCAACATGCAACTCATCACTTCACTGTTTTCCTATTCAAAACATACCCTTTCCCCAGTCTTTCCACCTCAGTGCATTTCGAGTGAAACTTGTTGAGCCTGCAGCTTGACATTAAAGATTATGGTAGAAGTGCAGCTAATTTTTTATTTTATATTCACAATTTTTTGAAAGACCCATCTTCTAAAGACCAACATGCCCGGGTGTATTGACAGGCTGACCTTCGGTTCTGCAGATAATGAGAGTGAAAACCAAGTAAACAGCTTTCTGCTTTTCTCTTCTCCCAGAGAGACTCCGCTCCATTTTTGGCTGAGGGAGGAGGAGGAATGAGAAGAAGGTTGCTAAAATCTCTGCACTACTCTGCTCATTACTGAGGAAGCAGGGAGGAGAAGGAGGAGGGAAAGATTTAGGGAAGAGAGACATATATACCATACAGAGAGGCAGACCACAACTGGGTGGGGAAAAAAAGAAGAAGTAGAACACTGGCATGTTTCTCTTCACCTTACCCTCCTCTCATCCCTCTATTCCTCATCCCACTTAGCAGAGACTTAAAAAGATGCGGTCTTTCAAAGAGGCAGAATCATACCGAGCTTTTTCTATGTTGTTATGTTGAGCTGTTGGGGCTTTTTTAAGAGCAAACACAGCGAGGTGAGCAGGCAGGCCAGAGCTCGCCTGGGGAGATTAAAATCTGCAACTGAGGGCCCATCTTGCCGAAAGCTGTCAAATCTGTTTACTGGTTAGCACCACGGTGACTGGCTGGGGACGCCGGTTTAGGCGCAATGCCACAGAGGATCTTTCTCACTTGTGTTTTTCTCCTCAAATACTTATGAGCGTGTCAGAATACTGGCAGATGGGTGTTTAGTAAGTGGATGGCTCAAATCACAACTGCTGTCTGCTCTTTTATTAAAAAGATATCAAAAGGACAACAAGTTGCTTTAACATTCAAAAGCCACAACACAGACCTTTATTGGACTGGAGTTACATTTATTTTACTGTGCCTGAGTAACAAAATACAACAGCTAAAAAAAGATGGAGATGGTCAACAATGTTTTTGGGGAAATTAGATGAAAATTATTTTGTGAAATGTCAACCTGGAAACACATTGGCTATTGTCTAACGACTTAAGTTTGATTCATATAGGGCAAGCTTAATTCAGTTCAATTCAATTTTATATACCATCAAATCACAACAACAGTTGTCTCAATGTGCTTTATATTGTAAGGTAAAGACTCTAAAATTATATAGAAAAAGAACGCTCTATGAGCAAGCACTTTGGTGACAGTGGAAAGGAAAAACTCCCTTTTAACAGGAAGAAACCGCCAGTAGAACCAAGCTAAGAGAGGCGTGACCATCTGCCAGTTGGGAGTGACGGGAGGAGTACAGGACAAAGACATTTTGTGAAATAAAACCATAGGTTAATAATAACTAATGATTAAATGCAGAGCTCAGTGCTCTATAGTGTGGAGTATATTTGAGCAAGAAGCCAAAGGAAAAAAAAATGACCAAAGACTTGACAAAAAGGTGGGTGGATGAGGGCGGGCTATTAACAGGATCAGACATGATGGAGATGAAACCAATGCTTAGTGAAGAGCATTTAATTTGTGCATTGAAGGACATAACCTGGTCAAAAACAACGTTCCTAAGATTTTCCAGGCCAGTACAAAAACCTGAGTTTTGTCTGAATTTAGGTGAAGGAAATTATGGGACATTGAGACCTTTACGTCTTTAAAACATGCCTGTAATTTAAATGATTTGTGCTATCTGACTTCATGTATAGACATATATAGATGGGTATCATCTGCATAGCAATGAAAATGTATGGAATTCAATTCAGTTTTATTTATATAGTGGCAAATCACAACAGCAGTGATTTCTAATAGCACAACAACATAATAATAATAATAATACTAATAATAATAATAATAATAATAATAATTACTCTGTGACTAACTTGAGACTTCTTATTTACATGCACAAGGTGAAATCTGTCAAACAGATACGACTCTAACAATTGCCGCACATTTCCTTTAGTAGTCTCTGTATTAAAATGTTATGATTCACAGTGCACCGGTCTTTTGTGCAGGACTAAGTGCACTGAGAACATTACTGAATAAAGATAAATGTGACTGTTTCAGGACTTTTTTTCTGCAACTTTTTTCCCTTCAACCAGCTTAGAGGTGACTGACAGCAGCAATCACACTTACACAGCCTAAATGGTGTTTGCTGAAATTAAACCGGGATGGTACATGGTACTCTGTGTCCTGTTTAGCTGCCACTGCTTCAGGGGAGAGAAAAAGAATATGATTTTTTTACTGGCGCGTCTAACAAACTGATTAAGGATGCAATCTCTGTAGAAACCACCGATGTCCTCGCTTCACATCAGATTAAATTGTCCATCTAATTGGGGCAACGTGGCTTCTTTTTAAAGGAAGATGAATAAGCATGTCAGGATACAAGGATGCAATGACGGTCTGAGAGAGAATGAGACCTGGCTGACGAAGAAAGAGATGGTGACACACTCAAGGAAGATGGAGAAGGGGAAAGTAAGATGCAGGTGTAAAAATGCAAGAGGAAAAGGGAGTGAGCTGCACAAACTGATGAAGTGGAAAGCACGGTGACCATAAAATCAACTGCTACACCTCTACCCACTCAGCTTTTTTCACATCATTACATATTGGCATATGCTAAAATCTCTTCATGTTAATTAACCTCTTTAATTTAGCTCCAGTAGTTACTGTAAGCTTGTCAATGCAGCCAATCAATGCATGCATAATTACATGAAATGGATACGGTGCTGAACCAGTTCACTCGACCTTCAGCTGACGACAGATCACAGCTCCACTCATGCTCCAGATTAATTTCAATAATTCCCTGTATGTTTCCCAAGACTGCGTTTTGCTAGTGAGTCGATAAACATCAAATGAGAGGTGATAGTTGAGGTTAATTGCTCAAACAAAAGGTCAAGTCAATTATTGATAGAGTCTACACGGGGTGAACAGCAGAGGCCACGATGCTGAAGAGAAAGATTTGTGACCAAGCTGCTTAAGATGGAAGCAGAGCGAGCGCCACCGAGCCTGAGTAAATGTATAATGACAGTTTGACTCAGCATTTAAATTGCTTGAGGAAAACCATGCAGATGGAGTGCAAACATCAGATAGTTTCAGGGTTTTTCGTTTAGATTCTCTCAGTCTTGATACATTTTTAGCCACTTCTACAAGAATTAAATAAAGTAAGTATCTGTAAAGTTTTCTTTATTACTTGAATTACTTTTCATGGTTTTGCACTCAAATCTAGTTTAGTTTGCATTGGTTTATTTTAGTTAACTATAGTAACTTTGATCAGAACTGCTGGAAAAGTCACTGGTTGACAACAAGCCTCATTAGGTAAACCAGGGGTGTCCAGCTCCAGTCCTCGAGAGCTACTGTCCTGCAGCTTTTAGATGCATCCCTACTCTAACACAGCTGAATCAAATGATTGGATTACCTCTTCAGCATGCCATCAAGTTTGGCAAAGGCCTGGTAACAACCCATTCATTTGATTCACGTATGTCGGAACAAGGATGCATCTAAAAGCTGCAGGACAGTAGCTCTCGAGGACTGGAGTTAGACACCCCTGAGGTAAGTTGCATCACACTGTTGCCTGAATGGAAGCTCAGTCTGTTGTCACTGAGAACACACGCTTTATTCTGATTTTGAGCACCATGTTGTAAAATGTCTTTGTCTTTTAAAAAGTTATATAAGGAGCAGTTCGTGCCAAATTCAATTAATACAGAGGTCCCCAACCCCCGGGCCATGGACCGGAGTCTTTGGTACAGGGCCGCAATAGTTGAGGCTCGGGTGTGAAATTTATGTTGTTCAGGGTTTTTATCAGTTTTTATCGTCAACTCGGTTTCCCTGGCACCAAAATCTTCTTTTTTTTTGTACCGCTACTGGTTTTATTTTGTTGTATTTATCCGCGACACCTTAAAGGCCGGTCTGTGAAAATGTTGTCGGACATAAACTGGTCCGTGGTGCAAAAAAGGTTGGGGACCGCTGAGTTAATATACAGAATAATAGGATGCTGTTTTGGATGTCTATAATTGTATTGAAGTTTCATTTGTATATACGTTTGTATGTGTCCTGATTGTTATCAATGTTTTTATTATGACAATTTTACACTGACGAGGACAATAAAGTTATCCTGATTCTAATTATAATGTTCTCTCTCAGAGGCACCAGGAACTTGAGTATTGTGCACTGTGCACTTCACACAATGACGTGAGTGTCTTCATTTGGTGAATCATCTGGGCTCCATGTGAAATGTTAGGGTTTCCTTCAGAAAACTCCAACACAGTTGGAGAAACCATCACAACCTGCTTATACCTACACACTATAATTTAATTGTTACTGCTATAACATTTTATATGCTGCTTGTATTCAAAAGGCTCACAGAAAAGGCCCAGAAGAGTCAAAAGCCGGATCTGATTTGGGTTATGCAGATCCCATGCAGCGTGAGCTTTTGTTCCATGTGCAGGGAGCTTCCAGCGTGGCTGCAATTTTTATATCTCTCCCTGGAAGTCCTGTTTTGATCACTCATACAGTGTGTGCTGCGATTTCACCACAGACCAGAAACTTGCACAGACAGCAAAGGCAACTTGTGCTTCCAACTGAAACTGATTGGAATTTCATGTGCTGGGAGAGAATTTGTCATTTTTCTCAATATTCATCATACTATTCATCATAAAGTCATCCTCCAGGATAGCCTCTACTGTACTGACCTGAGGCATATGAGGGAGAACATTCAGAGGAACAGGTCTGACCTGTGGTGCATGCCAACCTGTCATCTCATGCCAGCTCAGAGCGCATCTAAAATGCAGGAGTTTTTTTGGCCATACAAACAATCTTTGCTCACCACCTGGACCACTCATCAGATTTGCCTCCCAGCAACTTTGTCCACTTCACGAAAAATGAAAATCAAGTTGAAGGGTCGCCATTTTGACACAGTGGAAGAGATCCAGCACACATCTCAGAGGCACACATGCAAGGGAACATAACAGGACTTCAAGTGAGAAATCTAAAAATAGCAGCTGCACCAAGAACGGGGCAGACTGGCACGAGATGCTCCTGAACAGGAGAGTCACCGATGACCGTTTTTCAACAATTTCTCACAATTTTTCCTCACACTTTGTATATTATGAGTATATTATCTTAGTTTTGCCATATGCAACATGCATAACTTGAAATGTACTTAGTCAAGACGGTGCAATAATCCAGTCCAATCCAATTTTATTTATATAACACCAAATCACAACATTGCTCACCTCCAGCATTGTTTTTGCTTTGTATTTGAAGGTAAAGAACCAACAGAAAACTGAGAAAACTCCAACAATCAGATGAGCCCCATTGAGCAAGCACTTGGTGAGAGTGGGGAAAAAACTCCCTTTAAAAGACAGAAACCTCCAGCAGGACCAGGCTCAGGCAAGGGTGGCCATCTGCCACCGGGTGGAGGTGAGAGAGGGAGGACAAGGCAAAAGAATCACTGTGGCAGAGAGCCAGAGAATAATAATAACCATTGATTAAATGCAGAGTTGTGTATAAATGCATGGGCCGTGAAAAGACGTGAGTGAAGAAGAAACAGTGCATCATGGGAATTCCCACAGCAGTCTAGGTCTATTACAGCATGGTCACGGTCACCTGATCCCACCCTAACTTTAAGCTTTCTCCAAAAGGAAAATGTAATCCTAAGCTTAAAAGTAGAGAGTGTTTATAATAATTGTAATTGATGGATGTTTTCAAAAATCTAAGTTTAAATTTCCTAATAACATTTGCATTATGTTGGCGAATTTAATTGTCGGATAAGGCAAATATGTGCATAAAACTTTACAGGAATTCTCCCACTTTCGTAATCACCTCTTTAGTAAATTCATTCTTGACTCATACTTAAGGCAAGTATCCAAGTGATGTACAAAATAAATCTTTAAAAAATAAAATTAAAAATCCCCCTTTATAGTGGCTTCATTCATTCGGGGTTACCTCCTGAGGACGCGGTGATATCCTCTTCTTGGTGTATAAAGAGCCTTTGATGTGCCTCAGCTAAGTCAGTGAAGAACAGCTGTCATGATTTCTCCCTGCTGGAAAATAAAAAAGTATTACCATAGTTAGGAAGCTACATCAAAGGATGTACAGCCCTTTAAATGCTAAACGTGTGTCGGGTTAGTCCTCACTTTTTCTTCGCATTTACATTTCGTGTGAAATCTGTATCCAGTGTGACTTACTCTGAGTGCAACAGTTAGATAAGCTTAACATACTTGATCAACAGCATCATATTAAAGGTTTAAGCAATTTCTAAAGAATGCTGCTGAAGAACATCGTATGCTAACTCACACATTATGTCTGATAGATATATATGTCTGATACATATATACATAGTCATGAGTACAGAGGCTTTTCTAATCTAGAGCGATATAGAGGCCATCAGTGCATCTCTATCAGACATAATGCGTAGCCTTATGGTGATGCTTTTTCTCTGTTTTAAAGCACATTCTTTTTTTGGCTTTGATTTGATGAATGTTCTAAATGAAACAAAGGTGAATAAAATTTCAGGTTGAATTCAGAGAAATAAACATTTTGGTTGCTATTGTTTTGCAGGGTTCATCAGTTTCTTTGAGCCGAGCAGAAGTTTATTATATTTACAAATGATATTGGAAGTAGGTGCAGAAGATAAACAATAAGAATGTGGGTCTGAGTCTGATTCGTATCCAGAGTTTTGGAGTTCTGCTTACTTTCCTTCATATTTCCAGTGCGTACTGTGTTTTATTGTGTTCTTGGACCTTGAATGCCTGTTGAGATGGATTCTGGTTTTAATGTTTGTTCTGAATCTTTGGTTTTCAGCTTCATTTTCTGTTTTATTATGTGTAGTTCCTCTAACTGTTTTCCTATCTGTTCTTTCCTCTGCCTCATCTTTTATTTGCACCTTTGTCCTATGGTGTTTCCTTGCCTCTGAATTTTTTTTGTATTCGTCCTTAATTATGTTTTTTCTGGGTTATTTCCTATTTTAGTTTGTCAGATGGTTTCTTTGGAGTCTTGCGTTGAGCTTTGCTTCCTTCTATCTTCCCATGATTCCAGATTGTCTGCGCCTGTGTCTCGTTTCCTGACCTGTGCTCTATCCCTAACCAGCTTTGTGTGTTTATACGCGAGTCCTCCATGTGTCCTTTGTCATATCGAACTTCCCTCAGTTTGTGCTGTCCTCCTCTCATTCACATGTGACTCCTGGTATCTCGCAATTCTTTAAATTATAGTTTTGTAGGTCGTTTTTGTAAAATCAGCCACAACAAAGGCTCATCTTTGGTTTCAGATTCTGTATTGTCCTGCCTTTGGGTCCTCCTTTCCCAAAGCGTACACAGCACACAACGGTGATATTTTTTGATAATATAATGTATGGATACTTATTTTAACAGTATGTTTTAATTATTTTGTTATTTTTTAAGAGTTAATAAATACAAATTTAAAGCAGCATTAAGATTTTTCCATTTCCTCATTTGTAAAATATAGTATATGATAAAATCACTGGGTGATATGTGTGTGTTGCTCAAGCTCTACCACAGGCCTGGGACTTTGAGGTTCTGCACAGTATTTTAGCTGTTCCTAGGACTGCACTCTTCAGGCTAGAGACCTCTGATGTTGTGCCTGGAATCACCCGGAGACACTCTTCCAGTTTTGGGGTTAATGCTTTTGATGCTCCTGTTACCACTGAGCATACGTATGCTCAGTGGTAACAGGATTTTTCAGAGAATCCCAAATTTCAGTGCCCCTCCCGAAAAGCTCCCGGAGCCACCATTCTTCCGAATTTCTCCTGATTTTCCACCTGAACAACAAAATTGAAAAACCATATGCCAGAATTCATAGCACGGCCCAGACAATTCCAGTTACCAACAATGGCGGCATTTACTTAGTTTTAATATTACTCTTATTACTCTTTCTGAGTCGCAAAATAAACTTTTAGCATATTTTCAGGCAAGAATGTAGTGGTGTAAACTTCAAATATCTGAGCCGGCGAGTCTCCCAGCACATCGTTTTCAAACCCCCCGCGGTCTTTCGCTACTCAGGTTAAACATGATATATAAGTCACTCAGATAACTTAAAAACGTTATTGTTTGGCTTTTTTCAGTGTTTTATTTGTTTGTGAGTAAATCGGTTTGGCTGAGATTAAAGTTATTAGATTAGATTAAATAAAACTTTATTAATCCCTTGAGAGGGTTCCTCTGGGGTTTTCACACAGCTGAATAAACGTCAAACAGAAAACTGATTAAACAGAAGTGTGAGATGGTCGAAAATGTACGCCAGTGTCCGGTTATATTTTAGATAGCAAGGAGCAGACGGCAGAGTTTATTCAACTCCACCGAGAGACTTTGTGACGTAATTCTAAAGGCTAGACCTTCCAATTTCACAGTTGCTCACTTCCGGCCTACCCAGCTTTCGGAGGACCCGGCCCACTTAGACAGCGAAGGACGGGTCCTCAGGTGGATGCAGCCTCTGAATTTGGACACCCCAATAATAACGGTGAAATCTAATTTATTTTATCTGAGTTTTATCCAAGAAAAAGTTTTTTGTATATACATGTATATGTATATCACCCCCCCCCAACAGCCCTTTTGAATATCTCCCTAATTCTGAGGTCTCAAGGTTGGCAAGTATGCCAACCTTTACTATCCACATCTGCTCCAGCTGTTCATTCAGCCCCTGGTATTTCTTTATTTTCTTATGTTCCTATCACATCACACCTGTGCTCTTCTGTTCCTTGTCAGCCATCATTATGTCTGGTTAAACTTGGGTAACACTTTATAACACGACCCGCAAATAAGGCACAAATACCCTGTACTTGCGTACAATTTGCAGGCAACAAGTCAGGTTTTTGCAAGAAACAATGAAACAAGTACAGTGTAAGTGCAGGGTACTTATACATTAGTTACTCCATAACATGGACCGCACCCCAGAAAGTACAGGGCACTTACAGTGTACTTGTACTTACCTGAACTTGAAGTCCCACAGCACCTTAGCATTGTTGTTCTCAGCTACCTTTAGCAATCTTCCATCAGGAGTTGGGTACTAACTGATATCCTGTACGCAATCTCAACCACTCACTTTTTATATTCTGCTGCTATGAGCTGGACTGTCTACACTTGCAACTTTGGTCCTCTCAGCTGTGTGGAATAGGCAGATAGTGTGCCACATGATGCTGCAGTGTATGAGGGGATAGTTCCCACTGACCCTCCCAGACAAGCCCACATAGAGAAGGATCTCTTCTCTTTCACAGTTTGCTTTATTACATACTTGTGACCCATTAGAGGTCATGACCATCCACACATCATTTCCAAGACAGCATTATTGTTGGGGGTTTTTCAACAACAGTCAAGCAGGTCCTGTACAGTGAAGTGTGATTTCTAACAAGCTGCCAGTAAGGATAATTCCTGTATCCTATGACTAATGTCTTAATTAATTACTCCCACTCAAATCAGGGAATAAAAAGAGAAAGAAGGAAAGAGTGTGAAGAATGAATAGAGCAAATGAGAGAAGACAGAGAGATGAAAGCAAAAGGAAGAGGTCACTGAAAGGCTATGCGAGTGTAGAGGTAACTGCCCATCATAATTCAAAATGTTCCACTGCTGCTTCATTTGTGTGCAGCGTAATTGAGCTGGTCATTTGCTGCTTATCATGGCAGCATTACCATGAAATGGTCTCGACTAATTGAAAGCCCAGGAAGATGGGTCCCAATGGTGAGGAAATAGATGACCGTGAACTTTTAGCCATAATGAAATTATTCCATGTCTCTATTCCAATAATAATATGTTGTAGAGAGATTAAACACAACAGGTTATGCACCCTTTTGTGGATGTCATAACTGTCAGAGTTGACATTGTGGTGAATCTAGCTCTCCTGACAGATGGGATTCAAAAAAGCTCCCTAATCAAAATGAAGTCTACAGAAATTAATCCTGTATGTTCTCAGAGCGCATGAAGCACACGCTGCCTTTAGACCGATGTGCCAAACCAGCTTAAATATCTGCTTTAACTGCCCTAGGGTCATGCTGGGAACTCTTTGAATATTCACTCTGACTTTCATTGACATCATATAAAGCCAAATGTGATCCCTGTCTCTGTGTAGGCTCTGGCAGACTCACAGGTCAGAGTTCACCTTTGTTCATCTAAATCTATGATAAAACACATTTGCTTATCCAGCCAGCTGACACCGATATTGTTATATTTTAAAAAATTGGAGAAGTCGTGATCTCAAAAGTACAGCAGCCCCACATTTCGAATTTTGCTAGATGAGACAGCAGCATAACTATATTACTTCAAATTGAAGTAATTGTGACGTTTTAAGTTTTACAGTTTTAAAAAGTTCTGTTTTTATAATGAACATATGTGTTTTGTGGACCTGGAGGATGCTTTAACCACATTTCTTAGGGTCCTTTAGGAGTGTGGGGTATTTTGACCATCCTAGTAAGACTAATTCCCTAGTAAGATGTAAATGGTGTTATTTCTACGGTGATACAGAGAAGTCAAGCTGACAGTTTACCTGCTGATCTACATTTCTACGTTCACCTTTGGTCCTGAGCTCTGGGTAGTGACCAAAACAATGAAGCTTGGGATACAAGCAGCAGAAATGAGCTTCCTCTGAAAAGTGTCTGGGATCAGCCTTAGAGATATGATGGATGGATTGATGGAAATAAAAAGAAGTCATGTATTATTTAAAAACAATTATTTACAGGATTCACTCTGTCACTCAGGATATCTGAAAGCCTGGATGCACTGCACAGGATACAAGATGAAAAAAATGTACAGTGTCTTGATTTAGAAGCCAAGTAATACAATTTTGAGATTTGCCATCATGTGAAGAGAGCACACGTTTAGCAAACATAGTTAGCTTCATGTGCAGCATCTGGCTCATCAACACAAATGTAATCACCACACTCGGGGGGACATACTGAAGTCCTCAGTTCTTCTACATGAGCCGTTAATTGTGCTAATGACACAGATGAAAACACAAATACATGGATGTACACAAAGGTACATAATACTCCTGCCACCCACACAGACAGAAAGACAACATCCCAGCAGGTGGCTCACATAGATCCATCTGTCCAGACTGAGGGATTCCAAGCAGCTGGTCTTGATGACATTTGCTTGAGGTCTTATCTAATTGGATTCTCTAAATGGCAGCAGTACAGAGGACCGGTCACAGGATAGGACAGTGTCATCATTGCTCCAGTTTAGCTTTCCATCATTTCTGTCGTCCTTCTAGATTACATCTTAAACAGTACTCAAACTACATCTTTGCTGTATAAAGGAGTGTAGGTGTTCTATCTTCATGTTATGAAACACTTCTGGCAGGCAAATTGTCTTTCTTTGTTTAAAACTTAAAAAAAAAATAAGAGGTAAGAAAAAAATGTGCAAATCAAAATTCTTCTGAGTGCTTCTTTCTTGCAATCCTGTGCCTTGAGCTTGTGACTCTGATTTTGTGGGATTATGTTTAACAGGAAACAAATTTTTTTAAGAATTTGGAATTTAGAAAGGCAATCAGAAACTCTGTCTTTTTGCAACAGCACACAAACAGTTTTTTTCTTTTTAATTCTGCCTTTGTGGAGCAGTTACTGCTGCTGATCTAAAGCCGTCCAACTAAAAGTGGGTGTCCACTTTTTGGTGAGCTGCTGCTCACTTTTCTCCCACATTTGCTGCTGCTTTTTGGCAACGAGCAAAAACAGTAACTATGGAAATCGATACATGCAATAGACGCATTTTGGGATGAGGCAGTTCGCTAGCTCAGCGGCTTCTTATTACACCTGTATATTACCTGTTACTCCACAGTCATTCAGTCTTTCAGTTTATGCATTCATTTAAAAACTGGACATCTTCATTTTTCTTCTTAGTTTTTTTCTTTCTTTGAAAATCCTTTGACTATTTGATTAAATGCAAAGGCATTCCATGAATAATGTTAATAGGCCTGTGTTCACATTTACTACCATTTGTTTTTATCTGTTATAAATTACAGAATATTTGAAAGCAAACAGAAAAAAAAAACAGGTCAGAACGTGCAGGTGATTTTACATCCACACATCAATCTACATCAATCTATATTTTGTAAACTAAACGAAATCCATGTTTTATGACTATTGGACTTTGTTTGTGTGTTTGTTGCTGTGGCCTTTCTGACTGACAAAACAGACACTTCTTTCACTCTAGGTGCTCGATGCCATTGAGTGTGTATAGCTGTGTGTTAATACATGTGAGTGCTTTGCTTCACACTGTGGCCTTAACCTCCAGAGAGGAACATACACGCAAGCCTGCACAAACAACTGTACCACCTTGACCTGTCAACCACACGCACAGACATAGCGAGACAAACACTTATTTATCCCAAGGTCAGCAGTGGGTGACGGTAGATTAAAGAAGGAACTTATGTGCTTATGTGGATGGACAGATAAATGGACAGCAGGTGGCCACAGATGGATGGCCGGACAGCCTGAGCCTTTTCCTCTGTGGCTGCCAGGTATCATTGATCAGCCCTTTCCTTCATGCTGCATTTTTAATTGCTTGGCGAGAAAACAAATTAGGCAAGGTTGTGGGGCGCTTGGGGCACAGAGGTGAAGCCCGGCTGTAATCACTCAGGGGCCTCATCAAAGACCATCGATAGCCGCCGAGGACACAGGGGCCAAGAGCTGAGGAAAAAAGAAAAACTGTCCTGTCACGATGTGTCTGAAGTGATTTACACTGGTTTGATTTGCCTAGGAAGAAAGATGGAGCTGAGCAGTTTTAATTGTGACCTGGAATGACCTGAAAAAAGTCCATTATATTATTTTATTGCTACATTTTATGATTGATGTTTAAATGTGCTTAAAAGTACAGTAGGCCCATGTGGCTTTTTTCATCCTCTAACATATTGACGTTCATCCTCACTGGCTTATCGCTCCAGTGACTCTGGTCAGCAGCATCACTGAACAACACTAGCGAACATTAGATTAGATATGGATTCCACTAATGTCACCGAAGGACCGGCTCCCAGTACAACAAAGAGTCCAACACAAAGTCCATATGAGGACAGAACAGTGATGCTGTCTTCAAGTATTTTTCTCAGAAAGAAAGTACATTAGAAAGCAAGCTAAGGCTGGTCAGCTAGCACATAAGTCATAGATGGATGTAGCTACTGGTTTCTGTAGTCCCATTTTGAAGAGATGAGAATTTTCACCTCTGACATCTCGGTTGCAAAAACTGAATGTGATGGGAGAGTTGGGTACAGTGAAACTGTAGATGGATCTCTGTTTTGACAGAGAAGAGGGACTGAGTCCAAACTCTCCAAAATTTTACTGTCCAGGAAAGTGTTTACAGAGCTCAAGTTAGAAAGCTGTTTTCTATAGACTTCTATAAGATTAGATGACTTTTGGCAACCAAGACTATTGCCATCTGCTGGTCTTCAGATAGAATTCAGGTTTAAAGCACTTCTGCATTTCCTTCAGTTTTCCTACTCGGACACTCAAAGAGGCAGAAAGGTTACTAGTACGCAAGAGTACAAGGAAAAAGGACTAAACCTGGATGAATACGTTCAGGACCACAACAACTAACAGAGTACTTTGGTCGCCAAAAGTTTGCACTGATGACTCCTACTGGTCTCCAAACACCACACATTACAACATTTTTAACTTTCACTCTGAAGTTCTCTAATTGTGATGCATTTTTCAGTACCAAAACAATTGCCTTGTGTTTCTGTACACCTACAGTATGCAGTCGGTTTCACTTAGCAACCACTCACCAGCTGCCAGGGATTACAAATTTTCCCTCACCATCAGTGGTTTTCAGGAGGTTTCCAACTCCTCTGTAGGCCCGTGTGGCTTGGACCTACAGTAAACAGTCCAAGCTCCTGGCACTGCATGAAAAGTGAGGTTTTTGTCAGAAAGCAGCACTGCAAATTGCTGTAGAAGTGCAAGTTAATGACTTTTGACTGGAATTTGGAGGCAACACAGAAATATTCCATCGGCCCCCTTGCACTGTGGGAGTCTTTCATTTGTAAATGGTAATGCTATGAGGTGATGTGTGGAAGTCATCATAGTGTGAAGGGGATCACTTACTTCATCAGGTAATGTTACAAAATTGCAGTCACCAGATTCATCAACAAACTCTATCATTTTCTATCATCTTCTTATGCAAATACGTTTTCTACCTTTATTTCTTGACTGCTTTGACCTCTTTTAAGTGTCTTCACTGCAGTTCCTCACAGCTTTGATTTTTCATGGAGTGGAGACAAGGCATTGTTGCATCTTGTCTTTAGCATGTTACGTTAATTCAATTCAGTTTTATTTATGTAGCACCAAATAACAACAACAGTCACCTCAAGGCTACAATATGTTTGCCTTTACAGGGCACACAGACATCAAGATATTTAGGTGTGAAAATCTATTCATTTCTTTCTTATTTAACTGGCACTTTTTCCTTTCTATATGATGCATCACTGCAGTCTCACAACATCTAAGCACACTGTCATCAGTGGTTCTTGTTTGCCTTGGGAAAGAAGAAAGCGTAGCATTCCCTTTGAGTACAGTTACTGTTATAACAAACGTGTTGTTATTTGTATGTTGACTGATGGGTAATGTTAAAATAGCAGCGTGTGAGCCAGTGAGCAATAAAGGCTGTGTCACTCTGTATTTTCATATTAATTCATTGAGTAGATGCGCCTGTGACAAATTTCCTCTGGGAGTGTAAAATCTATCTTATCTGTCATCCTACCTCACCTAGTTATTGAAAATAAGAATTACGCATTCCCAGGTGTGTGATATGTTGCAGGTGAAATGATATAGAGTGAAGGTGTAATGTATCCTTCTCTCTCTCGCTCTCTTTTTACTGTCTCTGTTCTTAGCTCACTCGTCCTTCTTGTTCTCAGGTTATGTTGTGCGATTGTGGCTCCACGGTCATGTGTGATAGGGTTCACAGAAGAAAGATCCATAGACTGATGGAAAGGTGTTTTATTGGGTTCCAGGAATATTGGTGCATATTCAAAGTGTAATAAAATAAAAGCAAAGTAGAAAATGCTTTGCTTTACAGCAGGTCCGGGATGTCAACGACCCCAAATGTTGGCCTCGGATGTTCCCTCGATCCGTTTCATCCCCAGAGGCTGCTGCTCGGCAGCACGGCCTGTGCTCCGAGGCCGCTCTGCAGGTGCTTATCACACAGTGTCAGATCTCTACACACACCACGCATCAGGTAGATGCTGCTGCCACCGTGTTTGGTAACAGGTCGGAACACCTGTGCGAAAATTATTAAAGTATTTCATCAAATCAGCTCACATGTGTCTTTAAATACACGTTTGGCTCCGTTCTGGCCTCAGCCTTAAAAGCTGTTCTGTCAGACACTATGTTTATGTTAGCTGTTAGCTGGGATTTTCTCTATTGTTTGGCTCATGGCTGCTATCATTTCTAGTTAATGTAGAAGCTGCTGTTTTATTTCTTGGGGCAGAAAATAGCTACTTTTTTCTTTAAATAACTTTACTTCCATTTGCATTACAAAGCCAGACGTATATTTAAAGAATCATACATTATTTGATAAAGTACCTTATTAATTTGTGTTTTGGGGATTTGAACTATCATCAAACAACGAAGGAGAAGCAGTTTTTTTTCTCCCTAACAGGAAACTAAGTTATAAAGGTTTAATGTTTTAAGTGTCACTACTACTCATTAAAATAAATTCATTCATTTAAAAAAAGAGCTGAACTTAGAGTCACTACTTAGTAAATAAGTAGTGACTCTGTCACTGTCCAGGTGACAGAGGATTTTTTGGTTTAATTGTCTCTGTGTTGCTTCCTCTAGCCTGCATCAGTAGATATGTGGAAACAAATGTGTGAGTCTTAATTATTTACCTGTGAGGTACAGAAGCTCAGCTAATTAGGTTGCTCATTAGTAGTACTATTTTTCTTTAGCGTTTAAGGCAAACAAACAATTTAGCCCTTTCTGGAGCTCCACAAATACCAATGTATTTGTAGCACTGCTTGTTTTTGGCATATGGAAACTGGCAAGTGTAACTAGCCTGAAGGGCGCAAAGGGAAAAAAAAGGAAATAGTTTATATCTCCTAAAAGTATTTCATTATATTCCATTCATATTCATTTATATTATAGTCCATCTTACCCTATCCCAGCATCCTCCACTCAGACACCAACCCTCTGCATGTCGTCCTTCATTACATCCATGAATCTTCCTTGTGGTCTCCCTCTTTTCCTCCTGCCTGACATCTCCATCTCCATTGTCCATTATATCCACTGTCCCTCCTGCACAGGTCCAAACCATCTCAGCCTTCCTCTCTAACCTGAGCGGTCCCTCTGATGGACTCATTTCTAATCCTGTCCATCACAATTTTAACATCTTCAGCTCTGCCACTTGTATTTTTCTTAGCCACCTTAGTGCCTCCATATTGCACCATACATGATATGACTATGATTGCTCCTCTCCAGAGCATGCCTCCACCTCTGCAGGTTCTCTGCTATCATTACAAATCATGATGTCTCATCTATCAGCCCTACTGTCACGGGTTGCTGGAGCAAGCTGTGTGTGAATTGTTAAAGGACCCAAGGTGCAGACTGCTTCGGAAGTGAGCGAGCTTTATTAACATGAAGGTGAAACAAACAGGAACATGGTGGACAAAACCAAAACCTAAGAGTAACCTAAACTGGGAAAAGCTAAGCAAAACAAACCTGAAACCTTGAGAAATGAAACAGAGATGCAGGGAGAACAACGCGGGGAGAATGTCCAGAGAAACAAAACAGGAGCCCCAAAAGGTCCGAAAACAAAACACGAGGGTCCAAAACCAAAAAGTCAAGAAAGAAACTGGAACCAAGAAACGGCACAGGAATTGGTCAGGAGGTCAGCCAAGGGGCCGACAACACAGGAGCCGAAAAAAAAAAAAAAAAAAAAAAGTTCAATTCAGGAGGCCGACCCGGAGGCCAGCAGCACGAAGGTCCAAAACAAAACAGTTCAGGGGGCCTGCCCGGCGGATGGCGGCTCAACAGTTCATAGAGAAAGTCAGGGGGCCAACCACGTGAAAAGTGGAAGTGACGCAGGTGACAGAGCTGGTCCGGAGGCCTTTTTTTTTGTTTTTTTTTTTCAACTTTATTTGAAATTATAAAGCGAACAGTCAGTCATTCCAGTTCAGTTTGTACAGTAGACATACAGGGCAAATAAAGTAACAATATACAGTACAATGAAATAAGAAGGATAAATAAATAAAGGGGGGAAAAAAAAGGGAATGTGACAGACTTCATAACAACTTCATACTTGAAAGTTGTATTTGTGACAGCTCATTCGTTAAACATTTCTGAATGAATTTCAATCAATGATAAACCTTTTTTATTGGAAGTTAATTTAAGAGAGTTTAAGTAATATTCAATTTCAATCAAAAACAAATTAAATGATGGGGTTGAGTTTTGAAATTTACATTCATGTATATGGAATTTCCCTAATATGATATAAAGATTGACAATGGTACATATTTTTTTTCTTTAGTTTCAAAATAAGTGATAATGTTCTTCCCTTCAATTTTGATTTCGTATGTTGTTTTGCACAGTATATAATTTTCAAGCTCTCTCCAGAATGTAGCACTATATGAACAGCCATAAAACAAATGAGTAACACTTTCAAGTTCAGTTTTACAAAAGGTACATTTTCTATCAATGTCACAGAATCTTGAAATGTATGTGTTGGATGGATATATGTTATGTAATATTTTCAAATGTAATTCTCTAACTTTGTTTGTAATACAAAATCTAAAAGGAACAAGCCACGCTTTATCCCAGTTGATATTATCAAAAATAGCATTCCAAAAGAACTTCCCTCTTGGAGTTATTTTCTTCGCTTTATATAAACATTCTCTAATATGTTTATTGGTGCATTTCTTGCTTAAGAGATCAATACCATTTATATAAAGAGTGTTAACTGATGCATCTGGTGTGTTCTGTTTTTTGTAGCTTTTCATCAACTCAGTTAGCCCGCTGGGAATGGACTTTATTACTGCACTAAAATCTTTAAATTTGATAGGGAATGTTTTTTCTGTAATAAAGTCATTATAACTAAGTAGTTGGCCTTCAGAGTCAAATAAGTCTTTTAAATAGATTATATTTTTATCAATCCAATTCTGCAAATATAGTGATTTGTTCCTCTTAGTAATATATTCATTATTCCAGATAATGGATCTATGTGGAGAAAAGTTATGTGAATAACATAATTTCCAAGCCAACAATGCCTGTTGATAAAATGCAGACATTTTAACTGGTAACTTTGATATACTGTAATTAGAAGACAATAGGAACTGTAAACCTCCAACATTTCTAAAAATATTATGTGGAATGAAATGCCACAATGATCCAGGAGATTTTAAGCATTCTTTTAGCCATTTCACCTTAAATGTATAGTTCAGGTCCATGAAGTCCAGAAGGCCAAAACCACCTTTATCTTTAGGTCCACAAAGCAATGATTTTTTTAGATGATGGTGCTTATTTTTCCATACAAAGTTAACAAATAAGTTATTAACATGTTTACATGTGGAATCATACACATTAAGGGAAAGGGCTGGATACACAAATCTGGAAACACCTTCAGCTTTAGACAAAAGGATTCTACCAAAAATTGATAAGTCTCTTTGGAGCCATAAGTTCAGTATAGTTTTAATTTTTCCATCCTGGGAGAGAAGTTGAGTTGTTGACGCTCCGTGTCATTCTTACAGACATGAATACCAAGGTATCTAACACAGTTTTTGACAGGAATATTGTATAAGGATTTGACATTTGATTGGTACAAACATAAAATTTCACATTTAGATTTGTTTAGTTTTAATCCAGAGGCAATTGAGAATTCGTTTATTAATGAAATAGCATTTTCAATCTGATCTTTGTTTTTTAAGAATAACGCGGTGTCATCTGCTAGTTGAGTCACTCTGATTTCTTTACCAAAAATAGATAAATCTTTAATAACTGGGCTATTCAAAATGTGTAATGAAAGTAGTTCAGCCACAATCAAAAATAAAAAGGGTGAAATTGGGCAACCCTGGCGAACAGATCTCATGACTGGAAATCTTTTAGTAGTATTTGGATATAGAATAACACAACTGTCAATATTTTTATAAAACATTTCGATAGTTGACACAAAGTTTGGACCAAAACCAAAGGTTTTGAGTGCTTTAAATAAGAAATAATGTTCTACCGTATCGAAAGCTTTATAAAAATCAAGAAATACAATAAGGGAATCATCATCTATGTTGTCAGAGTAGTCTAATAGGTCAAAAATAAGCCTTATGTTTGAACTGATATGGCGGTTGGTCATAAATCCGGTTTGCGTTTCAGCTATGATCTCATCAAGATTTTTCTTTAATCTTTTGGCATAGACCAAAGAGATAATCTTATAATCTATGTTCAAAAGCGTGATAGGTCTCCAATTTTCTATAACAAGAAGATCTTTATCAGGTTTAGGAATTAAAGTTATAATACCCTGTTTCATGCTTGTGGACATTTCTTTTCTATCAAGGCATTCCTTAAATAATTCTAATAAAGGATCAACAATGATATCCCAGAACTGTAAATAAAATTCCACTGACAAACCATCATTGCCTGGTCCGGAGGCCAACCGTGCAGAAGGCAGCGGCGGCGACGTAGGCGAAGGAGACGCCAGAGCTGAGACGCTCAGCTCCAACGCTGAAGGCGCAGAGGCTGGACCAAGCGAAGGCAAAGCTGACGCTGCAGGCGTGGACGAAGGCGAAGCTGAAGCTGACGCTGCAGACGTGGACGAAGCTGACGCTGCAGGTGTGGACGAAGCAGACGCTGAGGTTGGACCAGGCGAGGCAGACGCTGAGGCTGGACGATGTGGAAGCCGGAGACGGTGGCGCTGCAGGCGACGGCGTGGAAGCCGACTCCGGACCATGACACCTACTTGCTAACAAGTAGGGCTTCTAGGTAATCCTACACCCACTTTGAATATCACTCCAACCACACACACACACACACACACGCATGTACAGGTTTATGAAGCGCTCTTAGCAAGCCTCAATGACATCTTTCCTCCATTAGTCTGCTGGAAAGGTGGTTTATTTTTTATTTCTTGTTAAGGTCTGTCCTGCACGAGTATAAATTTTGACAAGTTCCGTTTATATTTGTTTTTATGTTTTTAAAGTTAATAGTTGTTGACTAGATTCTCCAAACTGAAGGCAAGTAGAGCTGATAGGAGCAAAAAAATGCTTTGCCTCTTTAAAACTATTACTCGCCCTACCAGCCTCATCTTTCTCTCTCTCTCTCTCAGGTGCACCAGGTGGGAGTGATTAATGAGTGCTCTGTCCTTTATTTAACAGACTGTGTGCTTAGTCTTGTCTCCAAGACCAAGCAGCTTTCCACAATCCTCTGGTCCTTGCTTCTTTTGGCATTTTTGTTTATTTGGTGGAGGCCGTGGTATTCTTTTCACAGCTTTACTTATTACTTTAACTTTAACTTATTGCGTTAGTTTGTGGAAGGAAGTTCTGGGTTCTAGCCTGTTCTATTCCTTATTGGTAAATTCAATATCAGCAGTAGCATCTTTTTTATACATTGTGAGCGCTGGCCGTCTTAAACATGGCGGTGGTGTCGATGCTCTATCGAGCATTTTAATGGATTTATCTGACAAATACCATCCAAGAATACTGCGCTCCAGTTTTGGTGTTTTCTACTATTTATTGGTCAGTTACTTAGAGAGCTAATTGGCTTGTGGTAATGCTCGGTCTGTCTGTTTATTGCATGTGTACATCTTGTGAGTGCAGCTTAATCAAGCTTGGTAGTGTTCCTTAGCTACCATATCTTTGTTCTCCAGTACGTTGTCTAAATATGGTCACTTCTGGCTCACATGTTTATTTAAACCACTAAAGCTGGACTCCAAAACCACTGAGCAGGTTACACCCATTCCCATATATCTTTATTATGGAAAAACCAGGGCAAATTTGGGATTTTAAAGACTAAAAGCTCTTTATATCTTTGAATCTTTTATTTTCATCTTTGTTGGTAATAAGGTGGAGAATAAATGGCAAAAGTATTAATGATACAAATCAATCCCAACATACATCCCACTGTCTCATCCCAGTGAATCTGCTCCAGTTATACTGGGCTTCCTCTTCTTTGATACCATCTGATACCGTGAGCTGTACTTTTAACTAGTGATTGAGTTTTAGCTTCCAGTGATTTTACACTTTTCTTTGATTACACTGAAACTATTTTGTGTAATCTTTAAAACATAAGTCGCAGAAAAAAAAGAAACACGTCAAAACGTGATTTTAATGATTTACAAATTAAAGGACATCAAGGGATGTAAGTTCAAACTACATCACATGCAGTCTTTGTTTAGAAAGCAGTTGAGTGCTTGTTAATTGCACATGAAAGTATACATTCAATCACATTAAGCAAAGCTTTAATGTGTGTCTGTTTGAATCTACAGATGATCAGCTATTCAATCCATAAATGAATCATTCCTGTGAGCTCATCTTTGCGGTCCATAGTAGCACTAGGCACCAAACTGAAGCATTGGCCTTGTACATAACCTGTTATCTGGAGCATTAAAGGCACGTGCCATCGCTCCTCAGCCACTGAATATTTATTTAGGAATGCAGGTTTGCTATCAAGGTCAAACAGCCTTGACTCTGCCTTCACAGCAGAGTCATTTACCTCCCCTGAGGTGGTGTAGGGAGGAGTGATAGCAAGGAGAAAGATACAGGAAGAGAAAGAGAGGAGGATGCAAAGACACTGCAACTTTTCATGTTTGTATCTGCTTGCATTTTCTCCTCGCACTTGCCCAGGGCACAGACGTCTAACGCAGGGAGAGGACACGGTCGGTCAGCAGCGCAACTCTGTATATATTTTTTCTCCATCAAATTTGTGGCTCACGAGAAAAAATAAAACAACAACTTTTCTTTGGTCTTTACTCAAAATTCCCATCACATTCATCTTTTTTTTTAAATTCCAGTCTTCTCACTGCTCTCTGTAAGCCTTTGCCAAAAATCCCTACACGTAGATAGTGCCCAATCTAAATGACTGCAGTGCCTGGCTTAGAATTGATGGAGACAAGGAAAGAGGAAATCTTTTTGAAGATTTATCTCTCCACCTGTGTAATGACTTTCTGTATTGTTATGTTTATCTACAAAAGAACACAGAGGGAAGTGATGAATGTCTATGATATGAGTTGACACCTCTCAGAGTGTGATTAAAAACCTTTTTGATGCTGCTGCGGTGCATGTTAGCTCATCTTCTCCTCAGTGGGGGAATCAGAAGAAGGTGGCAGAACAGAAATTGTGGCTGGTGCTTTAATAACTGAACCGCCTCTTCAGTGTTTGTCTGATTTGGTTGCTTGTTGCCTCGTCTCCTTGTCCTCCTCCTCCTCCTCCTCCTTCTCTGTTCCCGTGAGAGATCCTCCTCAATTTGAGGACATCAAATGCTGCAGTTTTTACAGATAAACACAAGGTGTTCTTTGACACTCATGCCTTGAGACACCAGCTGCACCAATAGTGAACTGGGCTCCAGTTAGTGATGCTGACAAAACCACCAGTAGATCAGGTTCACTAACTAAAGTGACTGATGAAAAATAAAGCCTGTGCGGTGTCTCAAACCAATATTCTCTGCAATAGCCAGCAATCTGTGTTGTTTACGACTGTAAAAAAATCACCCTCCTCTTAGTTTATTACCAATTCAGTTTGGGTTTATTTATAGAGGTTATAAGGGATTAAAAGCTTTATTAAAAAGGAAAGTTTTAAATCTTAAAAAGTAGAGAGGATGTCTGCCCACAGATTACGTAGATTTACAGTCTTAGTTGCTGGTTTAAACTCTTTTGAACAGTGATGATGCTAATTTTTGGAAATTATGGTGCACGTTATTGAGAAGAGTCTCCTTGGTTTACCTGCACGATACATCCATTGCTCATCATATCTAGTTGCCAGAATTGGATGAATGAATGCACCGTTTTGAATGTTCAGGGCTATTTCCCAACCTCACCCAGTAGTTTTGATACCCAAACCTAGCTAAACGATAAACATAAACAAGGTTCTCAAATCCAGAACATACTCCAATGTCCTCGACAACTTTAGAGTTTGAGCCATGAGTGGTTGGGTCATAGCAGTAGCATACATCCTGCAGGGACGCAATTTCTCTTTTTTCTTTTGACAAAACAGCAACTTTAATCTTGTTGGTTAGCAACCATGTCCAACACAGGGGTGGAGATGTGTGGGGAAAATGCCATTCTTTGTTAGCCAATCACACTGAATTGAGAAAACTAACTACTTTATCTTGTTTTATAAAATGTAATAGTTTATATTCATCATTATGATAAGACAGTTGGGGGTTGAGGGGGTTAACACTTTAACAATAGTCATTGTGGGCTTGTTGCACTTCATCATCTTTGACTGTCTATGATTTGGTTCATTGCCCTTCATTTCTCCTCTTGTTAGAACCCTTTGTTGTAGTCTCTTCTTTGCTTTTGTGGTCTCATTCATATAGAATTAATTGACAGAACTTGAGGGATAAGCTTCTACTTTACTGTCTTGTTTTTGCCTCTTTTGTGATGTACGCCCAACTCCTTCATCTTCCACTCTCCCGTCACATCTTCTTCTCTCCCTAACCTGATCCTCCTAATTCCTTGCAGACAGGCTCAAGGGGATTTGAATGTTTGGAAAAAAAAGGCTGATGAGGAAAGAAAAGAAAGATAAGAGGATAAAATTGAGAGGAACCCTTGAGCCTGTCTGATTCTGGACACGTGTCAGATAAATGGAGCCTGGCTGCCAAGGCCTTCTTTGGATTGCTGGGTCAACAGAACCTGATATGGCAACATGGTCATGTCATCTGTCATTATCCATCACTTCCATCTTAGTCTTTTCCCCCTTGACTTCACTCTCTGTTAATATGCTGCCAGCCAGCCCTTACCTGAAACACGGGAAGCAGCTGTTAGATATTCTTTCTTTCTGGGCCGGTAAAATCGAGTTTACCGCAGAGGTCACTCTATGTTCATTCTCAACAGTCCACAGACAAAATGGAGATATTAAATTCTGTCTGGTCAATGTCTGGTCAGAAAATGATGCTGTACTTAAATATTTCTTTTGATGTATGAAGCACAACATCACTTTTATTCCAGGCTAGAAAGAAAGGTACAAAAACCTTTACAAAATAGCTGTGATCTGCTTTAATTTGTAATGGTTACTTCCAATACTTTTAGCGAAAAAACATCAAAACATATACAGAAGTTTGAGTTTAGTCTTCTTCTTCAAAATCTTACCCTGTTCTCATTTCCAGGACATCAAGCCATGCACAAGCTGTCTCGGCATCCAGTTTAGGTGATATTTTTTAAAAAAGGGTTCCTGTCCCAGATTTTCGCAAACAGGCCCCATGGCGTCTCATTTAACTGCGCTGAGCAGACGCATTAGTCAAAGAGCACTAAACTTTGATTCAGGTTCAAAGTGCTCCATAGATGACTTATAAGCTGATAATAAGATGGAGCAAATGTAATAAAACAAAGGAAATGCAAATTCACTAAAAGCATTTAAAATTTAGAGCATCTATGTAAGGCTTAATTAATTGGATTAACTAGAAAATGTCCTGGTCCTGGGTCTGTGATCCAGTGTCTTGAGTTTGTATTATTATTTTTATTAGTCTGTGGTTTCTTCTTGGTTCATGTTTACCAGTGTTTTGGTTTCTGTTTTGTATTTCTAGTTCTTAGGTTTTGGATTCCTATGCTCCTCGTGTCTCTCTGGTCCCTGTACTTCCCTCTGTTTCGTGTCCCTGAGTCTGTGTATGGAAGTTCAGTCTGTGGGTTTCCTGTTTTACTTTGAAGGTCTGTGTCCCTTGTCTCGTCTTGCCTGATTAGGTTCAGCTGTGTCCCCCTCCTGTTTGCCATTCCTTGTTTCCCTCCGTGTGTGTTTGCCTTTGTTCCTTGTCGATCCGTCTGCGTATACATGTCTTTCATTCTCCCTGCTTGTCATGCTCCGTGTTTTCTCTGCTCTCCGTCTCCTCATGTTTCAGGTTTGTGATTTTGGTTCTTGGTTTTCCCAGTTCAGGTTATTTCTTAGTTCTGTTCTTGCCACCCCCACTTTTGTTTGTATTACACTCACCGTAAATAAAAGCTCACTCACATCCAAGCCAGTGCCTGCCTTTGGGTTCTTCTTCTACAACTCCACACGTCTGCTGCCGCAGCCATGACAGAAGAAAACATAAGAAGAAGCCAAAATATTGAAATAACATATCAGTATAGATACAATAAAGTAAGTTAAGAACATCTTTACTAAGTAATATCGTCTTGCACTATGCACTTATGGGAATAGGATATTTGGCATCCACTTATGGGAATGCCAAATATGCTTGGGCAAAATACTAACCCCAAATTGCTCTCCAATGCATCCATCGGAGTATGAATATGTGTGTGAATGTTAGTTAAAAAGCACTAAGAAAATGTGCTTGTGTGAATGGGTGTGAATGGGTGTATGCACAAGTTGTGTAAAGCGCTTTGAGTGCTCAGAAGACTAGAAAAGCGCTATATAAGAACCAGTCCAATAGCTTGTGGGCTTCCACCAGAGGAGTCTAGGGGCCTGTTGTTAATGCTGTGAAGGTTGATTAGTAGTGACTTCAAATAAAGCAACTGAAAATGAAATCAGTAAATACAAAATAAAGAAAAAACAAAAATATAAATGACAAGTCTCCCAAATGCAAGGTGAACTATCTTAACTAAGAACGTTGTGATCTAAATCCAGACTTTGTAAAGCTTAACAAGAGTAATGTCAACATCAAAGAAGTTATTACTTGCGTGTCACCTACACCACCGAACAAGACTGACAAGGCACTGAGGGGTTTAAATACAATGTGTTCAGGAATATTCACTGAATATGTGACAATCCACATGTACACTGTGTGTACATGTGGATGGTCCACATGTTCCTCTCCCCACGCCTCGAATATCCTTTTCGTCCTTTTTAGAGACGTGTTTTTTCTTTGTGTTGCTTAGTTTTCACTTGCTCATTAGTTTTGTTTTATCCATTTTAATACCACAACGCTGAACACTGAAATGAGTACCTACAGCTACCCGGTGTGTTCAAATGAGGACTCAGCAGATTTTTAAAAGTACACATTTATGTGATGAGTCGTATTGTATTGCTTAAGCTATGTGTCAAAGGCCCATGATTGTACTATGACAGTACTACAGAAGAATTTGGTTCCCTGGACTGAAAAATCTTAGTATGCATGTTGGTATGCTGCAGAAGTAACATATTCATTAAATATTACTGATCATGTCCTGTTTGGATGCTTTCGCGAGCCTGTCAATTTTGGAAGTGGAAAATTCCAGTGGAAGAACAGGTAAGGAGGCAGTGGGAATGGACATTTGCCAGTTTATTACCCAAACAAGGAGAATCAAACTATTTTGTTGCGTCAAGGGAAATGGATTTGAGGTGGTAATATTATTAACATAACGCTAACTCACACGGCAGCATTTGGTGAGAAATTTGTTGTCTTTCAGCAGACTTACTATGTGGAAGATTTGTGATGTCAACATTATTGTCATGGCTGGCTGCGTGGCAGGCAAAGGCTGGATCCAAATGCAGGACTCAAACACAAAGGTTAACTGAAGGAAGCAGCTTTAACAGATGTGTAAACTGGAACCTGGAAACTTAGAAACTTGGGAACTGGGAGCCAGGGGCTGAGGAGAGACACACAACCACATAGGGACAATGTTACAACATGCAGAGAAAGACAGAGGACTTAGATATGGGAAACAGGAGGGAAACACAGCTCAAACTAATCAGACTAACGAAACAAGTGAAACAAAACTGAGCATAATGCACTCAGGACAGGACTATCAAAGTAAAACAGGAAACATTAGACAGACTGAGACACGGTCTGACTGAATTCAGGAACCAGAGGAGGCAAGAAACACAACTGGGAAACAGATGAATAAACATGGAGACAGAACTAACATACATGAAAGACATGACAGACTACACGTAGAATGTGGACACAGGGGAGGAAAAGAAAACAGAACCATAAATAATAATAAATCAGAGAATGTAAATGAAACGCGAAAACACATAAACACTGGGTCATAGACTCAGTACCAGTTATTCAAATTTAAGACGAAGCGTTCTTATTCCATGCATAAGCCCTGTGTGAAACAAAGGGTTAAGGTCTCCTGTCAATACCAGTCAGATGGGGCTTTAGTTCTCTTGGAAGCTAAAGCTAGAAGAGTTGAGCATTTTTAAAAAATGCACATTTAGAATTCATAGACAAAGCAGAGATAAGCACTTAAGCACCTGCAAAATGGTGCATATCCAGAATGGAGATAAACTGAAACGGCATTTAATTGACCGAAGATGATACATCATCATCATCATTTTCAGTTAGTTTCTGAAGGAGTAAAAAAAAAAAAAAAAAAACTTTCCAGACTTAAGACAAGTTTACTTTTTTAGACAAATTATCCTGAAGAACTCCTGACTGCTCGAGCACTTTTAAATGATGGCTTGCCTGAAGAGCTCAGGAGGTGTAATTTTTAGTTTTCAAATCACTTCAGAAAAAGACATTTAAAAGCTTCCCAGTGAACAGCACTGGCCTTTTATTAAATGTAACCTCAGGTTTATGATTCATTTCTACTGTATAGTGTGTTCTCTGTGCTCTCTGTTTTTCTCTTTCCCCTCTGTAAAGTGTGGTTGAGCTGTGTCACAGTTATTCTATTGCTTTATGCAGCGTGTGGACACTTGAGCTTCTGCAATCATTTAAACATAATTCCCACCATTACGTTACCATCATTACAAAGTTCGCAGTGAAGAGGCGGGAGGGCAGAAGAGGAAGAAAATATGACACAAAGTATAATTATCTTGTCATCTCTCGTTTAATGTCACGACAAGCCGTCTTTCCTGTCATTGTCAGCCATCTCTCTGCTTCATAGTCAAGATGATAGGTTAGAAAAAGTCAGAGTTATAATGCAGTTATTTTACTGTTTGTAAAAATCTCTGGGTTTTCAACTTAATTCTGTTTTTCCTACTGTGCACTTTCTGACCATTTGCAAAAACATTCATAGTTTTTAAGGGTTTGGAATTTATCTTTGCAGCCTTACAATCTGCTTGGTAAGTGAGGTCATCCAGGAGAAATGATAGAATTTCTGTTTGCCTGTGTAGGCCAGTGTTTATCTGAAGAAAGCCAACTGTCCCTCTGAAGCAGAAGTTGTCAACAGTGCCGTGGTGCTGCGCTGCTACAGAAGGATGGAAGGCAAACAGAAATCATTAAAGCACAACAACACAACGCCAACTATCAGTTCCAGCCTGTTTAGCTTTAGTTAGATGTTTATTTTGCAGCAGTGGAAGGAGTATTTCTTTTTTTCACTGAGTCTCTTCAAATAGGAAATAAAGACTGTACTTAAATTATAACTAAAAGAAGCATTTCCTAAGCTATAAAATTAGAAAATGTCAAACTAACCCGACCTCGGTAGTGACGCAGTTCAGCAACCAATGACGTACAGTCTGAACAGCACAGCCTCCCCTTTTACACAGAACAACTTTTTAATCAGCTGAATGATTGTCTGAATGACGATTATATCCTTTAAAGGCTGAAAAAAGCACAGGAGAAGCTGCAGAAAAACATCCATGCATTCATTTTCTGCCGCTACCCTTGTCCAGGTCACGGGCAAGGATAAGCAGCAGGTCGCACAAAAAAGGTCACTGGTTTAAAAAGAACCTCGACAGAGTGATGCATCCCAACAGGTGAGTCTGAAAAACAAGTGCGGTGCAGCATGAAATATGCTTCTAGTTGAAATACATTCATTTCAAGATCATACTCACTGTAAAAAGAAATAAAATGTTTTTGTGGATTAACATTTTCCTCACTGTTATTTTGTCATAAATGTGAAATTTGAATTTTGTCATTAGTTGCAGCAAACTGGACAACATACCAACAAACTTGGTATGGTGAGCTGGAAGATTAATTACCATCACCTATTTAATGTGAGCAGTGGTTAGCATCACTTTACTCCTTACATCAAAGTGTGCAAAAGCTCCACTAGTCCACAGTGAAAAATGAATCGCTTTCAAAATAAAGGCTCTAACTTCAGTCATGTGTTGGCCTAGTCTCTTCTGTTAGGCTCCAATGTCATGTTTCTTCTCTTCACAGATATAAAGGCTGACAAAGTTCAAGTCAGCAAGCAGGAGCAGGTGGTGGAAACAGTCACGACATTTTCACCCAGTAGACTAGCGTTTGCCTCCTGTGTAGTTTTTTTTCATAATTATTTATAGACTTACTTTTAGTGGCTTCATAGTACCTAACAAGCAAAAGCTCTCCGTTTTGTTCCCAGGAGGAGACAGGAATCTCTCGAGGGTTATTCCGAGGAAGGTCATCCAGTGTAAAAGCTCAAAACAGCTCAAACATTCAGATGGAATCAGAGTATCTGCAAGTAGCTTCAATTTCTAAACTTTCTTTTGTTTTCAGTTACATTTTTTACTCACATTGATCCTTTTGCAACATTAACCACATATTCCAAATCTAAAATTTACATTTTTACATTTTCTGTCCCAAAGTTCTGCCACCACCAATGTGTACCAAATAAGAGAGAAATTTAACAGTTTCACTATCACAGTTTCACCCTGTGGAACAACATAACTGGTACACACATTGCCGTGAGACAAATCTCTGCACAAGCCATGGTATGTTTTGAGTTTATGAGTGTTACATAAAATGTCATGATGGGTGCATAAGGTGCTGTAAATCTGTGCCAGCCCCAGTGTTACTAATCCTGCACATGCATGTTCAAGAAAAACCTGATTTCAAGAGTTGCTCTTCATGCATGCAAACCTGCTGCACACACACACACACACGCACACACACGCACAGAGCTCTACCGCATGCACACCCAAAGAAACCCCTCTTTCCTCCTTTCCCTTCCTTCCTCTTTCCCCGCTCAAACACACACACACACACACACACACACACCATCTAACTGTTTCATTATTCTGGCTCGCACATCATGTCTGCCCTGAGTCAAAGTAGCAGTCCCAGGGCTCACAGGCAACACAGTCTCTGCATGCTAATATCAACAGTGATGATCATGAAGCAGATAAGCAAGGAAAGGATCTTATGGGAGAAGGAAATGAAGGAAGCACAGGAAGGATGGCACGTTGCCCGCTTCAGCTGTTTCTTTCTTGTTGACTCTCAGCTCCTTGTGCCATCATACTCGCTCCCACTTGCTTTACCTGCTGTTATATCAGTGTTACCATCACCTGCATCACCTGACCTGTTGACCCACTTGACCTCCTGTTGCTTATTATATTAACATAGTCTGAAAATTCTGCCCTAGCTCTGTTTCTGCCAGTTTGCCCTTGTACCCCTTTTTCTGTTGGAAACTGAGAATCTTATTGTCCTCAGTAAATGACACCCTGCTTCCCAGTTTCTCAGCAGGTCCACTTAGTGACTGCCTACCTAGGCTTTCACCTGGACTTTTGAAATGACTAAGCTTTACTTGGTGTCCAACTAATTCTAAACAAAACATACAGAAAGCCTCTAAAAAGCTCCACTTTCAAACTCTGCACAGACATGGCACGCCCTGTGAAGACCTCATTACTGTCCGTACTGCTATATCGAAGCCACATCTGGAGTACGAGAGTATTCTATTTCTCTATGCATTGAACCAAAATCTATAGTCAGTACGGCAGGAGAATTAGTGAAAAAAGAAATCGAGATCATCTCGTGAGGCTGAACGTTACTGCAAATCCTAATTCTTCAGACAGATGTTGAGCTAATTAAAGACATCACAAATCATCTACAGACGAGAGCACATGGTTAGAGTCGGAAGAGTGTTACATACACACTTGTATCCATATCCGCATATTCATTCATGCAAATTTTCATGCAACTTATTGGGAATCACCAATTGAAGTGCATGCCTCTGGACTTTGTGTGGAAAGCAGAGGAAACCCACACAGACACAGTGAGAACAGGTAAATTCTACACAGGACCCAAAGAAGGTTTGAATCCAGAACCTTGTTGCTGTGAGGTGACAGTCCTACCCATCATGAGCAGCTCCCAAGAAAAATGTCTGGTCACTCCAATGTGTTCACCAGCAGTAGTCATTTGGTGAGTGTTAGCACAGAAGAGGCATCCAAGGTTTTCTTTCTCAGGAACATCTGCCTCTTCCTGTGGAACAGGAGGTCATTACGAGTGCTGAGACCAAACCAACATGTCCACCCATCCATTAGGATTAGGTTAATCATCTCAAAGTCAATATTTGCCTGGCAATCATCACATGAAAGAAGTCAAACTGCACGGTCATACAATAATTATGAAACCATTGTTGTACTTTTTGTTCAAATGTGAGCGATAGATAAGAAGATCATTTTAATCAGATTTTCCCAAATCACTGAGTCATAGCGCACAAAGCTGATTCATTTTGTTCATTTTCAATGTTTCAAACTTACAAAGTGCCTACATCGCAAAACAGAGCTCCATACGTACACAAAAGGAGCAACAACAGTTAAAAGGAGAAAGGGTTTAGTGAGGGAAAAGTACAAAGAAGGTAGTGAAGGAAGAGCCGAAGCAGAGGGACCTTAGAGATGACTGGATAGAAAAATGAATCTTCTGAGGTGCAAAGTTTGCTGCAATCCTGCTGCAATACTTTGACAATTTCCTCATCCCTTTGTTGTTGATGTGTTTTGGAATGAATTTTTCAGATGAGCAGGGGAGTAGCTCTGATATGAGGGTTACGGCTGACAAGATGACAATTTTTATGATAGACGGCAGATCAAAGAAGGTTTAACATTCCAGTCAATCAAATGTTGAGGGTGTCGAGATGGATAGAGACAAAGGCCTGATTACACTTGTTTCTGAAAAGTCTGGCGGCGCGATGAAGTATGTGTATATTTGAAGATTTTAAAAAAAGTCACCTCAAACAAAACTTAGTGTTAGTAGAAACAACTCGTAAATGCTCTGACATTCAAAGCAGTTTCATTTGTCAGTGTCAGTTTAGAAATTGACTGGTGCTTATACTGTACAGTAGAGCGCTTTCCTGCTCTATTTAAGCTAGCCTCTTTCACCCATTCACACAAATGATTTTTTTTCTCCATCTAACATCCACAAACACACTCTAGTGTGTGGATTGGGGGAAATTTGAGGTTTGGGATCTTGGATAGGGACGCTAAACTTCTAATTAGACACCATGTTAGGTTCTCACTACGAGAACTGTCCAAAAAAAGCCTTTTGTCATGTCACACCTGCACAATACATAAAATCTTAATGTTGTGGGAGTTTTGTCCATTATATTGCAGAAAACCACCCTCATAGCTCACTGGTTTTTTATTGGAGAAAAAACACGTTTTCTGGGACTTCTATTGTATTCTACATGAGTCCTTCATGAGTTACATGAAGCAATGATTTTGTCAGTGTTACAGATGTCAGGAAAAAGCTAGCAAGCAGTGCACAGTCCAAGGTACTACAGGTGCTGAAAACATCGCTTTGATTTTTATTATCATTATTATTTCTCAGTAAGATTAAATACAGTACAGATCTGTTTAGAAAGTCAAACCTACAGCCTCGCACATCCTCAGGTGACTTTTTAAAATCAGCTAATCACCTACATGGGTGTGATTTGATCAAATTGTTTTTGGTAACCCCTCAGTGTCAGCAGATTTTGAAATTCTGCCAGATTCTCATTAGTGCATAAAAGTGTGTGACATCACTTTCATCTACCTGAGCCTTCTACACTTCAAACTAGTGAGAGGAGCAAAGGGAAATCACACAAAAGCACAAGTCTTTAATGTTGTTGGAGCCACATTAAGAATATTCTAAGAGACACAGAGAGAGTTTGTGTCTGGATTGTGAGATATCGATATAAAATGTGAGAAAACTAAATTAACTAAACTAAATTACTCGACCACCCTGAGTGGTATCCTTTAAACTGATGAATGAAAGGGTTATTTTTGGTTACTTGGCAGACAGCTCCAGCTTTACATTTTACCCTTTGATTCATTTAATGTCATTGTGTTTTATCCTGGAAAAGTCAACAGCTAAATAAATTAATATCCATTTTATGCTTTATAGAGAGTGTGTCTGCTACTCCCCACCTAACCGCAGGTGGGCAAAGGAAAATGTTGTGGATAGAGTCCATTCAGACGTGGACTAACCACAGGTAGCATTGACAGAAGATTGTGTGTGCTCATATAGCACTTGATATATCACAGCCCAGGGCTTCAAAGTGAAATATACTGATAATTTTGAATTAGCTGGGAAATCTATGGTGTCCCACAGAGGTCAAATGCACTCCACCTTAAGAAATCACCAGCAAATAGAAAATATATGCCACCAAAGCTCAAAAACAAACAAACCAAATCTCAGAAAAACACAAGTGAATTGTTATTGTGGAGACCATAAAGTGACGGAAGTCACCAGCTAGCAATAAATGGCAAATAATAAGCATGTATCTACAGTATTATATGAATCATGCAGTTAAAACACACATTACCTAAATCTTTTCCTTCATTGTGTTAGGTGTGTGCTTTTGCAACATATTTCTAATTGGTGGTATTTTCTTAAGTTGCGTTCTTGAAACTCCTGATCTGGCTTTTAGTTATCATTTGGAAAGTGTTGTCATCACAGGAGTATGCCTTACTGTAAAGTCACATGTTGTATCATGACAGTTACTCATCTTCCACTGCCATCCATCCTCACTCACTCCTAAAAAATTCCAAAGCTAAGCAACATGGACAACAATGTTTTACTGTTACAGATATAAATAAAGAAAAAAAGGTCGATATTTCCATTAAATTTATATACAAAAGATTCTTAAAATTAAATACTTTCATTGGCAATGTTGTGTTGAGTAGTCCTAAGCCATCAGCATTCAATGTTGTTAATTCAAGCACATACTCTTAGTTTTAGCTAGAAAAACATGCAAAAGTGTATAGCATCAGTTCACCAGCTTGTATGTCCAGAGATTTCAAATCAAATAACTTGTCTGCAGCTCTCATTTTTAAGTCCCATCACTTTTTACATGTAACAGGCTTAAAACATTTTAACACCGAAGATCAGCATCTGCAAAACTGGAATATTCCTTTTAAACATTGTGTTATTAGCATGCATGGTTACTATTTAATTCAATTCAATTCAATTTTATCTATATAGTACTAAATTGCAACAACAGTTGCCTCAAGGCGCTTTGTATTGTAAGATAAAGACCCTGCAATGATACAGGGAATAACCCAACATTTAGACGACCCCGTGTGAGCAAGCGCTTTGGAGACAGTGGGAAGGAAAAACTCACTTTTAAGAGGAAGAGACAGCCGGCAGAACCAGGCTCAGGGAGAGGCAGCCATGTGCCGTAACCAGTAATGGGAGAAAGAACAAAGACAGAGAGCAAAGACTCATGAGAACTACTGACTGACTGTAGAGCAGAGGGGTGGTGAGTTAAGAACACAGTCTAGGCCTATTGCAGCCTGTAATATATAATATAGTGTATATGTGCACCATATATTACATAAATTAACTCTGTTTAGCATTTGTAACAAACCAAATTCTTTACCAGGTTAGGAGGATTATTAATTTTGCATAGGCCGCTGTCTGTTTTATATAATTCAGCTAAAGTACCTTAAAATCAATTGCTACCCTGCAGACAGGTTGACATCAAAAAAGAGAAAAGGAGACACAATAAATAAGTGAGACCTGAGAGTTGTAGCAGCGCAAAGCAGCTTCAGTCAAGCAGCCCGCTCAGATCGATGCCAGCTCTCAAACAACAGCGGCCTGTCAGTCCTCTTTCCACATGGTGGCCTTTTGCTAACCTCCAACTTGAAATAGCCCGCTTCCATCATTTCCCAGTGTAGCAGAGCAGATGAAGTCCCAGTTGGCCAGTCTGTCTGCACACTGAAGCATGGTGATAACTTCCGACAGGTTGGGTGGCTTCGCTTCTGTCTTACTTCCCACTGCCCTTTGCCCCCAACATCACTGCTGCTCCTGTAATGATGGAGACCTGCAGCCCTCACTACGAGGCTCAGAAAAACAGAGTATGGGAAGTATGGCTAAAAACATAGTGTTCTTACTACAAGACCAAAATCTGATGTGATGAGTGTCTGTGTGCGTAGAAGCAATGACAGTTGGGAGGGGGAACATTTCATTTTCACTTGGGATTAGCGTTAGATATTTGTTGGCAGATTCTGAAGGTGAGCGACACCAGGTGGAGCTTCAAAGGCAGGTTGTTTGTTCTCTGATCACTTCTTAGCAATAAACAAAACAAACACCCCCACTCCAAGGTTACAACATTTTTCTTTGTCTGACTAACTTTGCCTTTGTGATCTGTAAACAAATCACATCACTCTGAGTCAGAAGGCATGTTTTATTCATCAAACCACTGAACCTGTTGGTTGTGGTAGTTTTGAGAGCTGCAGACTTGACAGTTAAGATTCTGAGCTCAGACTGAAGTTCCAAAACAAAGACTCGAAACTTGACTTAAATCGGTTTAATTATTAGGTTATTAGGGTCCATTAGGGTCCTCTGCTTTAGATGCTTCGAGACTTTTAGCTGGAAAACCAGTTACCTTTTTCTCTATAAACAAATTCTCAAGACACATAAAATTTGTGCAAATACTTATTGCATTAAAAATATTTTTTGTACTCACCTTTTCTTAATGCAGCCATTCACAGTTACATTACATTTGACATGTCTTGAATATTTAAACAGATTTTTGACCGAGGTTAACAGTAGCCACAGACTTCTGTCTTGCCCTGCCAGTCAAAACACACAGGCCTAGACACTGGTTGGCGAACCCTTGGGAACCTACTGGTTGGCAAGTAGTTGCTGCCTGTAACTGGGCAAAATAAGTTGCAAAGACAATGTTGCACTAAATACCTCCCTCTGATTGACTTAGTCACTACAAAATTGCTGCTGTCACCGGTAGTTTGCATGGAAGGTGTCAACTTGTCTGCAAAGACTTGCTAACCACAGAGACCAAACCCTGGGTGTTAGATAAGGTGCTTATGCATAGATAAAAGCAGTGTAAGTTATGTTTGTGTGATTGGGTGAAAGAGATTTGTAGTACAAATCACTTGGAGTCTTAAATTAAAGAGAAAGACACTATACTGCATGCAGTGCAGTCCATTTGGATCATTTGTGTGCTATCATACCCAGAATGCCTGTCAGTTCCCTGTAGCATAGTATCTGGCTGGTATTAACAGTGACTTACTAAACTTTTTCATCCATCCATCCAACCACTCACCCATTTAAACTATTTCAGGGTCTGTCAGGGGGCGGAGTCTGTGACCCAGCATTTTGAGTTATTTAGTATTTTTTGATTACTTATGAGATAATGTTAAGTTCTGGGGTTATTCATGGTTTTTCATGTTTCTGTTCAGGTTTTCTCTGACTCAAGTCTTGTTTTGTTTTTTTTTTCCATGCTCCAGCTCAGATTCATGTTCATGTTCCCATGTCATAGTTTGCATAGTTAGCCTCAGCTGTTCCCAGTTTAGTTTCTAGTTCAGTTTTGCCCCAGCTCACCTTGCCTTTGTGTTATTTTGCTTGCTTTTTGTTATACCTTAGTTTTCTCTTTCTCGTGTCTGCTTTTGGGTCCACTCCGCAAACACACTGGCCATCCCGGCCATGACAGGGTCTTTGTAAAGCTGGAGCCTTGTCATTGGGCACATACATGATAGGCACTTCGCCAGCCTATCACAGAGCAAACACATAGAGACAGACAATCATTCATGCTGACATACAAGCGTGAATCACCAATTAACCTAACATGCGTGTCTTTGGACTGTGGGAGGAAGCCAGAGTACCCAGAGGGAACTCACATAGGCACGTTGAGAACACACAAACTGCACAAGCAAGCACACAGTGTATAAATAAAAACTAATCCTAGCTTTCTTGTCTCAAATCAAACAATTGTGCAGGGGCCTTAAAAATGCTAGTTTTTCAATGGCCAACAGTGTGCGTTCATGTGTGAATGACCCTGTGATTCCCCCAGTGAACACTTTACTGATGAATTCAGTCTCAGCTATTTTCAAATCTTGTTGAATATGATGTTAATTTTGAAAATTATGCTTAGAGTCACAACGGATTAGAGCCCAAATCTTTAAGACCGATATGGATGCTGAACGTTAAAATAGTGGCTGATCATTTTTTGTTCTTCCAGACACATGACTTGATTTACTTAAAATTTAACATCTATGTACAGTAGCATATTTTGAAAAGCTGCTTTATTATCTCATAATTTCTTTGTCCATTATAAATAAAAGTATTAATTTATTAGTCCCAGTAAAAAAAAAAACTCTTTCCCAGGCAGGGTTATTGTTTTCACCTTGGAGGACTGTCTGTCTTTGGTATCATGGAAAATGTGTTGCTGGGGACTCCTGCTGGAGACGGGACTATGATGAGGACAGTTCACTGCAGAGAAAGTGCAGTGTCCTTTGGCAGGTGCATGTATGTCTGTACACGGACTTTATCAGTGAGACAATGTCATGAGACGCAGTCACAGAACTTTACAGCTGCATAAAAAGTCAGAATAAAGAAGAAAATCAAAGATGACTTTGGTCCATTGGGTTTAAAAATAGGGGTCAGTGGTAAAAGAGCTAAAGAGCTTATTTCCCCTTTCCCTCTCATACAGTCTTTTTAAAGGTTGTGTTTGTATGCTTATCTGATTTAAAGTCACATATATCACATTTTCCATGATTAGCATGCACTGAGAACTCGCTCCTGGTGTGATTTCATTGCAGGATCATCTTTTTTTGTCCTGTTGATTCATGAGGACAGACTAAAGACAAAATCCTTTTTCAAAATTATCCTGCAACTTTAATTCCTGTTATGTATTGCAAAGCAGTCTGTAACGGTGACTTTTGCTGTAATTTAGAGCTGTGGTTGAGCTATTATGGTAAAGCAGTCCTCCTCTAAATGACTACTTTCTGTAGCTTTCTCTGTCATATTTACAATTAGTGAAACGATGATAGTGTGGGTATGTTTTTGATAATTAGCTTTTGTCTGCCTGTCAGAGTCTGTCAGAAGAGTGGCTCCATTACTGTTGCTTCCTATCCTTTAATAATTTTGTGGTTGTTCATGTAGCAAATGCTTCTTATTGCTGTAAAGCCGCTTACGGTTACCTGCTGTAATGTTTTCCTTCACTGGCAGTCAATCATCCGTCAGGCCTTCAATGAGCTTTCGCTCATTTGTAAACCTCATATTTTGACATGTTGTTGAATCAGTGAAGGTTGGTGAGACTGCAGTGGCAAAGTGAATTTTGTCTTAATATAGTTTTTTAAAAGTTTTTTTTATAAATATGTAAGGTCATCACATTGCACTTAGCTTGTAAATGCCAAAGCTTGTTGATCTTACAGTCAGAAGGCATTAAAACAAACTCACTATATATTATTATGCATTATTTTTTCTTTCCTTAAGCAGCCTGAAAAGTTTCAGGGTTTGGGCAGTGGTGGGTGCTTCTGGGTGTGTTTTTGTCTTCCAGGTGGAGAAGTGGGCAGGTCTGTGTTCTGTGGGCTGAGTTGATCTTCCCGGGCTCGTTTCCTCACCTGACATGAATCCTCTCATTATGGCTGTGATTTAAGGACCTGCTGTTTCAATTGTTCTAAGTCAGTTCATACGGTGGTAGCTAGGCTTACATAGATATGTATTTATCTTTGTGTGTTACTGCCTCTAACCCCATCTCACAGTTTGTCTGCTAGTGTCCTGCCTGAAGCCCACAGCCTGTTCTCTGAAGTATAAGTCAGTGTTCCCACAATCTCAACCTTTGATTGATACTCCTCGAGGATTCTTGGAACCACCTGTCGCTCACCTCCATGCCCACTCTCCACAGGAACCCAGCTGAACCCCGGAGCCCCACCTGCTCACCTGAAATCTCAAGTAAGGCCTCAGCTTGCAAATCTCCACTGTTGCTGCAACTCACAAGCTCATCCACCTTCACCTAGTTCTCTCCCTCTCTGCAGACGGTACCTGTGCTGATCAGTAGAGACTAGGATCCACTCAGTATCTCACAACCCTACACCTGCATTTTTTAAAAAAAATTTTTTAAACAATAAATCCATAAATACGCGCTATTGCAGTCCTATTCTATTACAACAAAGTCTGGGTAGTCTAGAAGCAAAACGCAAAGAAAAGACAGATGGCTCAATCATTTTGACAGCCCTGTGAGAGATTTGGTTTTCAGGAGTCCAGGTGATATAGGGCTGGATGAAATCACAACCAAAACTCATCGGTAAAAAAGATGAGAACTGATAAAATTAATGAAAGACTACAGACAGCAGGTGTTCTCAGAAACTTAACCATGCCGTCTTGTGACAGTATAAAACATTCATTAGTAAACATGATTTTTCATCATGATTTTCCAGCTGCATTAAGCTTTGTTGAAGTAAATGCCAAGTGACAAAAACTGTGGTGAACAGCAATTGAGTTTGATGTTGTAGACACTCCACCCCACTGTGAGACATCCTTTATCGAAATGTCTTATAAATATCTCAGCAAGCTGCACGCTTGGCTGCTTGGTACAATTGTCATAATCATTTGTGTTTTACAACAGCAAGCTGTTGAATATTAAAAGCATGTACAATTGTTTAAACCAAAGGTATTATTGTTTCTTCTAAACTTTTCCTCTCTGCAGTTTTTAACCTTTCTCCCATTCTCTCTGTTGTTGTTTTTTGTTTTGTTTTTTGGGGGGGGAGGTTGTTTTTATTTCACTCTTTGTTTATCTGGTCGCATTTGTTTCTACTCCTGTAATTCCTCTCAGCTTTCAAAATGTTCTTTTTTAGTAGATCCTTGTAAAGAGGATGATTAAAAGTTCTTCTAGCTGAAATGATCCTCTGTTGCTCCCGCTAGACTGATCTTTGCATCATAGGGTGGAGGACTTTGGGGGAGAATCATGAATCTCTCCTGAGAGATAATGACATGTGCAGTCATGTACAAAATGCTATGCTGATTTAATATTTATAATAATAAATGGATTTCATAATGCTTTCTCTAGTCTCATCGACCTGTCAAAAAAATATACAGTACATCTATCCTATCTGTTAACTAGGAGGACCCGCTCTGCCTCCCAAGTATATAAATGTGTTGGACATGCTTTCATGTTGCATCTGGTACTGCTCTTTTCTTGTCTCTTTCCCCTTACTGTCCAGCCTACGATGACTGACAGCTCTCCCTTCCTAAGCCTTTTTTTTTTTTTTTTTTTTTTTTCTCCTTCCCTGAGATCTTACTGTTAAAGGATTTCTTTCTCCCCACTGTCACAAAGTGACTCACAGGTCATAGTCTTTGGTGTTCTTTGTATAACATTACCAGGTCTTGTCTTTTTGATATAAAGTTGCTTGACGTGATCTTCCAGGTGTAGGTCTGCCTTCTGTTTTTCTTTCTCTCCTGTCTGTTAAGGTTATGTGTTTGTGAGCCTACCCTCTAGGTCAGGGTTGGGGAACTCCAGGCCTCAAGGGCCAGTGTCCTGCAGGTTTTAGATCTCACCCTGGGTCAACACACCTGAATCAAATGATTAGTTCATTGCAGTCCTCTGGAGAACTTCAAGACATGTTGAGGATGTAATTTAGCCATATAAATCAGCTGTGTTGAATCAAGGACACATCTAAAACCTGCAGGACAGCAGCCCTTGAGGCCTGGAGTTCCCTCACCCCTGCTCTAGGTCCAGGGAAAATTGCAGTATCTGATTATTCCACTCAATTCAATTTTATTTATATAGTGCCAAATCACAACAACAGTCGCCTCAAGTCAATTACAGCTCAATCTGCTGTTTATCAAATATCAACTGCAGCTTCTATGGATCCCCCCCCCCCCCCTTTCCATTTCTTGTACTAATTTCATCCTCAGAGTCACTCTTGTTGTCCTAGGTAGCAGTTACTGAACCAGCGAGAACACCATTCATGAATTCACCTGGATGAAGATTTTTTTTTTTTTTTTTTTTTTTTTGCGGGCAGTCTGTGCCTTCAGACTTTTGAACTGAAGTGCTGCACATGACAGGTGTATTTGTGGTAATAGAGGGCTTGCAGCAGAAATCAAAGGTGACAAAAAGTGCCATTTTGACATGCTTCTGGGGCAGATATGAACAAGGGTCACTCGGGGGGGGGGGGGGGGGGGGGGAGAGCAAACATGTCATTTCCATTTGAGAATCTCCTAAGAAAAAGCCAAATCAGAAGGATAAGGAGAAAGAAGTCTCGTTGAAGAATACAAATAAAACATTCATATTTTTCTGATCAGGTTAAAATAAGGTCACTGTTTTCCTTAAGCAGTCTTTAAGAAAAGGAAAATTACAGGTTTTGCAAGGACAAATCTTCCAGAAAAATGAAAGGTATGGTTATTCAGCACGGAGCGTTTTAGAGGAGTAAGGCTTTATGCTGACTTTTGTGCTGAGAAATGCTGTAAGCAGCACAAGCCCTTCATCTCTGTTTTCTGTGTTTAAAAACATTCCGGCATATACATGAAATGTAAAAGGTTCAAGGGAAATACGAAAAGCACGCGGCACCTTTTTGTCTTTCTACTGTGCATATAAGTTTCAATTTGAGAAACAAAAGATGGTTCAAAGCAGAGGTGTCAAACTTATTTTAGCGTGTGGGCCACATACAGCCTAATTTAATCACACCATTTACACCAGAACAGTGAAAACACTGCAAAATAACACAAAACGAACACAGCTCCCCCACCACCTTGATTTAGAGAGATAAAAATGTGAGTAATATTTAGAATTATAAAAGCCTGGGAAACTAACCATGAATCATGCAATCAGTGAGATTAAAAAGTCAAAAACTTAAGTGTAATTTTTCCAAAATTGTCACTCTTCAACATCCAATAAGGGGGCCGGATCTGACCCCAGGCCAGCTCTAATCCCACTGGCTTTACGGCGACCAGTGTTGGGCAAGTTACTTTGAAAAAGTAGTTCAATTATAGTTACTAGTTACTTCTTCAAAAAAGTAACTGAATTAGTAACTGAGTTACAATATTCTAAAAGTAATTAATTACTTGAAAAGTAACTATTGCGTTACTTTAAAAAAACAAAAAAAACAAAAAAAAACAAACCGTTTAACCCTCTGGGGTCCAGGGTATAATTGGCCATTTTTTACTACTTTTGATTTTCCCTCCACATTTTACCTTTAAAAACTATTTACTTTGACTTGTTTGGTATCATTCTTTTCAGCACAACCTCACGTGTCTGAATTTACAGTCATGTTTTCATGTTGACATACTGTATTAACACAATTGATCTAAAATCAGACAAAAAAACCATAAAATCAGAGTAAAAAAAAGTTATATTTTTACTGTAACAACCACAAACATGTTTAATGAATCTTATTTTATAACTTTAAATGCAAATATAAATTGTCAAAACTTGTGCATAAAATCCTATGCACAAGTTTTGCAAACAACAAAGTTATTTGCAGCCATTTACCTTTTACCTTGATTTTTTAAATAACCATTTCAAACTATTTACAGAACAATCAGCTGTTCTTCAATAAGATGCCACACAAATTATTTGTGCCACTCCAAAAAAATAATTTCTGTCCACTATAAAGAAGAACATCACAGCCTGATACCTGCAGGTCTGACAGCAGCAGGTGTATCACTCCTGTTTCTACCTGGAGACAGCAGTCGCCTCATTGTTCTAACACACAACACAAAACTATCCACAACACTACACACTAACTACACAAGACAACACATGAACTACACACCCCAAACACGCTAAACGTCACAAATCTCTCACATCTCAAAACTCGCTCTTTCTCTTTTTCTGCTCTCTCTCTCTCTCCGTCACTCCTAAAACTTCCCGTGTTTTTTTTTTTTTTTTTTTTTTTTTTTTTTTTTTTTTTTGGCCCATCGACACAATTTAAAAAACTGGTATATGTCACCTTGTTGCTTTGTCTTTAAGTGGTCATGTGATTGGCTTACCACGACTACTTTATTCTTCCTCAGTCAAACAGCAGCACTCATGCGATTGTTTTGCCCCTTAGCTCCAGGTGTTGTGCAGTGATCGTGATTGCCCTCCGCGGGAGCGCGCAGCTGCTTAAAGCTGTAGCGTCCAGATTACTTACGTCGTCAGCTACTTCCGTGCAACTGATATAAGATGCGGTAAGCTGAACACAGCTTCAACCGTCTGTTTGTTGAAAAATAGTAACGGACCGCGTTTCCTTGTTAGTAACTGTAACGGCGTTGTAACGATAGGAATAGTAATTAGTTTACTCGTTACTAAAAAAAGTAACGCCGTTAGTAACGCCGTTACTTGTAACGCCGTTATTCCCATCACTGACGGCGACACACTGAAATACACTGGCTACAGTAACAGCAGCAATCGAGACATATGTTTGGAGTATACTCTATTGCTCCTCTACATGCTGCTGCCAGAGGAGGTTTTGTCTGTTCTGGTGTTACTTGTAGGAGCTGTCAAAATCATTCTAATGATTACGGTGGATTTAGCTGGAAGGTGTCACAGCGGGTCTGCAGAGGTGTGTTTGTAGGGTTTTCTGACTGTCTATATAAACTGTCTATTTACTGAATACTAAATAAAACAGTGAGCATAGGATTAGCTCACGTGGGCCACAAAGACAAGCTCAGACAGTCTTAATGCCAGCAACAACAACCCACATCAGTTGAGTGCTCGGCTCATACTATTACATCCTATTGCTAACTTTCACAGAAGGGATGCTATTTAACTTCTATATACTGTTTCATGCTTTCAGTCATTTGGAGCAGATAGAGGTCAAGGGTCCAAGAATTCCCTGATAATTACCGTCTATAGCCTGAAGAATTAAGAAATGGATGATTAATCCATAACTAATGTTAGAGAGAGCAGAGAGTCTATGGTTGTGTCCCAATCCAGCGACCACACGCTTCAGAGTACGCATTTTGAGACCTATTACGTTACAGCGTCGCGACGACGGCTGTCCCAATCCGAAGTGTACTCCAAATGCGGTCTTCAAATGTGCTGTCGATTTCCTCAAATTTGAAGTGTGGTCCGGTGTAGACTTCGTGGTCCCATATATCCCACAATTCATAGCGCGGCGGTGGGTGTGGATAATTTTGCCGAAAAAAGCGGCAGATGGCTGAAGCAGAGCGACTGAAGAGTAAACTTTCAAAAGTAAGTACTAAATATTATGTCACTTATTTATGTGCAAATGTTTAATAATGAAGAACATTAAAGCATTACTGTTGGCCACATGTCGGCACAATTATGTGACATTGGTGATGTTTGCACTTTCAGCGTTAACTTGGTTTTAAAGCCTTTACTTTAAAATATACACCGTTCAATAGTTGACCTTAATCTTACAGAGAATGTGATGATTTTATGGATAATTAAAGTCAGTCATATATCCACAAACACAACAAGCTGAAAGTCAGTGATGCTGCTCGGTTTGCAGTCCTGAATATCACGGCACAAGCAGGATTCACTGCACTGTTAATGTTAGCTATGTTATATTGCTGCCTCTGTTCGGTGGTGTCGAGCCAAACGGACTTTAACGTGTGTTTGAACGAGCTGACGGTTCACTCGTTAAGCTGAAAGAAAGATGCTTTAATCACAGGAGTCACACATGTGTCCACTGTACCATCTGGGAACTCTTCTTGTTTAGCACTCGTAATAACACAAACACTAAATCTTCCTTCTCTTGTGCTGTTTTGTAGCAGTCTATACACCTGAGACTGTCACCTGTCTGTCTGTCCTGCACTCTCTCTCTCTTTTTCTTTCTCTCTGATTGTGGAATAAAAGTATGAACATGTATTTATAAGTTACACTTGTGTTTGATTCCTGCAGCTTATCACACATTTGATTCCATGTGTGACAACTGCAAGTGTCCAGAGTGAGGACAGACTGAGGGACCCACTGCTGCACATCATCTGTGAGGCTTTGCACCCCTGATGATCCACCAGGACAAACTCAGCAGTGTGTGAGGAAGAGGAGGAGGAAGAGCCAGCAGCAGCTGACAGATGGAGAGAATAGACAGACTGTTCCCTGTTTGTGAAGGACTGCTAGGAAAGTTTAAAATAACTAATTGTCTGTCCTGAATCAGTCTTATTAGGTAATGTTCAAATAATGTTATCATTCCAGTGTTTTCAGTGTGGGAGAAAGTACTCAGGGCCTTCAAGTTACACATTATGAAAGGCAGCAACAAGTTTAATATTCAGAAACCTAAAGTATGTATCAGCAGCAGAATGGAGCTAAAAATAAATGTTTGTTTCAGTTCTATGAAGCTTTGAGTATTTTGGATTAGTAGCACTGCTGTGTTTGTTGCATCATATTGCTGTAATTGTTTATATGCTTTATATATTCTGAGGTAAGTTGATCTATAGAGTTGAATCATATTCTATAAGGATGTTATGTGTTTACTTTCTGCCCAGTTTGACCCATTTAGCAGAAGTCAGCCTGTTTAAGGCTCTGATATCTATTCTGTATGACTTAAAGCAGTTATGATATGGTCTGATTTTCTCATCCAATAAAGGAATATTTAATATATCGGTCTACTCTTCATTCTATCAGAAACAGTTATCACAGCTCGTACATTTGCAGGCTGCAAGATGCTAGCAGGCAAGGCATACATGGAACGCCATAACCAAGTGGCCGGCATAGTGTACAGGAACATCTGTGCCGAGTATAACCTGGAAGTCCCGAGGTCAAAATGGGAGATGCCCCCAAGGGTGATGGAGAATGACCAAGCTAAGATCCTGTGGGACTTCCAGATACAGACGGACAAAATGGTGGTGGCTAACCAACCGGACATAGTGGTGGTAGACAAACAGAAGAAGACGGCTGTAGTGATCGATGTAGCAGTTCCGAATGACAGTAATATCAGGAAGAAGGACCACGAGAAGCTGGAGAAATACCAAGGGCTCAGAGAAGAGCTCGAGAGGATGTGGAGGGTGAAGGTAACGGTGGTCCCCGTGGTAATCGGAGCACTAGGTGCGGTGACTCCCAAGCTAGGCGAGTGGCTCCAGCAGATCCCGGAAACAACATCGGAGATCTCTGTCCAGAAGAGCGCAGTCCTGGGAACAGCTAAGATACTGCGCAGGACCCTCAAGCTCCCAGGCCTCTGGTAGAGGACCCGAGCTTGAAGGATAAACCGCCCGCAGGGGCGAGATGGGTGTTTGTTTGTTTATTTATTTATATATATATATATATATATATATATATATATATATATATATATATATATATATATATATATATATATATATATATATATATATATATATATATATATATATATATATATATATATATATATATATATATATATATATATATATATATATATATATATATATATATAAGCACTGAGCCAAATGTAATAATGCCAACATATTAAAGGAACAATATTTGTCTCTTATATATAATACATCTATATATACACTGTCAAAGATACTTGTCTTTGAGTGAAGATTTAAGGTAATAAGAAATATAAATAACTGCAACTTGAATCTTTACTGAAGCTCAGTGTTTGACTGAGTTCACTGCTGTAATAACTAATAATGATTAATATGGTAATAACTTTGATATTGGCCATATTATATTTACATTACCAAAGTGAGATGACTTTAGTCTCATGAACAACATTAGCTAATTGTTATTTACTATCTAATCTTAAAATGACTGTTCAGTACAGAAATGAAGCCCAACAATCATGTTTTTACAGTCCCGTGGTCTCAGCCTCAGACTAATCAAAGTGATGTCATAAAAAAATGAATGAACCAAAAACAATCTTTTCTCCTGCATTTCTGTCAAACAATGCTGTATGAAACGTTTCTCGCGGTTAGATCCATGGTTGCTAGGCAACCTGAGCAGCGCGACAAAGGCTAGACCGTCCCATTTCACAAGCCTCTCACTTCCGCACTTCTCGTACTTCCTAGTACGCGAACTGTGCGTACTCCGAAGCGTGCGGTCGCTGGATTGGGACACAGCCAATGTTTTTAGGAACACTTGTTTTTGGAGAAAAACTGTCACACACTATCATGTCCTGTTTTACCTTAGTCATGAAAACATAAATACAACATTGTATGTAAATATATAATCATAAACAGCAAATGTGATTCACAATATTAGTTTGACATTAATAACAGAACTGTAATGGACCAAGTTGAAAAAGCAGGAGGAGTCACAGGAATTATTAGAAAAATAGGGTTTCCATTTATTTAACCCAAAAATTATATTTACAAAAGTAATAAATATTGAGCTCATAAAAGAGGTCAAAGAACCAAAACTAAACTCATGCAAAGACTGTAAACTTAACAAACCCAAATGACTGCCCAAACAAACATAACTGACCTAAACATGAAATGACACAGGGGTATATATAATGGCTGATCAGCCCACTATGACACACGAGGGTAACAAAACAAAACACAATCATAAACCACACAAATGATGCAGTACAGTCTAGTTTGTTAATAAAATAAAGATCAAAGAAGAAAATCAAAACTACTAAACCCTAAACTCAATATTTAATTAATTACAAATACTTTGTTTTTAATGAAAGAAAACACACATTCTCCCCTTCAGCAGGACGTGGTGGTGCGGTCCAATTATCCCTCTTTGTATTTAACAGCTTCAAACCCTGGCCACCACCTTTTGTCTGGCAACTCCCAGGGATCATGGCAGGTAAGAAGTAAAGGAAACAAAGGTTAGTCAAAAATCAAAGTAATGAACTGGTATGAATACATAAGTAAACTAAATGTGCACGCTTACAAATAGAACAAATGTATCCAAACCAATCAATAAACTTATTGGAAACTAAAGTGTGTTATTGTGTTCAAATGAATAAATTAGAATAAACAAGAGTTACCGACTTTAGAGTGTGGCCATGGGTTTGGGCATCACATGACTTATGAGTGCATGACATGTTCTCATGACAGTCTCAAGGTGTCGCTTGAACACAGTCACCACATGTTCATTTAAAAAGTTGATGCTTGACATGTACAGTTTCAGTTCCAAGATTCCCCAAAACTATATATATATATATATATATATATATATATATATAATTTTACATTTAAAAAAAAAAAAAGAGTTTCATACTCTTATGTCTTTTATGTCACTTTAGGAAAGGTCATCAAATTACAGGCAAAAAAATCCCAACATCTATACATTTAAACTGCCATATGTTAACGCAGGTCGAGTTTAGCCTGTGGGGGTTAAGCTGCTGTTGCATGCCATGCTGTACCTCTGCAAGCCACTCTGCAACCCACCACCCCTGCAGCTCCTGCTTTTCATGTGCGGTCTGATATGAGCTGATGTCAAGTTGCTGTGATTGTTAGACTGCTTTGTGCTACGCTGAGCTCTTGCTGTCTCTTTCCTCCCCTGCCTTCAGCTTTCCTTGTATGCACATGAAAACACAGCAAGGTGAGCTTATGCTTTTCAGCCATGCGAGTAAAAAAGCTGTGCAGATGAAAATAGTGTTTTTTGTTCAAAAGGAGACTATCTGAATGAAGTGTATTTCTCAAGGTTCCACATATGAGAAAGCGTTACCATTATTATTTTTTCTTTAATATTTTGACTTTACTTTTTCTTTTTTCTTTTTAGGAATATATTTATTCTCTTTGAACAACATAATTAGAAGAAACACAACTTAAACTAACATCAAAAAGGATACATCTCCATACAGAGAGAAAATAATGTAGAAAGCAGAAAGGCAAAGAAAATTTAAAAACATATCGCTTCATAGTCGAATCCAATATCTGCTTTATATCTAGCAATGAGCAAAAAGCATTTTGATGAAGACTGTATATAACCCTGGATTTTCCAAAGTATCACGTTTTTTCGGTGTTGTTTTTTTTTGTCTTTGTCTGGAGCAGCAATGTCATCGTGGGCCACATACATTACGTTGATCTTAAGTGGGCTTGAACAGTGAAATTCCCCTTTCTGTCAATATAAAGAAGTTTATCTATATACCCTATTCCTGAGATATGTCGGCATTAGAAAAAGAAGTCCCATTTCCAAAATTTGTGCCCTCCTTCTCTTGTTCCAAAGCTGTGCAGTGGGCCCAGTTTGGAGGTTTTGCTTGCCCAATTTTGTTCCCCGGGTCTTAGGTTTGACACCCTTAGTCTGGAGTGTTTTCCCCGCGGCAGTCTTTTCACAATAAAAGAGATAACTGTGCCTTTTATATTACATTATTCTTTAAAATAACACATGTGATTATTAATTTAATAAAGTATTTAACTGGCTTTCTCTTTGCTCTGGGTTTCTGTGACCTGTGAACATCTGTTCACAGTAAACTTTAACGCACAAATGGTATCCTCTGGGATTAGCATAATACGATTGGGACTTCAGTGGCAAATGTATCAGCACACAGAGGAAATGTACAGTATATTGCCGATGCTATTTTTAACCGCCATATTATCTTTACTCACTGTTTCCTCGGCTCTAGCGAGGCCTTGGCGATTTTGTGCTGCACTCGAGTCAAAGGTCAGAAGCTTTGCTGTTGGTGGCAGCTTGTAACAGTCGTGTGCTCTCAATCTTCAGATGGTAGAGTGGTTAGAAAAGCCCTCCAGCTGCTCCCACAGGGGTGGGACAAAGTGTCAGCTCACCACACAGAGAAGGGAGGAGAGAGAGAGGAGGGCTTTAAATCTCTCTTTCACTCTCTCCACATTTCCCATGGCTTCCATGTCGCTGTCACTCCCCCTTCCTGGATTATTTCTGTATAATTTGTTTGCAGCATATATTTTGGATTTAAATCATTTGTAATTTGCATCTGTTTGCACACAATACATACCCACTCACACAAACATGTACACACAAATGCACACATGCACATTTGAATTGCCTGAAAATGTAAATTCCTTCAACCAAGTTTTAACAGTAAAAATTTGGCACAGCAACAATAATAAGCATCATCATTAACACATTCTGAGACTGGCATCTTATTACACACTGTATATAAAAGATGTAAATTGAATGGACTTTCAAGTCTCAGTGTTAGCATTCTGGTCACAGCCATGTTGGGTTTTTGGAATCAGAAGTGACCATATTTTGAAGAGAGGGCGGCGTGTTAAACCACTAGATTACTTTTGATTGTCAGTGTACTGACAATAGGTGGCATCACAAAGACACAAGTGTTTTGCCACGCTGTATCACTTTCCTGTTTTGCACCATCAGCTCAGCACATGGACCAATGAGCACAGAGGAATTAACTATTGTAAAAAATGCAAATGCTACTCTTATTTCCTGTTTCTGTGAAGTAGGTATTTAAGATTTTGTACCTTTACTCATCATGAAACTAACTTTAACTTGTACAGATTTTTTTTTAAATGCTGTGAATTAACACCCACATTTAACATAAAGGCAAACCACCGATCATGCTTCAGTACTGATGCCAATCATTGAATGACTCCTATGAAAAAAGCACAAACATGCTTTAATTTCAAGCAAGACTTCAAAAGAATTTTGGTACATGACAATAAATATGAAGATTTTTATTGTGGCTGCATCTGCATTAGCATGGCATCATTATAAAATGATTAGGGTAAAACTGATAATACATTCAATTAAAATACTCCACTGAATGATAAATTGACTTAACTACATGCACAAATTGCTTACAGTTGCAGTTTTTCCTGGAAGTCCGGGACTCGAGCTTCCAGGCTCTGTGTTGTTACTCGATTTGGAAGGTGGCTGGAGCACGCTGCTGCTGCTCAGTTTGTACTGAGGTGTTACTTTGGGATGTAGTGTATAGCTCTCGCTCGAGGAGGTGTGTATGTGTGTTCACGAGTGTGTCTGCATGTCAGTGCCAAGCCTGGTGATCCCTGAGCTTGGCACCGTCTGGGCTGGAGGCTTGAGCTGGACAGACAGACAGACGGGGTGGGGGGTGTTGTTGTTGTTGAAGCTGATCCCTGGGGTTTGAAAAGCTGGTTCCATCTAACCTCTAACCTCCCACCACTGCCTCTGGCTGTGGCACACAAAAACAGAGACACGGAGCCTACACCGGCATGAGCAGCTATGACAAAGGCATACAAATACGGCACGCACATACACGAGTTATTCGAGGCACACGTGCAGATAGTGGCAGAAAAAATAAGAAACGGGACGATGAATGGCTTTCAGAGTTGCCCCAGAAAAAAAAATGAGATGGAAAGAATAATCTATAAGGAGACAGAATGAGTGGGCGAGCATGCTCATGAGGCGTCAAATGTTCCCCTAAATCCACGTTCAAAGGAAATTATGAGGACTTTTCAAAGCAGTGTAATGTATATTGTCATCATATGCATGCATCAACTTAAAGTTGTGCCTTTGGGGCCCATACATTGGCGTGTATGTTGTTGTGGTTATACTGTGAAAGGAATAGTTATTATTTTATTGTGTTTATTTTCTCCCATTGCCTACAGTGCAGGTTTCTCTCTCTTTCTTTTATTTCCCCCACCCGGTGTGTAACTGCACGTGTGTGAGTTCACAGGTTTCACTGGGGTTGTGAGGTCCACTTGGGAGTGTGCCCACTTACTGGTTCCTGCTGAATTCCTGGCTGGTACACCTCTTCTGTGTCAACTAATCATCTCAATGCGGTATTTAAGGACTTCATCCACCCACTCTCCGCCAGATTATATGAGTGGTTTAAGCGGTAGCGTGTCAGGCTCAGTCAAGGTCCTTGGTTTGCATTGTGCCCCTTCTACTTTTACCTGAGCCTGCCTCATCTTTGGAAACCCATCCACCTGCTGTCTCTTGCATGCCTGGTTGTAGCTCTGCAGTTAAAATCTTTGCGTATTCTTATGACTAAGACTTCTATCATCTGTGTTTTTGAGTCTGCCAGAGTCCGTCTCTGTGCTCATTCTTCTACTCTTTCCCTCTTTTTGTCCTGTTAGACAGCTTTCCCTGTGACACCATTAGTTAAATGGCTGCTCTTGTTTTCTACACACATGCTTTTTCCACCCAGCCTGCATGTGCTGCACACATAAGATAACAGAAAAGCTGGAATCATGCATCAGCAGTTAGACGTCATTCACAAGGATAACAACAGCACAAAGACCAAAGCTAGAGGTGAACTTGGAATTTTCAAGCCACAGGCTTCAGTGGTAAATTCACCACTGAAACATGTGGCTTGTAGCTTCCCTAAAATTAAACTTCCGTTTGCTTTTAATTATCTTCTTTTTTCACTTTAAGAAGTATTTGCTTAAGTAAGTAAAGTCAGCTAGAAGTCCTCTACTCAGTCATACAAAGATCAAAGGGAAGCACAAAGACCTTCAAACAATTTCCACTTGTCAACCAGAGCTGCTGGACCAAATGCCATGAGAGGTGTGATCAGTGCAGAAAGAGAGAGAAGAGAACCGGGATCAGAGTTAAGACAAAGAAGCTTCAAGCTAAGGCTGTTCTTCTGGTTGGTGTCTGGGAAATCAGAAATCAAATCTTGGCACTGAAACATCATCAGAGTGGATGGACTGTGCTTACCAGCTGTGTAAAGATGTTGCCCATGTTATTTGTCTGCAGAATTCACCAGTGTCTACTTGCTGCTGTTCAAATTCCTCTAGTTGTGCATGAATCGTGTGATCATCAGTGGGGATGAAGACTGGAAGGATTGAAACTTAAATGAATAGAAATCTGTGGGAGACATTTATAACGGTCAAAGTGAAAAGAAGCCCAGAAGGATCCAATCAACAGCTGAGCAGGAAGCATAAAAACTGTTGTTAAAGCATGTTGTTGCACTGATACATGTATAGCAGAGGTTCACCACAGTTACAGCTGCATGTCGGTAAGCACATTTGCTGTTCATTGTGAGCTGTAAGTGAGCATACTTATCATTTTTCTTCCTTACCCTAGTCACGAATGAGCATTGCTCTTGTTAGGTGCTCCAGCGGGATGAGCCATCATTTTCAAAAATCTGTACCAAAATTGCTGCCGAGTGGCCCAGCTTGCTTGTAGAAGCAGTGCCCCTTCTCCCCTCAGACTGCTCGTTGAGCTTTGCCTGCTTTAACTCTCTTTTTACAGGAAGACTCTTTTGACCACATTTTAAATGATCTTGACTTTAAACTGAGACAGTAATCAGGATGTGTGTTACAGTGCAGGGTGTAAATTGAAGGTGTATGAATGCAGTATAAATGTGTGTGGAGTGTTAAGATCACAAAGTGAATATCTCTGCAGCACTGACAGAAATAGATTTAAAGAATTTGCAGGATCCTCTGAAAGCCGGACTCAGTTTGCTCCTTGTCTACAAATTAGTCCTGAGCCATACTGCTAATTTTGCTATCGACCCAATACCAAGTAAATACAGGGCCAGTATTCCTGATACCGATACTGATACTTTTAACTTCTAAAGGGAGCTTATGCAGGAGAGAACAGTTAACACAATAAAACACACCTTTCAGCTTTTAATAATGTATTTTTAATTTTTGGAGACCTGAGATGTGAACGTGCCTGCCTCTAAAGCCCTTAGTTCAACTTTTCTTGTTTAAATGTGCTACAGGCTATAAATAAAATAGACATGGTAGTCAGCACAAAAAGGTTCAGATATTTTTCATAGTGCATGTTTGAGGGTTTTATTTTTTCAACAATAATAATTTAACATAAGTCAGTGTGCTACATACTGAACTTGGGTGAGGCAGGACTCAAACTGTGCAATCAAAAGGGGAATGTATTTTTACAACAAAGTGGTATAAGTATATACAGTGATCTGGGGAAGAGGGCTCCAGGGATTCCAAGGGACAGGTTCTGGGCTGGAAGGCGGGAAAACACGTTTACTATCCTCTTTGTTCACTCTGTAGCAAAAACACACTCCATCTACTCCACGTAGTGACTCACTCTCACTCAATCATCCTAGAAGGGTCCAGGGGAAACGGGCAGGGGTCCAGGGAGGTCTGTGCAAGGAGATGGAGAAACAGCCGTTAGGAAGAAGCCAGGTAACACAAGGGAATTCACAAAGAAGAGCCAGGCTACACTGAGGTAAGTACAACGATCCAGCGAGGAACAGTACGCCACTGAGGTCTTAAGTTAAGGTGGAGAACAGGAGGCCAGAAGCCAAACGCTGCCCTGGCGGGAGGAGGTGAAAACAGCAACCCCAGGAAAAAATGGAGGACCATGACAGAAACAAAGCATCGACCAGCTGTGGTACTGATCCTAACGATATCTGTATCGATCGGCTAACCTCTACCATAAATGAACCATTAGAGATTTTGGAAGACCAAACCACAGGTGAATCTAGCTTTTCCCAGTCACACCAGCACTGTGATTAATATTTAAATAAACCTGATATTTTTGTACATTAAATATGTCTGGTCTTCCCAATTTAGCATAAACAAATATAGCACGAGTCACCCAGTGAGTCAGACGGCCTGTCAGTAAATCTGCCACTCAGGCTGTCACCGATTCCCAGCGGCCATGTAATCAGCGAGCAGCGTCATAGTTTCCACACCGTAATTCCAGCTTTATTTCCTCCTGTATGCCTTTCACCGCCTCTCATTGTGTACGATGCACTTTATTAAAAAGCTTAATGCTGAAATTGGCTCATTTAAATATCTGAGAAAAGCTTTATACTTGCAGTTAGTGTGCAAATATGTTTTAACTGATGTCTCATAATTTAATTTCACGTTCCAACTACTGTCCCTGCGTTTTTTTTTCTTTTTTAAGAGCTTTATTATATTTTGATTTTTCAGCTTTTAATTGATTTGCTTTATGCGATGGAAGCATCATTTCTCCCTTTTCTCAGCCCATTTCTCCGGCTTCTTTTAGTGTGCAGTCCTGTGGGTGTATATTAGAACCAGAGTCCTTTAAAATCAATGCTGGAATGAAGACAAAATCCACGGCAAACTTTCAAACTGCAATCACTTCATGCTGCCTGCAAATGTACTGCAAAACAGACTCTGAATCCAATAAAGAACTGAACAAGCAATACTTAGTGAGCCTGCGATAAACTGAGAGCTTGAAACCAGCGAGCAGTCATTTTTATTTTATTTCCAAAGCCTTTATCTCCTGTCCTCATCCCTCAAATATTCCAAATTATTAGCAAATATTCTCGAGCACACCCCTCCCTAATATAATTACATTACAGTCCTGCTAATTTCTTTCCCCGTCGTCTTCTCGCTCCCTCTCTGTCTCGCTGCTTCACTCATTCTGATTATCTTCTCCCGCTCACTTTCTCCCTCTCTCACTTTCTGGCTCACAAATCTCGAAAATTGAGATCTGAAGGCTGGTGCAGTGGGAAGCCTTGATACAAGGCTACCACTCTCAGTCAAATGAAGACACTCCTTTGGCATCGAGAGGCGGGAGCACAACCTGCCCACACTTGTCTCTCTGAGAGATTTTGGTCTGGAGGGCCAGTGTTTCCTTTTTATTCTAGCAGTAACACGAGAGGTGTAATGTGGTAGGGGGGTAAGTGTATGGATTTAAATTTATACGACAGAGCAGACTTTACGGTTGTGCACTTCTTGGAAAATGCTTTCAGCTAGAAAGGTAAAAGACAAATATGGACTGGACTTGCATTTACATTTTGATTCCTTTTGATTTTCCACAGTTAATTCAGTTCTCCACATAGCTCAGGATAATTTCATGCATTTCCATCCTGCATGCACTGCTGGGGTCCAACCGAACAGCTTCAGCTGCAGCCCGCTGCACAAGCTTCTGCCTGCACATGTAAATGCACCTGGTGTGATGAGCACCAGCTTTCTGGTAAATCCTGACATTTTATTTTTATTTCTTTTCTCACAAGTGAAAAACTTACTGAGAACAAATTACAGGAAATTACAAAGGAGATGTTTGTTTGTTTGTTTGTTTATTTGGCTGGAGGATGATCTGTGAGTTTACTGGAAAACATGACTGATGTTTTATAAACTCGATTGCTGGAAAAGTTTTGAATGATTTATTTGTGGGGGTGTAGAGCGAGGTCATGTTAACAATCCAATAAAAATTGTCTATGACCCACCGAGGTCGTCAAGGGCAACTTAACGATTTATTGGTTAAAATTGACAAAAATCTTAGAAACTATGATTCTTATGTGTGGTGTTTACTGTCAACATATAGTAGGTACCATATAAAGATTTAAAATATCACGACACATTTGACCTCTGACCTCTCTTTCAAGGTCAATAGATGAGTGATTAATTATAGTGATATACTGACATTTATAAGATCCATGTTTTCTACTGCCATTGTTTGTACTGCCTACATTTAGCTTATGATACCAAGATATGGAAGCTTATCATATTATAATTTGAAAACTAAAGGCAGTAGACTACAGTGTAGCCGGTTATAGTATTTCTAATGACCTGCAGGAGGCAGTGCCTCTGGTCATTTAAAAAAATTAATAAATAAATAAAAAATGTGAAAAACAGACAAATGTGACAGGATGTTTGATTCCAGAGTCTGAGACCACCTCCGTGTTCTCTATAACATGCCTTCAGTAACATGCCTTCTGTCATCTGCATGGGTTAAAATCGCTTCTTCCTTTGTGCTGTTTTTGTTTATATATTACAGCCTTGTATCATTGCTATAGTTAATTCCTGTTTTACTTTGATGATCACTGACTTTGTGTATTGTGGGGTGTTTCTCTTCCCGTGTTTCTCCACTTCTGTAAATGCCTACATTTTTTTCCACCTGACTCTTGTCACTCGTACTCTTGTGTACTGATAATTCATTTGTTGTGTGTTTTATCATCTGAATGTTCCCATTTCCTTTTTGTACCTGGACCTTTTTTTGGTCAGTGGTTGTTTTTTGTTTTTTCTGTCTATTTTTGTACATCTAACAAGTAATTTTTTTTAATACATTTAGACTTTTGTTTCTGCAATCAGTTTAAATGCCCTCTGATAACAGTTAATACTGCAGAATCCAGCAATAGAGGGACATTTACACAATGAAACAAAGGGTATTACTAAAAAACAAAAATGTCTGCCTCTATGGATTTCAGTGTAGATTGTGGTTAGCACATCACTAAAAGGTGAGACACACATGACATAGGAAGTGCATGTAAGCCTGAAAAGTGAACAGATCCTAAAATCCATTTTCAAATCTAGTGGGAGTGGAATGTACGGAGAGTAACACAGGCCTTCTATCGATTCTTATTAAGACCCTGGTGGCTGAAGTGTCTGGAGCCAATTAATGGGTTTTTGGTGAGGAGGCTGTTAAAATAGTCGAGGTGTGAGAGGAGATGAGGGAATGTAAAATGTGCTCAGTCTTTAAAGGAGAAAATAGAGGGTGTGTTTTTTTTTTAAAATATAACATACAACTTTCACTGCACCAGCTTTGTTGCAGGTTGCGCAAAATTGAAGTCTGACTGTTAAACCAAACAGCAAAGTTCTTTCCTGCAGACTTGATGTATGCCAAACGGGAAACAGCAGATCACAGGACTTGTTTTGCTATGTGTTGAAAACCAGTTTTTATCGTTACAATCTCAGCATGCTACAGTCACTGGTTCGTTATCTGCGTGTTAACAGTGTAATAATGAAGCCAATTTAATGTTTGTGGATCTGTAAGACATCAGCATGGGAAGCAAGTAGAGATAAAATGACAGTGGTCTCAAACTTGATCCCTGGGGGACGCCACCACTGACAATAGAAACTGAGAGCAAGTAGATATTAATCTAATTTGTGGGACAAATAGAACCGATATTTAACGGATATGAAGACAACAATTTTAAAGCTGTAATGGGCATTCCCACCCACAGGCTCAGTCTGTCCAATAGAAAGCTGTGGTCAGTCAAACATATTCCTAAATCCCGAATAAACAATGATGGAACGCATCCCAACATCAACACTCATCAAAATGATGTTCGTCATTCTGAGAAGGATTGTTTTTATCAGCAGCCTGGAGATGGATCTCCTATGATGGGAGGTCAAATTCAGCTCAGATTCTTCTCTTACAAGTTTCACAAAAGCAATTTTGAGGTTTTGTCTGGAACGAACACCAGGTTTATCACATCAACTGGGCAGAACTTTTAGCTCTTATATATGACTGTAACCAAGAATGTTAACAGGATTGTAATGAATCACCACTGTCAGTTTGTTTGGTTACCGAATAATCAACAATATCTATATGGCAGTTCAATTTAGGCCAAAGTGCTAGACTAATGGACTGAATCATTTCACACTCTTGAGGAGCACAGTTGCATGGCTAAATGCACAACTTCTCATAAATGAAGCTGCAATAATCAGACGCAATGGCGATAACATAAACCAATAGTACAGATTATCCGAGCTGCTCGTGCAATTTAATGTTGTGCATCATTGGTGCTTCAAGTATAAGAATTTTGCTGCCTTCTTACTTGAAAACTCCCGTTAAGCTGAAACGATTTTAAATCTCAAATAACTCCATTGTGTAAAGGTTACATTTATTGTCTTTTCCATTTAGAGAAGGTACGTTTTTTGTTCCTGTGACATGGTGCGAAGACACAGAGAAAACCACTACAATAGTACTTACTCATTAACTTCAGTTCATTTAAGTGTGGCGTCTTTTGTTAAAAGGAATTGAAGTGGGCGGCTTCAGTCTGTTGAGGGTGTCGCGTTTATTAAAAGGAAATTAGTAATGTTCTGCTTCTTTTATTTGCATCCAGACAGCTTTGTGCATTTATATTTTTGAGACCAAACACTGAACACATTGTATGATTTGTTATAGTACAAGCCATTACATTATGTGTTTCTTTTTTTTTATTCATATTTGTCTGGATTGTTTTAAGCACATTTTTTTATGTTTATTCTTTAAATGTAATCTAGAAAATGTGACGTTCACAGATGTCATTGGGATGAGGTGGGCATGGAAAGTTGGGCATACAGAAGACACTGAGGGTCCTTGTCTCCATCCTGCGTGGTGCGCTTCTTTACTGTAAGTGTCTAAGGCAATGTTAGTATTAGTTTGTTAGTTTGCAGTTATGTTCAATACAAGCATTGGTTATTATTTCTTTTTGGGCTATTAGTGATTACGGGTCTATATCACAAATAACTATGGCAGTAAACTCACAAACAAACCAAATGGACTGAACTAACTATGTTAATATTAAACATTAGCTCCAAGAACGTTCCTACAAAACTTGTATCAATTTGATACCAAGTACATACAAAGCCAGTGTCACCAATACTAATGAAAAGATTGGTATATATATGTCAATAGTTGGATTGATACTTTCAAGACACAATGCCACGACTGTCATTACGCTGGTATCTGTAAAGGCTCTGTTTCTTGGTATTTCATCATTTCTTCGTCGAGGTGCCTTGACCCAAAGCTGGTACAAAAGAGAATCACCAAAGCCAGCAGTCTTCATCCACCTGACAGTTATTTAGACAATTCAGTCTGGACTAAACTCTATAATATTCCAGATACACGCTTGTTTGCCGATTAGTTGCAAATCCACAGACAGGATTAGCCCACCTGCCTTTCAGAGATCTCAACACTACTCCTCTAATGTTAACCATCACTCCACATTTAATAAATAATAATGACGTACAGGGTTCAAGAACTATGCCCTTATGTATTTTTGTTTGCTCTGTAGTTTTTACTTGCATGCTTGTTCATATAAGATTCTGCACTCGAGTACAGTTCTGCACTGGTGAGTGCAGACTTGTGACATTGGTAATGTTTCAGTTCACATTAATTGTGACTTGATTTCCAGTGTTTGTGTAGCAGTGAACAGTGTAAAGGTTTAGCTTGCAACAGGCCTTTTTGACCCCGGCTCCTGCAGTGATTAATGGTTTCTGGCTTAGCCTTCAGTTTCTGGGTTGTTGCAGAAAGGTTCATTAAACCGTGTTCCTGCAGCTAAGCGGCGTAAAGAACACAAGAATGGAATGAAAGGGGATATCTGTCTTCAAGGATTTAATGTTAAATTATGAACTCCTACCTTTTCCAAAAAATTAAAACTAAACTGATCCTGGTAAGATTTTACCAGTTTTTCATTTTTTTAAACTTAGGCGAATTAGTGTATTTCATAATTAGAAACACTGATGCACTGTCCTGTATCTATTTCACTTGAAATACTTGAACTCCCCATCCTTATTTTTCTCTTTTGAGGCAATGTAAAGTGAAGAGTTACACTTTGGAGTGTAAAAATAAAAGGGATTTTTTTTTCTTTGGTCTATTATTTTTCATCATATGTCAGACATCTCCCCTGGGAGAAAATCTTAAGTCTCCATGTTTTGAAGTGCTGTATTTCAATAAATCTCACGGCAGGAGTCCACCAAATATAATGGAGGGAAGTGATTTTTCTATTTTTTATCATCTCTGTCCTTTTCAAAGTCCCGCTGTTTTGTAGGAGATCGTGATGCCTTTCAGGGTACAGATTTATCAAGCAGAATAGCAAGGACTCGTGTCAGTCAGGGCTAAACTTGTGTGTGTGTCTGCACACCTAACAAACAGCATGTTGGAGGTCTCATGGCCCTCCACAGACCTCTTTGTCTTGTCATCCCAGCACAGCCAGGCAGGCTTTTTTTTTTTTTTTGCCCTGCTCAGCTTCATAATTCAGCCAGAACGATGGGGACTCCCACAATGATTGAACATAATGACGTGTGAACCCATTAAGCAGCTAATCAGAAACGGCAACGAAGCTGATGATGATGAAGGTGAGGCCGTCATCAACCCCCCCACCCCCCATCCAAACTGATGTGAAAAATCCTGCTGCAGTGTATTAGAGCAAGGCTACACTGCACACACAACGGGTAATGCCAACATGAATGCAGCAAGGTGTTTATGAGTGACGCAGCTGTATCTGCAGATTGGATCTGATTCGTTGTTTCCTGAAGTGTGCTGTGCAATCGAATATCGAGCCCTTTTTAAAAATGTATTCAAAGAGTTTTCTGGATGTGTAATGACTCAGTCACACTAGAGTAAAAATAGGACAACCTCCTTGTGACCAGTGTTGGGTAAGTTACTTTAAAAAAGTAATTAATTACTATTACTAATTGCTTAGTCAATATTGTATTTAAAATACTTATCTAATTACTGTGTCAGAAAAGTAACTTAATTACTACATAAGTATTTAACTAAATACTTCTTAAAATCCATATAAACCTTGAGTGGACAAACAATAGAAATTAAACTCTTTAAATAATAAATAAATTTTTTTAAAGACGGACACTCTACAGTACGCAGCGGTAGCATCTGTTCCACAATGTAGCCTGGCAGGGCTGGACTGGGACAAAAAAAATCGGCCCGGGCATTTTGACTAGAGACCGGCCCACCAGGTATTATAGGAAAAGCCATAAAGCCTTTGAATGAAAACAAACGCTGTTGTCACAGTGATGTACACTGTCTTGTTGGTATAAATGTATCAATCTAATAAACTTAAACCTACACCATCCTCCCTATTCTGGTATTGGTCGAGTTAACCTCCTGAACTATCTACAACACATAGTGAAAACCTGAAAGTAAGACAGAGAAGACTAGAGGTGAGACATGATCATTACTGATTACTGATGACAGATTTAGATATATTTTCATAAATCATTCATTTGCCACATCAATAAACAGCATGGCAGGGCAAAATATTTTTTCTAACATGGCAACCTTTAAAAAGTGAAAGGAGACAGAAAGACAGGTGAGAAAGAAAAACTTAATTGACTTTTTGATGGCATTTCACACACAGTACTGGTACAGAATCTAGAAAATGTGGGAAAATACTGGCATCATAAACAGTACTTAGCTACTTCTGAAGAAATTATGATGGGACCCTAAAAAATTACTATGTACAATAATGGATTTCTATACATTTTACATCAGATGAAAACGTTTGTTGTAAGATTCAGAGCGATAAACAAACAAGAGAGAAAAGCCGATCAGCTGATCACTGATCAGTTTCATGATTGAAGTAGAAACAGAGGGAGATCACCATCGGCCCACCGGGCAAATGACCGGTATGCCCGATGGCCAGTCCAGCTATGTAGCCTGCAGTCATATTTTAAGCTCACCTTCAGACGCTTTCTGTGCTGCTGAAGTAAAATCAAGTTTTGCCTGCTTAGCAGGAGTTTCCGCGGTGTTATCCATGGATGATGAACAAGGATCACTCAGAAGTGTTCATCTATGCTCTGTGTCAGGCGCTTCAGTAGATTACTCGTGCTATTAACAGCAGCCGATAGTTTTTTCTCCCCAGCACATAGCTTACATGTTGCTGTAATATTCTTGTCTGCTTGTTTCAGAAAAGTGAAGAGACGGGAATATGTCCATTTTGTAAAACAGCCACACGCTTCAGCCGAGTCCGACAGCTTCCGCTTTAGAATACGACTATGCAGCAAACTGGCGCGAAATGACGTGCAGCTGCACTACAGCGATGTTAAAGCGGCAGAGTTTACTTCTACGTTTAGAAGATAAATTAATGAAATTAAATAATGATATTCAGCGAGTTTAATTATTTTACAATGTAACGCAAGTACATTGTAAGTAACTGTAATTAAAATACCTAAAAATGAACAGTAATTAGTTACTCTACTTTTTCAGTGGAAAAGTATTTTAATTACAGTAACGCATTACTTAGTAACGCGTTACACCCAACACTGCTTGTGACTAGGAAAAATCAGCGGTTGCTTGGTCATTGCATTACATTTTTTCTATTCGGTAACCAAGTAGAAGAAGGTGAAGCAACCAGCAACAATTTGGAAGATCAATCGCAATGTGACATCAGACTGATATCGGACTCTGTCTTACTGTGGCCATTGTTCTTGCAGTCTTTATAGATGGCAACTGACAGCAGTCAGTTTTCCCTGGTGTGGCTGTAGAAGCTTAATCAGATATAAATTGAAAGAGTACTTCTAATGCATGGTAAAAACACTGTATATAAAAGATGGGTGTAAGCACTGTGACATTGTCCATAGTTTGTGCAAATTGGGCCTTATCACTGTAAAAATCTCAGTTTCTTGCTACTATTAATTAGTATAGTAGAAAAGAGGGTTGAAGGTTAAATTATAAACTCAAGCTAGCTAGCTGGTTAGCATGGATACACCACCACAACCACATCCATAGTTTGTGTTGGAGTTCTGGTGAATTTCTGTCACCAGAACTGTAGCATAGACATGCTGGGTGGTATTTTTGTAAAATTCGACTCTAAATCTGTCATAGTTGAAGAAGAAGTGACCGTGTCTATTGGCCAAAATATGAATTGTCAGGCTTCTTGAGCCTTATCTAGAAAAATCGAACAGGCAGAGCTACAGAACAGACAACAACAGAATCACTGTAGAGAAACCTTTTTAAAAAAATAATTCACTAATCACAGATTTGTTTAATATTGACCCAAGGATCCACTCGTTAACAAAACACCTACCTAACATGTCAAACTTATTATCCAGTTTTCTCATTGCAGATCAACCCTAATAATCAAATGCAAATGATGTCTGATTTAAAAGAATATATATTATTTTAAAATAAAGACTCTCAGTATGATGATGTGAAATTCTTAACTAACTAACCCACATTGCAGAAACACACATGCATGCACACTTAGAAAGTGCTCTGCAAGACTGCTCAAAAAACCCTACAAATTTAAGCCCAAATGCAGATAAGACTGCACACAATCTGCACATTAAACTAATGTTATATTGCTTCAAAGTAGTTCTCCAAAACACTCTGCAGGGATGGGATGGGGATAGAAGATGACAGTAGATGAGATCCGCAGATGTGTCCCTGGCAGGAACACAGCCACCAAGAGCTAATTTTGGTGCTGGTGCACAGCACACATGCAATAAGTGCACTTCATCGTTTTGTTCCCATGATTTCGGCAGCTTGTCTCTCTTTGTTTCCTCTTTCCCTCTTCCAACTTTTCAGCCTGTCAGTTTCATTCAGTCTGCTGTTCTTTGAAACCTGTGACAGAAAACCACATCTTATTAGGTTCATCCTTCTTTTTTTGGTTTGTTTGTTTTATTATGGATGCTGTTTTTCCTTTTTTACTGGGTGAGCCACGCTATCAAGCAGAACGTGCATTCTTAAAAATGTGACTGCATGTTTAAGTAAATGCTTTGTATGCATGCATCAAGACATAAATGCTTTGCAGATCCACTAAATAGTTTGTGGAAACAGCAGGGTGAGAAGTAACAGCAGCTGCAACAAACAATACTGTGCAATATTTTAAAAATGCATACAAAATTGCAATGCCTGGCACAGCTAGGGTCAGTTTAGGCCTGGCAGACCACCAGATATGAAATACAGTGATGAAAATAACCATGATTAAGCCTTTCATTTAATGACAAATGGTTTTACAAATGCAGTTATTTGAGAACGAGTGTCCATGGCTGAACTCGAGGTCTGACCAGAACTAGAAGCCCGTACGGTTGGCTTTTCATGAATATTTGCTTTCAAACTTGTGCAACGCAGTACATCTGTCTGCCCTTGACCACTTCAAGTACCCTCATCGTCTCACTATTCTGTTATTGTTAGTCGTATTATATTCTTCTCCATTATGACTTGCGGTCATCAGAACTGTTTTACAGATTTCTGGAAATCTTGAGGGCAAGAAAGCTCAAGAATCTTTAAAGAAATCTCTCAAATGCACAAAAAAGAGGCCTCCTTTCAAAACAGCTTTGAGAATGAAATGAAATCACCTCTTTGAGCAAATATCCATTAATAAGGAGTTGTCCATATTTTTATTACTGATTTTATAATGTAAGTCATTTCTTTTTAAGCAGCAGTATAAGTGATGTGCATGACTCAGCTTTTGTTAGTCACCGATTTGTTCTTACATTCTCACAGCTCAGCCAGTGAAATGGAAGAGAGAGACTTGACAATCATTAATGTTTTGTTATTGTTTCTAAAAGCATGTCGACCTGATCCCGAATTTTCTCACTTTACCGAGCAACAACTGTGCGAGATTAGTCACATCTTTTTACATGGAAATGACTTTTGTGTGTAATTTCTTTCATCGGTTTGTGCTTTCTGTTCTGGGCATATATACATTTACCCCCATAGCATCTGCACGTTTACTACTTCCAAGAGAGCATTAAAGCAATGAGTTCACATCACATGCATGCATAATTTAGATGAGCGTGAGCTTTGTTTCTAGCTGTGTAGCTTCCATTTGGTACAAAGAGCTGTTTATCCATCTCTGTTTCACCATCAGCAGTCTCAGCCTGCTTTCACTTGCCAAGTACATCCTGACAGGCAAAAGGAATTAGCAAGTGATGTTTCACAGTTATTTTAACAGGCAGCGAGCCTACAGCGAGGCGCCATCTGAACAAAGAGCACCTCTCCACACGCAAAAGCACACTAACTGAAGATAAAGTGCATCTTTTTAGTTTTCAAAGCAATCATTCAAATAAATGAGCGTTCAATTTTGGAGTACTTCGGTCATAATAAAAATTTACATTTTGTTCGTATTTATAATGTCATAACTCCAGAATGCGACACTCCCACAGCCCAGCAAACTAAATGAGTACATTTATGGGGACGCACAGCCTCAATATATATTTGGAACACATACATTTGTCTGTCCCAATAAAAACACGAAAGAATTGAAGGAATTATTTTGCTAGAACTTTGTACAAGAAGGAATCAACGCCTCCAGCATCTTTTTATCCTTAACAGTAGCTCTTTTTTCCACTCTCTATTTGTAAAAGTAAATCATGAGCTCATACATCCACTCAATGTTTTGTTATAGAATTAATTTTGGTGAAGCTGCTTCATAAAAAACATTAATTAAAATTCAGGAAATTAAGCATCAGATGGCCAAAATTTCCTGGGGGACAACATCCACACCCCTCACGTGTGAAGGACAAATGTTTCAGTGCAACTTTGCAGAGGGAAGCTTGTTCTTACTGCTTTATGCAATAATCTTCTTAGACATGCTTTTTCTTCTTGGGTAACTGTTTAACTCAGGGATGTCAAACTCATTTACATTGTGGGGCACTTTAAAAAAGAAGTGCAGTTTCAACAATACATATCAGGTTTTTTGTTTTGTTTGTTTTACATGATAAATAAATTGACTTTTTTAGCTCATTGTGCAGACTGTCATGTAATTATAAACTGGAAGATTTACTGTGTTAAAAAAATCACAAATTTCTCAGTTTATAGTGGAAAAAACTGATTTTTGTTGTTTATTTTTTTTTAAATAGTTTATCTATTACATATTTACTTTGGTGTAGTATCCATGGTGACAGGGGAGCATTTATCAGTAGAAAATGCCCTAAAACCTGTTAAAATACATCTAAAATCTTTACATTTTCTAAAGCCATCCCCTGGGCCAGATTGGAGACATCACAGGGCCAATTCTGGTCCACGTGCCTTATGTTTGACACCCCTGGTGCAGTTTTAGCTTTATAGATGGATACAATTCTTTCTGACCAATACTTTTTTGTGAGACTCACAGGTTTCTTTGTCACATCATGAAACTCGGAAAAAGACTCAAAATAACAGAAAACGAGAAACAAGAAAAAAGCCTCTGAGATTTTCCTTTCAGCAACTTCACCGGCCATCTGAGGTTTTCCCGGTCTTTATTGTGGCCGCATTTTCTTTTCTATGTGCATCCCTTGTGTCTTTGTGGTGACTCCCTGTAGGGTACAGTGTAGGCAGCAAAAGACAGTGACACGTTAACCTGCACTTTATCCATGAGGACAGCTCACCAGCTGTCTTCACAGCCCTAGACAAAAAGATAAAAGCCAGACTTTTAGAAAAGTGTCCTGCAGAACTGAGCCAATCAAAAATGTGTCTGAAAATGTGGAATGAAAACTTCTGTGTAGACTGCACCAGTATTTTTCTACTTTCACATCTTTATCAAGTAAATAATTGACATTGCATTTAAACACAAACTGGTATTTCAGTCTCGGTGGTAACAAGTCGCCTGTTAGTGTTTGCCTGAGGCTGATGATGTGCCATTAGTTTTGTAGATCGTAAACAAAAGCACAAATTAAAGTTTTTACCTGAAGATGGCAGAAAAAGATCTCTAAAGTAAGCCGCAAGGGAAAAAAAGCAACAGAGCGCTCATTATTAACTTCAGTCAGTCTTAATAATATGACATAACATTGCATAAGAATCAGTACAGTTAGACAACGGCCATTCCAAACTCATTTGGCTTTCTACAGATGACTCACGACTGCCTCCTGATTTTGAGCCAGTAGATTGTTTCATTAAGTCTGTGAAACATAAAATGACAATTAGGAGGAAGTCACTGCCAAAAGTAGAAAACTGAAGTGATCGGTTTACCAGTTTACACTTTCGCTGGCATTAGCTTTGCACTGATGTGTGCTGGATGAGACCACAGCTGCTGCTGCTGCTGAGTCAAGACTATTAGTTTAATTCCTCTTAAATAACCAGCGTGGAGCCTGAAGTCTGCGACAACGATTGTTCCACAATGTAAAGAAAACAGCTGAATTACATTCTTTTTTTTTTCATACTTTTTTGCATCAGGCTGTAAAACTGACTGCAGTGATTACAGTGATAAGGCAGTAACACTGTATTATCTGACTTCAATAAAACTGCATTACTGAGAAACATTCATCTTTATCTTCTTCTTTTTGGCAGTTTATACAGAGTGTCTGGGTCCAATAATTACTAAGTACAAACACTTGAAATGTCAGCACAACAATGATTTTAAGATATTAAGTATAATTTTACCTACCTTCAGTATTATATTACTTTCAATGACTAATAGTGGAGCACTTTTGTGTAACCAAAACTAAACCCTGGAGCATCTCCTCTACCACATGACCAACAGTGAGCCTGTGAAACTCCCTCTGAGTGACAGATTTAGCGCTTCAGCTGAATAACAGCTAGCCTTTGGTGTTTGGGTATTTTTCTCCTCATACATTTTGCAGAGTCGTGTTTAGCTTGCATGCAGCTCTTCAAAATGTTGATTTCCTCAGCAGCTTTGGACAGTTCTAGTCTCACAAAAATAAAATTACACACAAGTTAAATAAAATATAGAATTCAACTAAGGACACCAGTGCTTTACTTCATTATGCCCAAAACTTTCAATGCCATGTATGGGTAGTTTTCATTCATTGTAATCTGTGATAAACAGAGAGAAATAAAATAATACTGATTATGCAGCCATTTAAAGAACTGCATATAGCATTTGTAGTGGTAAATCGTAGGTAGACAGAGTACTTTGGTTGGATTTTTGGAACCTAAACAGTGCATAACTGTCCAAAAGGCAGACCTCAAACTTTCACGCTACTGATAACTGTTTGTTTTTTAAGCTTCTGCCATTCCCTCAACCTCCAAATGTGGAATTGTATTGCTCTTTTGGAACAATGGAACTTCAGGAGGTGCAGGGGCGTCAAATGGTCGCTGGTGTTGCAGAGAGCATCCCTCATGACTGAGGGCCTTCGTCTTTGTGGTAATGACTGGGTTTTTCAACAGGACAACGCTACAGTACTCAATGCCCACAGGACAAGGGACTTCTTCCAGGAGAATAACATCACTCTTTTGGACCATCCTGCGTGTTCCTCTGATCTAAATCCAATTAAAAACCTTTGGGGATGGATATGGCCAGGGAGGTTTACAAAAATGGACAACAGTTCTAGACAGTAGATGCCCTTCGTGCAGCCGTCTTCACCACTTGGAGAAATGTTCCCACTCACCTCATCGAAACACTTGCTTTTTGAAGTGAACAACAATCACGGTGGAGCTACTTACTGAGTTCATGTTTGAAACTTTGTTTTGGGGGGGTTACGAATGTTTTGGAGGTGTGGTCCTAAACTTTTGATCAGCTGTTTCAGTTTAAGCATTGCTTTCAACAAATTGCATGCTCAAAAAAATGTTTTGTCTTACTCCCATTTCTTCTTGTTGCGTGTTGAAGCTCTACTTGGAACCTTGTTAAGATCCAACCATGCAAAATAGGATTTTTTATTTTTTATTTATTTATTTATTTTTTTTTGGCCATTTTTCAAGTGGTCTTGAACTTTTGATCAGGACTGTAACTGCCCACTACTAGTCAGAGGAGGCCCCCTACTGGCCTCACGTATGGGACTGATAACAAGTGATAAGTTATTCAGCGGGCTGATAACGTATGAAAAACGTGGACATCCCGACATTCAGTTAGAGAGATTTTACACAGGCGTTAGTGTGAAACGTATTCGCCTTTTTCCTCTGACAGCTTCAAAAAGTCCTCACTGCTTGGCAGCCAGAACTTCATGTTTAGAATCATGAGTCAAATTTGAAAAATCTTTGACAAAAATTTGTCCCATAATAAGATTTAAAAAGTCTTTTCCACCCCACAGGTCATAGTTGTGATATGCATGTCTGCTATCAGTGTGTGTCACTGTGTTCCTGCATCAAAGAGAACAACAGGCACATATTTGTATTTAGGATTCTTAAGCTGATCTGTCTCTCCGTTGTCACATTTCTGGCCTTGAATACTTGCGTTATCTCCACTAAGCTGTTGCCTTGAATGCTTCTCCAGCAGTTTTTTTTTTTTTAAAGAATGCTTGTTTACTTTTTAAAAGCATGCCATGCAGTTGACGATAATAGCATCGAGGGACATCCCTTATAACTGCTCTAAAAACCTAAAAGCTGGAGCTCAAGCTAACACATCCCTTACTTAAGCTCAAAATTAGGGACAAAACAGTTTATTTTAATTGCTATTGCAAAGGTCACCTATAATTATCCTCTTCATTTGACCATAAACTGTGTCCTGAGACGCTCTCAGTCTTCAGTGGCAGTAAGCTGGCTTTCCAGCTGCTAATATAGACGGCTGCTTACAGAAGCATGTCTTTATAATTGCATGCACTGCTCAGACATGCTGTTTGCTGCACTCAACCAAAGAAGAAGAAAAACAGATTTTGATAAATGTGCCTCTACAATGAAAAGAATTTATGTACCATGTTTTTTTTCCCTTAACCTTCCATCACTTAACAAACAGGCCAGTATTATTTTCATAACAAGTATTGATTGCATCAGCGCAAAAAGCTTTCTCAGCAAATTAGGTGTGTGTATATCAGGTGCAATGTATGTGTGTATAGTTGTGGAAAATTCTGCTCTTTAAGCAATTGTGTATCTCGCTGTGTGTGTGCAGTGGGGTGTATATATTGTGCTCATTTTAGAATGACACCTACACAAATAAAAGCACATATTGTACTTGCATGTTTTTGCAAGCACAGAAATGTCAAAGGTGCATTACAAGCATTGCTTTTCTACTTCAGAGCACTAACAGGATAACATTTTCAACTTTAAAATGTCACCTGAGGAGTCAATTTTGTGCATACATATTTTTAATACAATAAATTCAAGTGCACGCCAAAGGAAAAGCAAAAACAATCCCATTTTCATTCTCAGAGTGTTGAATAACATTGCTTTGTCTGTGCCGTGACCCAACCAGTTTCAGCTTTAGTGCATATCTGTCACTTACATCTCATCGCGTATGCACTCTGTCTATTTAAATAGACCGGGCAGCCATCATAAATCAAATTGTGGTGTACGCTTGTGTTTTTACCTACAGAAGTAGTAGACCAAGTAGTGTTTTGTGACTAAACCTAATCAGCAAATTCAAGGAAAAGAAGAACGTGTGATGATGAAGTGCAAAACAGAAATCTCCTGTTGTCCTGGCTGATAAATGGTAGGTGTCCACTGGTATGTATGCACCGGGTTCATGCTGTCACAAAAGGAAGATGCTCATTGAGTTAGCTTCTAGCAGAGTGTGGCTGTAGGAGGACAGCAGGTGTCAGTGATGACAAACTCTGACCTGCACCTGATTGGATGAACACGTCATCCAGGCAGTCTGCTTCCAGCCTTCAAATGTTCTCTTTATGCACAAAAATAGTTCTCTAAAAACATCTTGGGTGCAAAATGAGCTCCACAGAATCCATTTTCACTTTTGATCAGCAAAAGCTACATTCAAAGCTTCGTTTTTTGGCGGATTTTCCCAGAGGCATCAAATCATGCTACATGCATAGCATGCCCTAAACTTCATCTTTTCAGGGAGATTAGAAGTTGGCACCTTGATTCTTGAAATTCACTAGCAGGGTGCATAGCACGGCTGGTTACACAGACGGCGACTGGGAAGTGTGGAAATGATGAACACGTACAAACATTCAACCACCATCTCCAGCCTCAAATGTGGACCTTTTTACTCCATACACAGAAGAGTCTTACCTGCTGATATCACTTTGTTTCCCAGTAACCCTAACACCGACAAACCAAAGACAGCCAACAAATCAAAACTTCTATCGGTGGCTCATTTTCAAACAACATCACTTTGCACATGAAAGTAATCCAGCAAAATGTGCTTCTAGAAATGTTGGACATAAGAAATGGATTCAGCAATCTGAATATTTATCTTCACTGTAGAGCAACAATGGCTACTCTCAAAGTCTTTCAAGAGCTTCCATAAATACTGAGTCATGCTGTTAGATTCACAGGAAGCCAGCTTGACCTCAATTGCATGTAAATGAGGAGTGGGCAAGGTGAAGCCCCGTCGCTCAAAGCATGCTATGAGAGTCTACAGCATAGCTGCTCACACAGACAGCTGACAGATCCTACGCATGGGTTGTATTTAACAAATAGATGAGGCCACTCTGACGTCAATCATTGGTTTCTGTGCATTCTGAAGCCTCCGTGTTTGCATTTTGACTGCTACAATGTTGGAAACTGCACTTAAAAATGCTCTAAAAGGCACCAAAACCTAAAACGTGATGGGGGGTGGGGGTCATTTTGGTGACTGCGGAGAGGGGGCCTACAACTTCAGGTCACCATATTTGTCAATCAAGTGAACCATACTCCTGATTTTAGGCCTGGAAAGTATCAGAATGGAAGGATTTTATTTTTTACGACTTTAAGAGGAAACTGTTATTTTCATGGCTGAAGGCATGTTAACATGGCACTCTATGGAGAGCTGAAGGAATAGTGAGTTTTACTGCTTGACCCTGACAGAAGCCGGTCCCCTAACATGAGAATGTGTTGACAGGAAACGGCGCATCTGCATGGAAAAATACTACAGTGCTTCACACACATTCCCTACAGTTACAACACAATCTGCAATGAGCACAAAGTGGTCTATATGAAATGTGTAAATACATGATCAAACACATAAATATGTCTATAAAGTCAAAAAAAATTAAAGATGGAGCACAAAATAGGCAATAAAGTGAAATCCATATCCAAATAAAGAGAAGGCTGAAAGAAGTCTATAAATAAAGTTTATACAGTGCAGCTGTGTAAATATACGTTGCTGGTGTATCGTGTGTGTGTGCGCCTACGCCAGGGTCTTAAAGTGTCCACGTGTTTCCTTCCCGTGCGTGAGCGCGTGCGTCTTTAAATATTCTAATCAATGTTTACGACCCCTGGCAAGAGGCGGGCTGTCAGGGTGCCAGCTTCACTGCAGGTGGAGGACTCTGCCAACCCCCAGCAGACACCACCACCTCCACTCTGTGCACGAATTCCATTTTGCTTTGGGAGAGAATCCCTCCTCTCAGGTTTCTTTAACCTTTTAAACACCCTGATTCTTCCCTCTGTCAGTGATTTTAGAACTCAGCCTCTTCTCTGAATCCTCTCTCGTGTGTCGCTCTCTTTCTTTCTTTTTTTTGCTCTCTCTCCGTTTCAAACCATGATCCCCGCTCCGCTACTGCAAGGAAAACTCCACCTACTCAGTTCTGTTAATGTAGTCACTGATGGTGCAAGCAGCTCCCTCTCTCTCTCCCTCCCCTCTGCTCACTTTCTCTCTCACTTTCTCTCTTCCAGGCATCTCCCCCTCAACCTTCCTCCTCCTCCTCTAAGCATCCTCTCCTCTCACATCGCTCTCTGGCTCCACTTGCGCTCGCAGCCTCCTGCCTGTTCGCAGCTCTCCGCTCTCTTCTCTCCGCCTGTCCTCCTGTATTGCGCGCGCACACATACACATATATGCATGCATGCGCACACTTTCACTCTTTCTTTCTCTCTCTCTCTGTCTCAGTCACATCGGTCCCGTGCAGACTTGAGGAAGCCCCGGAGAGGAGATGATGCCGGTGGTGCTTCTGTTGGAGCTCCTTTGGTGATTTTTCCAGGGTTTTTTTTCCCCATTTAAACAAACAGAAAACTAGACTCAGAGAAATGTTGATGCAACAGCACCTCTTCTCTCCGCGCTGTGTTGATCTGCCTGCCGTCTGCCCAGCATCAGCCCATTTTGGGGGGATTTAAGCGACAGAGAGTGTGCTGCGCCGGCTGTGCGCTCTGCGGCTCTGGTGCACTGGATCTTCTTCGTCTCCGCTTTAATTCACACAGAAGGATGATCAGTTCTTTGCGCCGACAGGAATATTACTACTTCAGCTGTCAATACTCTTATCCACTTCTTTGCCCCGGCCAGATCACAGTCTGAGGCGCCCCGGTCCCCTGAAGGGAAGAAGAAGCATGTCAGAGGCACCTGTGTTGCACATGGAAATGAGCCGTCTGCTGCTGCTACTGCTGGACTCCAGCCTCTAAACTAAAGAGATTATCCCCAAAATAACAGAAGAAATTGGATCCTAAGAGTTTCCTTCTGACCAGCTGAGAATTCCTGTAGCTGCTTAACCAGCTCTATGATTTTCTGACTTCCCAAGCCTGCGATTTTGGCATCTGACTAAGAGGTAAGGCTGCTATTACTTTGCAATGTGGCTTACTCTAGCCTGCTCATCCTCAGCAACCTTGATTCTGCACTTTGGAGAGAAACGGCTCAGTCTCTGTGATGTGGCAGATTCTGTTTTTGCTTTGCTTGGTTACTTTGCAGTCTTCCAGAGCTAATTTTCACCAGAAGCTGAGTCCACTATTGGGCTTGCCCCAGCTTTCTGTCATTAGTCGGGGCTGGCACTCTGTCCTGTTTACTACTGTCTGCATCATCCACTGTCTGTAGCAGTGTGGCTCTCACCGTGTGTTTCTGCTCAGCAGAAATGAATGGCACTGCAGCTGAGAAGCCAGAGGTGTTTCGTGTTAAGTGGATTTCTAGAAGCAGAGAGTTTGTCATGATCTGTCTGCTGGTGTGAATGCACAGGAATTAGAGATGAGCTGCAGGTATTTCGAGTATATTGAATCCTTTTTTAGAGCGCAAGGTTCATTATATTATACTTGTTGTCCTTCCTAAAAACCAGCCAGCTCAAGTTTGTGGGTATAGTTTTTCATTTTTTCACATCTTAGATATCAGAATCTCTTCTGCTGATTTCTGTTGGCTTATTCTGGCTACACTTTTACAGCAGAATTACTTAGTGGCTCGCATCGACATGCTTAGCACTTATTTGAAGTGGTACGTGTAATTGGCATTGGACATGGACCTTCTTCCTGCATGTAGGGATCTACTTGGTGTCCAGATTATATGCAAATTACTCGAAAGTATTCAGTAATGCCTAGGTTAGTCCCTGTCGGATAGAATTACTGTGTGGTGTCTGTATATGGAAACACAGATGTGGGGTAATTGCATTCAGGGGTTCGCTGTACAGTCTGTTCAGTTTCAGAGTGTGTGCCAACTTCAGCTGAATTAAGCAGCATTTTTCACAGAGAGAGGATTCGACACTGTAAGTCTAAAATTTGGCACCAGCGTGTTCCCTCGTGTGGTGGTGTCACTGGACCACGTCTCCGTACAGAAATCCAAAGGGAGACTGCATTCCCAGGTCCCCTGTAGTCCTTGGATCCTTGCTCTTCGGGCTTTCTCGGTGGATATGTTGACTAGATTGAACTGCTTTTGTTGAAAATGGGATATAACCTGCTGGCTCATCGGCTCCAAGAATAGTCAGATGCATTTACGGTCCATCTAGCGTACATACCATAAAAATTGAATATCTTGAGTGCTTTGAGGCATAATGCTGAAAGTCTTTGAAAAGCTCCTGAAAATGTGTGTATCTGTAAATAGTAACAGCAGAGTCTTCTCTCAATCAAAGGACATTCACGGTGCAAAACACATTCAAGCAAATAAAAGATTTGGTGTTCTGATCAGATTGTTGGGTTTGAAATGACTGCAAACTTCTTGCTGGTGTGCAGTTTATCATCTCTTACAAATCTGTCATTTTCTGTGTGTACATTTGTTTTGGCTCTTCTGGAGAGCTCATCAGAGATTACTCGAATCCTTTCCTACAACCCTGTCTGAATCACACTTTTTTTAAAAAGCACATCGAAGGCTGCAAATGAGAGCTATACATGTCGGTGGTAGATAAAGTAAAAGTGGTGGAATGAAAGTGCTCTTTGCCATCATCAAAGCGCTAATAATGTTTCTTACAAGAAAAGTGTTCAACATGTTTTAAAGAAAACAAAGGTATCCCAAGTAACTGGAAGTCGTCTTCACTGAACAAACTCGTACTTTCAGTGAGCGTTAACACGAATCACTCGCTGTTGAGCGAGTGGGTGCCGTGAAGTGACAGCCCCTTGTTATTGGCACGGTTAGTACTAATGGCAGTTCAGACAACACAACTGCTAGCAGCACTGCTGAGACCAGTCCATATGAATATTTGATTGACTTTCATCACCGACTATTGCAAAAACTCTCCTAATTTCCTAGTAAATCTCTAAATGTCCCAGTGAGTTGAAGGATGTGACTGAAATATCTGCAAGTCAATGAAAACAAGAAATTGTTACCACATCATAAGACAATTTGCAAAATAACACAAACGTTCCTACAGAGCTGAATCATTTGTAACGCAGATTTTCTTGCTCTATATATGAAAAACTGGTCAAAAACTAAATGTGTACTTGCCTTGTTTTTATGAAATGAGTCAGTCTTTGGTTCTTTATTAGTTTGTAGTAAATTAATTTGGTACGGAGCAGTGATGGGGACTGCATGTATGGTTCATTTCAATTCAATTTTATTTATACAGCGCTAAATCCCAACAACAGTCGCCTCAAGGCGCTTGATATTGTAAGCTAGACCCTACAATAATACATACAGAGAAAAACCCAACAATCAAGCACTTTGGCGACAGTGGGAAGGAAAAACTCCTTTTTAACAGGAAGAAACCTCCAGCAGAACCAGGCTCAGGGAGGGGCGGGGCCATCTGCCGCGACTGGTTGGGGTGTATGATTAAGTATGATTCAGTGCAGAGCGGTCTATTAACACATGGTGGGAGCGGGATGGATCAGGGCCGTTTATTAAAACTGGTACTGCTGGAGGTTTCTTCCTATAAAAGGGAGTTTTTCCTTCCCACTGTCACCAAGCACCTGGAGATGACTGTTGCTGTGATTTGGTGCTATCTAAATAAAAGTGAATTGAATTGAACCTTAACTTTGAGCTAGTTCTTGTGAAGGGTAAGGAATTTTTTTACTATAATTTTACTAATTTCGAATATAATTTCTTCCTCTATGACTGTCTAGTAATAGCCTTTTTTTTGACTCAGCTCTCTTGTACTTAAAAACTCAACATAGTGAATAAATAATATGTTGAAATTCTAGCCTTAATTACAGCAACATGCATCCAGCTGTCAGCTCTGTGATTACTCATGCAAGCCACCACTGATTATGTCACCGTAAAAGAGGAAGCTTATTAATAAATATAGTAACAGTCTCACTTTCGGAATATCCTCTTTGTTATATCGTACAAACATTTCACATCTTCATACTAACTGTAAATGAATAAACGCTCACACATGGTCACTTATGGCTGCAGATCCCACTTGAAAGATCTCATGATTTGTAATTTAATGATGTCAGTGTGTGATAATTATCTGCTGTGTCAACATCGATTTTGTTCTGGCCGAGCACCAGATTTACTAATGGTTTGCAGCAGGCAATTTACTTCTGTTTGCCCTATTATTTAATGTTCAAAAAAGGCATCTCGTTTTTGATATTGCTGTGATAGTTGACAATAAGAGGGTTAATTTAATCGCAATAGCAGAGGGAGAAGTTACCAGAATAAAAATATATTTGGTGCAAGTGAGTTGTGCAACGCTATGAGCTAGGTGTCAAAGCTGCGTCTCTGTCCTTGAGCCCTTCAGAGTCCTGGGTTTCTGTTGCTCTTTCAATCTGGAACTTAAGTTGGAGCTTCAGAGAGGAAGAAAGTATAATTGCTCAATACACTAGCAACTTTTCAGTCACACATAATGAAAACTGCAGCAAGCACAAACAGTGCTTTACCGTGTGGGCTGTAAAAGTGCTGTGTCTCTTTACTCAGCAGTGTGCACACAGAGCTCTGCAGCCTCACGAGTCTACATTTAAGTAGTTTTCTTTTAATTTTTTTTTTATCAAAATACACATATTAATGTCTGCCATTACATCATGTGTACTATGTTACATTTTATGGTTTTTCTTTATAGTGTTTCTGTCTGCTTTTAAGCTTTCAGAATTTCACTATGTGACTGCAGAGCAACAAAATATTTTAAATCACAGCAAAAATAGTTTGTCGTTAAACAAAAAAGAGCTAATTCTTCGTTTTACAAGTTATGTTTGAAACAAGTAACAGAACAAATGACATCTTCTGCCCTTCTGATAGCCTTTGATTTATCGTGCTGATTAATATTTTTGACATTTATTACACTAAAGAACCGGCTAATGCAGAGACTTGATCCAGGGCATATTCTACCACAACCAATGGTTTCACAGACACACATCATGTTTTATGCCAAAGTTTGAATTGTTTTTGTCATTTCCCCTGAGACATTTATGAGAAACAACAGACAGTAAAAGGAAACACATGAGACTAGTGGAGGAGGAAGGTGAGAGATGACAAGGCAGAAAATTGTTGAAAGAGCAAGACAGAATAAAGGGAGGGATTTATAGGAACAGTGGGGGACTGCAGGTGCTGATCAAGAGCAGACAACAACAGTGTTCCCGTCAGAAGCCGGCACTATGATATGGGTCACTTGGACATGACAGCTGGTAAAGAAACATGAATAATAAATTTTGGGAAAGGTGTAGTGATGAATACTGCATTAGAGCAGAAGAAGCTCTGAGCCGTTTCTTCCCACGGCTCCCCTCTAACCCAGCAATCACTCAAGGATTACTTAGGGTAGAAATGCTAGCCTGTATGCACGCCAATTATACACACACACGCACACAGCACATGATCATGTGATGCATAACTACATTAGACCTCAGAGGACAACACCTAAAAGCTGATTTGGTGCCAGAGGACAACCTTCCGTGTCCTTCAGCATCACAACACCTTAAACAAATCAACTCATTTTAGTGGTCTGATGACAGCCATTAGTGTCCTTGTTTAGCCTTCGGACACATACGTGTGTGTGTGTGTGTGTGTGTGTGTGTGTGTGTGTGTGTGTGTGTGTGTGTGTGTGTGTGCGTGTGTGTGTGTGCGTGTGTGTGTGTGCGTCAACAGATGGATAGATTATGTATTTTTATGTGCACAGTTGTGCACTGCCAGTTATTTCCGGTATTGTACCATATTTGTGAAGCCTTTCTAAGAACAGTGAACATTAGTAACAATAATAAATACAAAATATGAAAGTAACAACTGGTGCAAAATAACTCGGGTTTATGACAAAGATTGCTCAGCAGCTGTGATGGACCAGTTGCACAGGATTCATGTTCATGCAAATTGCTAACTGTGTGATGACACAAACAGCTCAGTGCAGCCATTATGTTACCCTTAATTAATATGTATATATATATATATATATATATATATATATATGGCAGCTCAATGGGTAAAACAGTAAGTCATAACGTCTGACAACCTCTTTTTCTATATAGTTTTTTAGTGCTTGTTTTCTGTAATAAAATTCAAGATTGTTATTGTGTTGATAAAAAATGAATAAATAAATACATTTAAAAAGCACAGAACAATGGTCTACCTTGAATTGGAACACAGGTATATATAAAAAACTACATAATGTAGTAATTCATCAAAGCAAGCACACACAGGGTGCAGTTTATTGTTGAAAGAGTTTGGTGATGGCCTCTTCTTCTTCCAACAGTGCACAAACAAGGTCCATAGAGATGGATGAGTGAGTTTGGTGTGGAAGAACTAGACTGGCCTGCACAGAGTCCTGATAGAAAACCTCTGGGATGAATTAGAGTGGATCCTGTGAGTAAGGCCTCCTTGTCCAAAAATTCCCATAAACACTCCTAAACCTTCTAGAATGTTTTCCCAGATGATGTGAAGCAAAAAGGTGGGCTAACATCATCATATTGAACCGTATGGATTAAGAATGGGATGTCACTCAAGTTCATATGTGTGTGAAGACAGACAAGCAAATACTTTTGGCAATATAGTGTACTTCTCAATGTCATCCAGTCTTTTTTTTTTTGCTCTCTGCTTACTTGTTAGTGAAGTGTTTGTCTCTTTTGCTGCTAAATGTCCCAGTCTGCCATTTGGTGCTAAGCAGGTAGAGTGCAGTGAGTTTTAAGAGCGTATTTTTGCTGAAAAAGTCTGTCTGTTGTAGCTGAAAAATGTTATGAGAGTAGTCTGAGTGAACTATAGCGGTAAATTTACAGACTGAACAGCAAAACAATGAGCTAAAACTTGATATAAAGCTCGATAAAGCAGAGAGGAGCTGCAAATTCAGCTGATAATTCTCACTAGCTTCATCATGATGGGAGACCCCTTTCACGTTTGATATAGTTTTATTATAAAACTTTATTATACTTCTTTATTACTTTACATCTTTAGTGGTTTTCTTCTTTTCTGGCTTGTTTTCCTTGTAGCATTTTGTCCGTTTTCAGTTTCACTGCTTTTTCTCCGTCTTCTGACATTTTGCTCTCCCCTGCTTTAATATTTGTTATTAGTAGTAGTATTAGTATATGTTACTACTCCAGCTCTGCAGTTAATAAGCTCCATACCATAGCACCATACAGCATTAAAAATGAATTGAAGGACTATTTCTGTTTGTCAGCACTGTTCAACAAATCTATGTGTATTTGTGTTTTTCTTGGTGTACTGTACATGTGTTCATGCACGAGTGTCTATGCCCATCGATGCTCTCTAGGGGGCTAAAGGAAATTGGAGGCTTACTTCCTTTCCACTAATTACCCTGCAACAGTCCCCACTAATTGTCAGGGCCTCACGTGTATTTGATGTCAGCAGTGTGAAGCCATGTGCACAAAGTGGGAAGATGGTGAGAGGAAGGAAAAGGCAGAACAAAGCAGGTCAATAGATTGGCTTTGAAGATGTGTACAAGCCTTTAAAACAACTTCTGGATGTGGATCCATTTCGTTGGAAGGTAGGAGGATTGCAAGATTGTAATATCAACATGGGCACAAATAATATACTCCATTTAAAAATTATGGACTGCATTCCATTGCGAGCTGCTTCTTGTGATATTTATTTCAATGTGCCACCAAAATAAGTGTACATAATAAAGTGAATACCTGCACATTCTAATGCAATCCAGTGCAATGGTGCAGCAACCCACACTGCCTTTGTAAACAAGTAATAATCAAAGAGGTATTGATTCAGTGTGTAGTGTGTGAAGTCAAGTGGGAGCCCGCAGGACCCTCTGGGCTTGTGAAGAGCATTCTCATTCATTCAGAGTTAACCCTCCCACCACTGGTCAAAATTTAATGTCTCAACCCCCCCACTGTTCTTTTTTCTGTGCACATCTGCGCTGGTATAGACTGCAACCAGGAAACAGCTGGATGTTTGCACGCTCAAGCCTGAAACTGCCTCATCTGAGACCGACTGAGAGTACTTGTATTTTACTACTTATATTTATAGTCAAGCATTCAAAATTAATGTTGCAAACAATGTTGAGAAAAAAATCACATGATAGAAGCAGGTTCTAAGAATAGATACCAACAACAGATCTCAAAGTCCCTGCCTGAGATTTGCATGCAGGGATTTTCAGAGCTCAGGAGGGCTCGATTACAAAGTCATCTTTTCTAAAGGAAACTAAAGTAGTGCTCAGGTGGCAAACAATCAGAAGATGGACCATTTAAGCTTTGACAAATTAGTAAAATTCTTATGCTGTTAAACTGTCAGCCATAACACACAGATCTAATCACATAACTTACATGAAATAATGTTTTAAACTCACTTATGTTTAACTTTAAATAGCATCTTTAATAATGGACAGAAAACAAATAGTATTCCTGTTTTGTTGGGCACACTGGTCTCAATTAATAATCATTTTAATAATATGACTGTTCTTATTGTTAAACCACAATAGGAATTCCAGGTTTAAAATTGGATTGCACTGGGTCTGAACAATGCTGTTTTTTGCAGATACTCAATATTTCAGGCTCAGAGAGGTAACGTCAGGGTCAGCACTGGGTTTTCAGTGTTATGAATGGGTTTTTTTGTTCAAAGTATATCACCATAGTAACTCTGACCCACTCCAGAGCAGGTTATGTTCAAGATTACAGATCAGCGGGTATAAAATCACTGCCTACTGACGGGTTAATTCTCTGGAAGAATATCATCACTGTTCCTGGAAAATCACCAGACTTTACTGTGCAAGTAATAAATTAATTTAATACATTTAATAAAGTTTTTTTCTTTTAAAAGTGTCCAATTGCTTTCTTTTCCTGATGAAAGGAATTGACAAAGAATAATTCTTAGAAGAAACTTTATTCTTGCTTTATTATATATTGCCTGCAAATGATTTAAAACAGTTATTATTATATTATTATTATTCTATAACTACTATAAGTATAAGTACATTTATTTGTACTTGCTGACTTCATATAAAATTGACACGCAGTCTAAGCCTACATTTAAATTCAGTTTTTATTTTTATTCTTTATTTGCTCTCAGACCCCTTAAACACCATCTGGGCTTAACAGTACTTCCACACTTCTGAACTTTAATTTAATGGAATAACAACTGTGATCCAACAGATTCTCCCGGGTACACCAGGAGAATCTGATGGATTACACCAGTGTCTTAATGATAAGAGCTGTGATACTGATTAGTCTGTTAAATTTCACAGTCACACATTTTTGCTGGCTTTCTTTCCTGGCTTCACGGAGGCTAAACTCTATTAAAATAGTAGCACGTTCCCAGTCTTACTCCCTGAAATGCTTAATGCTCGCACACATTCATACAGCATATTTCTCTCACACACTTCCAGACGTTGCTGTTTTTGTCTGTGCCAGCTGTTGTTTTCAGCCTGTAATATCTATTTAAGCACTTCATGTTTTTCTAAAATGATTTTATCTTATCCATCTCTATGGTTGGTCATGTTTCCAACACAGCTACATTTATGTGAACCTGCTCATAGCTAGACTGAGAAACCCTGGGCTGACTTACAGTATGGACTGGCACTTATATAGAGCACTTTTCCACTCTATTTGAATTCACATACAACACCTTTTTCTATGCCTCTGTGATTTAACCAACATTCATACTCATACCCCAGTGCATGCATCGAAGGAAACCTGGGGTTCATTACCTTATCTCAGAACGGAGAAGCCAGGAATTGAACTGCTGACCTTATCTGCTCACCAGATAACCTATTGCAGACTTTTCAAGAAGCCAAAGGTCTGGGACACAGAATTAACAGGACTTTTGGAGAAGGACAGCTTTGTTGTCAGAGCAGGAGATTGCTGTATTCCCAGTTCCAAAAAGAAAAGTTCAGGTGTGCTTCTGAAATGCCATCACCATCACAGCTCCTAGTATGCAGATGGATATTGATTGTGGTGCAGTTCCAAACGTGTTTTGCAGTCTGGCATTGACAACTCAGTCATTACAGGAGATGGAAATGACAATACAGTTTAGTACGTCACACTGCAAACGAAACCCTGCTGCAGGTGATTTACAGCAGTGACACTACGTGTGCAGCAAACTTCAGTATAACTTTCATGTCATTTCGTGTAACAAAAACAAGGAAGGAGAAAAAGTAATGTAGTACTGAAAAGAGTGTCAAGCTCTAGCTGCCAGTGAAGTTTCAGATGATTTTCAGAATATTAAGGAAGTGTGTGGATTTAAAAAAAGGTTTAAATATGTAATGAATGTAAATTATTAGTATTTATGCCATTTTCAAAACAAGGTGTTTGTGGGAACTGAGTAGTAATGGCTGTTTCTTTTTACATTATTAATGTAGTGCAGACAAATGTGTGAAAACTGGATGGTTGAAGCTAAATGTTAGAAAGCAAACAGTAAAATCTGGTTTCACATGAATATTTAATGCTCGAAAGAGGAAAAATAAATGAATCTCAAATAAAAACAAAGGATTTTATGTTTCTGCTGACAGATGGAGCTTGATTGTGCTTACCTTGAGGACAATACATATATGTGTGTGTGTGTGTGTGTGTGTGTGTGTGTGTGTGTGTGTGTGTGTGTGTCGTATATATATGTGTGTATATATATATGTGTGTGTGTGTGTCGTATATATATGTGTGTATATATATGTGTGTGTGTGTGTGTCTTATATATATATGTGTATATATATATATGTATTTTTAATGTGGAGATGTGTGTAAATGCATGCTTTGCTCCCATGCCTGTCTGTGTGTCCAAATCTGTTACTAAAAGCATGGCGGTCTCAGGTCTCTGACAACTCTCTCCCATCTCCTGTCTGCTCCGTGAATAGCTTTGTCTCACGCTGCAGCTGAGCGGTGATGACAGGCCTGCCTCAGCGACATGGAACTTTTCGCTTTCAGTCAAGAGTTTGAGTCCTCCGAGGACCTGATTTGTCTGCCAGAGAAAACAAAAGTCAACAAATGGTCCATCCGAAGGTTAGTAAACTCTGCGTGGAGGAGACAGGCGTGAACAGACAGGCTAAGTGTTGAGGGAGCATTGCATAAGAAGAGCAAATAGATTCGATGACGAGTGAAACTGCACAAAGATGAAGCTGTTTGCTTTCATACATTTTACAGTGGAGTTGCGGTAAACACAAGTGGTTTAAAGTCCTGTGAAGGGAGTCGCCTTTCTGTGGAAAAAGTGCCATATGAAGTCAACACATTAGGCAGCGTGGGCTGTAAAAGTGCTCATTTCTGCTCTGATGTCGGACATGTCATCATGGGAGCCTGAGCAAGCCGGAGAACTGACCGTCTTCTAAAGCCAGGTTCAAGTGGCCAATAGGGGGACTGCAGATTTTGGCACTACCACTTACTAGATGTCTACAGTAAACCTGAGATAAATATGACTAAAAATGAAACCCTTCTGATTTTACAACCTTTGTTTTTGACAGAATGACACAAATGGAAGTAATTCAAATTGAGCAGCTTTTTTGGTTTGGTCCATATTTTACCTTTGCAAAAAATGGGGTCAATTGACCGTTTTTCAAAAGAATTCTATCTTAAAAGAATTTAAATATTTTAAGCAAAATTTTCACATCAATCGTCTATGTCCTGATTTTGAACCATGAAATTTTTCTGGCAGTTGAACAAGTTTTAGCAGGAAATGTTTCAACAAATGTGATGATTTGAGATGGAAGGACATGGGTCAGGGAAATGAAAAACCTATTTAACAAAATCATTTTCTGAGTTATAGAGTACCATTTAGAAATGGGAGAATTTAGTTTTATGTGGATTAGACTACTGACTCTTGACACAGGCTGGACCCTGTGATTGGCTGCCCCTCGTGAACAACAAGTTTTGAGGAGGAGGTGGGTGAACCTGTGCGCTCACCATGTTAGAGGAAATGTGTGCTGTCTGAGCTCAGAGGTGAGAGTAGCAAAAAGGTCTGAGTGTTCAGAGTAATCAGAAGAGATTACTTTGTGATACGCTGCAATACTTTGGGAATGTTTAATGTGAACACTGACTATTGTAACAGAAGACCTAAAATAAGGAAAAGAATAATGAGTTCCCTTTGATATTAGATGAGCTTTATTTTTGAGTGAGTAACTTCCCGTCAGGACCAACAGAAAACCAACAAGTTTTTAAAGTCTCTTTTCTGTTGTGTGGCTGCAGGATGAACTGAGGGCAGGACGATGTTGTTCTTTTATAAAATTATACTAAAAGAGGTATTTGTGTGTGCAGAACTATCTGCACTCATTTATTTTCTTTTGTTTTTTCTCTTTTTTTTTTTGGCACCAACACACCTGCACCCGTGTGCATAATTCAACTCAACTTCTGTTCAGACAATTGGCAGCTGCTGATGTTGCTTTTCCGAGATAAAGTTAACTTCATCAACATTTCATGGTGATCCCTGCTGAAAACATGTTTCTTTGTTTAAAGATGAATGATGTCAGTAGCAACACGTAAAATTATGTCACTGTGCCCCAGCTGTCTCACTCACACTCTGTTTAACTTGTCCTTAAAATACTAGTTCAGATTTACAGTTCAGTGTTTGCAGAATGAACAGAAACATGGCAGGTCAGCTGTGTGAGAGTTTGATCTCTGTTTCACCCGTGCTCATGAACAGAGATGGGCAGTAACGCGTTACTGTTATCTGATTAGTTTTTTCAAGTAATGAGTAAAGTAAGGGATTACTATTGCAAAAAAGTAATAAGATTACTGTTACTTAAGTACACTGCATTACTGCGTTACTAAACTGTGGTGATTTTGTTTGTGAGAGTGTCTCATGACAATGACGTACGAGCGTGCGACGTCCGTGGCAGCAACAGACGTGTGCAGATCAACAATGGATAATATGGAGTGTGGGAGAGAGTACGACCATGCAGCATTTACAGTGTGGAAGTACTCACATTACTTTGAGTTTGGTTCTGTAAAAAGTGTCAAAAACATTAGCGTCTGCTGTACACACTGCGTGGGAAGAAAACTTTCTACAGCGAAAATAAAACTTCAAATCTGAGGGCGCACCGAGCACACTGCCACGGGAATGTGAAATTCACAGAGAAACCCCCGGATCCTCCCACTGACATGACCGCTGCAGCACCGGGCAAACCTCCACCCGCCCCACTCCTGCTGAACAAGAGCGACAGGACTTAGTGCTGCTGAATCTTTGATTTGATTTATTTTTTGCTGTGTTTTACTTGCATCTATTTGAAAGAGTGATTGTAAACACAAAACATAATTTTATTTTATATGCTGGAATATACAGAAAATAGGTTTCAATGTTAAACACATTTCTTCCAGTCAGAGAATGTTGCATATAATAAAATTTTTGCTTGATGCAATGTGCATAAAATTAAAAGATTAAAACTAATCAAACGAGTTTAAAAAGAGACTTTTCCATTTCATCCAATTTTATATCATGAAATCTGCAGAAAAAATCAGATTTTTACATATTCAGGTTGTGTATCATGTTTTTAAAAAGTAACTAAGTAATAAAGTAATTAATTACTTTTGAAAATAAGTAATCAGTAAAGTAATGGGATTGCTTTCTTAGAGAAGTAATCCATAATTAGTAGCTAATTACTATTTTCAAGTAACTTGACCAACACTGCTTATGACTTTAGTAATGAAGTTCACAAACACCTCATTTTCTCACAGAGGCCTCGTGTTGTACGTCACCAGTATTTGTTTCGTTGTCGAAGTGGGTTTGGTTTTCCCGCCATGTTTCTATTGCCTTTGTCACACTGGATTCAAGCATCTGCCAATAATTTCCCACAGATTTAGATTCTAGCTGTACTTGTAGAGAGGAAGTGCACATGCACTCTTCCTTAATTACTAAACACTAGTGTTTATGAGTTGCTCCTGTGAAAATATTTGAATTGCCACGTTCTTGGTGGTGAATAATGACAATTTTATATGTGATCCAGACTTCAGCTCCTGAATCAAGGCTACTTTCAAAAGCGAGCACATAATTTTAGCACCATTATTGTAGGATTTTTGGGGGGTGTAAATGGTGGTGCTTTGACACCATAGTATCTAAGCAATGCCCTTATGGTATTCAATGTCCTTTCATACATATAGTTTCCGATTGTGTGACATTTTTGACACATCTACCCAAACAGTCAAATGTGCTCCAAAATCTGTTGCCCAGGAGCTTCTAAGGAGCTTGGAAAGCAAAGCGGCAGGACTTCATTACGTTTCACCTCTCATCAGAGAAGCTTCTTCAGTTCTAAGACCAAATGGTGGAGATTCCAGATTTTAAGCACTAGTGGGAGTTGTCCCTTAGGAGGTTCGTTGACCCACTATTGATAATGTGCCTGATCACATGAGCCAAGGTGTGAAAAAGGGTGTGGGTCAGCCACACATAACCAGGTGGACATAACCAATGAGGAGTGAATCTCTTGCAAAGCATATCCCGACTTTAAATGAAAATGTTGCATTAATTAAGATTTGAAACTAGTGACTGGCATCATCTGGAACCCATCAGGAAAAAATTTGCTAAGGTGTTGGAGCCATTTCAAAAACACGTCTGTGCAATCTGATTTCTGTATTTCCTTAAGCATCATTCTTTCTAATGAAAGAATACATTTGTTACGTTTTTCAGAACTGTGCTTGTTTTTATAAAAACGTGTGGGATGGTGTAAGAGCTACTGGCCTTTCAAAATAAAAACAAAAAGCATTTCATTGTTAAATAGAAGGCTCTTAAACAGGAAAAAAGTACTTGAGAAAACGAGGCATGTTGTTTAATGTTGACTGTACAAGCTGAGTAGAAACGTTCTGCGTACCAAATAAGGAAATGCTATACATAATAGTTTATGCTAATTCACAGATATTAATGCTTATCTTTGATCTCTGATGATTCTTGGAGAACTCTGCACAAAATTCTAGCAACATTGTTGTGGATTAAATACTGATTATGGAAAAACAGAGTCCAGCACACCTCTTTTTGCACTCTGACTAACAAGCAAGCTCCTTCGAGGTGCTCGATGTTGGCACGGGGCTGACGAATATGCATTGATTTGTTTGTCGAAAGGGGTGAATAATTCTGATGAGCTATTGATTGTAGTAAATCAAGACATTCGTCACCTTGGTTAAGGGCAGAGGTGCCTTGCTGATAGGTTGTATAATGTATATGATTGGTGAACCTTGAAACAAGGCATTGAAAAATGACCACTTTGCTAACTGGCTGTTAAAGCTCATCATTCATCGAGGAATTTTATTGACAAGCTCAAGAGTACACGATTGCTGAACAAAACAAAAACATACATAAACTGTATTTTTATTATTTTCCAAAGTGGTTTCTGACTCTGAAGTTAAGCTCTGGTGGCTCTACAGCACGACGCTGAAGCAGCCGGTGCTTTCACACAAGGGCGGGAGGATTGCATAACCAGTGCGCCAAGAGATTTTGGACTGCACGAATACCAGCAGCTTGTGAAGAATGGTTATTGTTTCAGAAAGAGTGAATGAAGGGGAGAGTGAGAGAGGAGAGGAGAGAGTGAAAGAGGAGTTCAAAAGGCAGAAAATAAGAGACAAACTCGAAGAAGGCGACGAAGTAGAACATCGGAGATGGGAGGAAAAAAAAGAAAATAAAGGGAAGATGAGGAAAACTGCAGAGAATGACAGGACGGTGAGAAGATGAGAGAGGAGGCTGGTCAAAGTGAAAGGGAGAAAGCTGAAGTTGAGAGAGAGATAATGAAGGAGACCGATGATAAAAGTGTAGAAAACGAACAAGAATCCAATTATATGTGGCTTCAAGGAGTCAGAGCGTCTCATCATACATGTTGTTCTAGAGCTCTGACAGGACAGACCTGACTCACCCCAGTCTCTCTACAGTTGGACTGTGGGCACAATTGATTGGGAGGAAATGGCTCCTCATTATTTGTAGTTCATCAGTCAATGGTAGAGAGGACTCTGGTTCAGAATTTAAGAATAAACATAGCACATGGATTAGAAAAGTTGCTGTTTGTGACGATTTTTCCCTTTCAGTTCTCAGAAGTCTGGCGTTATACAGTCACTTTGTTCAGCCTGCTAGTCTGTGTTAGTTATTTGGCAAATCTAGATTGTATCCACAACTTTAGAATAAAATATGGAATAAAACTACATTTTAATGATCATTTGAAATGAAATTTCAACTAAGCTTCTACAGATCAGGTGTTCCAGACACAGCAGCTGCTAGAGTTCTTCTCCATGTCTTAGATTGGTGTTTAACAGCAACTTGAGAAAACCTCTGTGTACTCATTTCGAAGCATGATATAAATTAACATGATCACAGGGACATGTTTTGTTGTTGTTTCATTTTAAATTTGATGTGAATCTTTGTATAAACTTCTTAAATAAGGTTTAAAATGCCTTCATTTTTCTTTCTTCTACAGTCTTTTCCTGTAGATTCAGTGTTCTTTGAATGCCATGTCTCTAAAGATGTCACAGCATCAACTCTGCATGTTATTAAATTACACTTGTGTGTTACAACACAAGGGCTTTCAAGGCATCCACATCCCTGGAACATTTATATAATTTCCTCTGGGATTAATAAACTATTGTGATTGTGATTCTGACAACGTGTTTGCAGTAGTTGAGGCAGTAAGACTACACATGTGTGTCCTAAAGAACAGACTGTAGGGACATGTTTTGCCTGCAGCCTGAACAAAACCTTTAAAGTTGCCCTCTCTCGCCTTTTGCTTTGAATATTGATTAACCTTGGGGTCTGAATAAACTTCCTTCCTTCCTTCTTTCCCTCCTTCCTGGTGTACTGACTCCCTCCTTTGTAGCTGAACTCATCACTTGCATGGTTAAGCTTAATTTAGACTTTTCTACGTCCGAACTACACCGCAGCCTTTCATGCCATTGAAGTTGTTCCATTGACCCAAAGTTCACTTACATATCTGGGAGGTTATGCTGACACAGATTTGATGCAGATTTCCTGCTCAAGCATGATTCACGCATTAATTTGAACATTCAGAATTTTATGCTTTTGTGCCTAAATGCTCTCGCTACACCTCTGAAGATCCTTTGAAGTCTGAAGTGCGTTAAAGACGCGTCTGTTCACTTGGATACTTGAGTAACACTTTTGCGTTTTAATTCGCTAGTGCTCTCGAACCCAGTTTTATTTATAGTGCTGTTTTTCATTCTTTCATTGTATAAATTTCCTGTCTTCTTTACATTTGAAATCCTTGTATTTCATGGCTGTTTGTTCTTGTTTAAATTTTGCATTGCTTTAGATTTTCTGGAGAGCTCCCTTGGACTCTTGTCTGCACTCTATAAATAAATATTGCTCTCTTGCTTGCTTTTGTCTGGGGTTGAGCTTGAACTGCAACAACAGTGGGTCTTATCAGTTGTAGCACTCGCCTTGGTTCTTGTTTCCTTTCTGCTACCCACAGTCTAACAGACACATTAAATTTCACAACGTTAGCAAATGCACCTTTTCATCCAGGACTCTTGTGCGATTTAAATCGTGTCTTAGCAAAAAAGCTGAGTTATAGAAAGGGTAAAGGTAAGACTGTGACAGCTTGAGGTTTATTTTGATGCAGTTTGAGCTCCTTGTTGTGTTCCCTATTTATCCATCAGGGTTATTGGTGCTCATGCTCCCCCGCTGGGCTTTGTTTTATTTCAAGTAAACCGCTCTTACCGCTGCTGTAAGGAACCGGCTCCATGGCGTGTTGTTTTTACACAGTGGAGAAGCAAAGAAGACATACTCTGTAAACATGCTGCAAATTCTGATCGCGTGTTTTGCGTATTAGTGCAACACAATAGCTGTAAATATATTCATTTAGGCACTTTTCAATCATTGTTCAGTTTAGAAAAAAACTCTAGTGATAAATGATTTCATATTGTAGTTTCTACAAGCCACTGTCATGCATGTCCAATAATTCCATATTCTTTGGGGGAGCTCAACCAAATCAGCTCTGTGAGCAGATATGCTTTAATGTACAGGCTTTTACTTATGAGTGAATAAGAGTGTGTACTTGCAGTTGTTGTGTGTATTTATTTATGCATTTTAACGTTCCATGGCGTTTTACATGAAAGAGGAAATCACCACCGGCTTCCAGACAAGACTCGCTTTCCCTGAGCCGGGGAGAAAATTAAATGAGTCAGGATGTAAAATTTATTCATTATTTGATTTCCATCTCCTGACGCCGGCCACTGAATTCCTCTCTGTAACCGGCTAAGCACAAGTGCCTCTGGCGCATGGCTACAAGTGCACAATAACACCACCTATCATTTTAATGCAGATGTTCCCAGCAGAAGAACGTTTCGGCGGAGTGGAATATAATGTCCGTCAGAAATGAAGCTGCTTTTTTTTTACTCTTTCTTTATTTTTAATGGGCAACGGAGCCACACAGTAAACTGTTTCTTACTGAGTGCAATGTGAGTATGAATGGGCTTTTGTAATGGATCAGTGGTAATGCATCTGTGTATTTTTAATTATTTATTTTTACGGTGGAGATGTGTGTAAATGCATGCTTTGCTCTTACGCCTGTGTGTGTGTCTCATTGTTTACCAGAGGGCAGTGTTAGCCGCAGGGACCCACGACCTGAATTGCAGAGGCTAGCAGTATTGTGAGCTAATATTGACTGTATGAATGATGGTCATATTAACCTGTTGAATGGATGGCTGCTTTGACTAATGACTACCTGATTTTTCATTTTCTTAATTCCACACTTTGCAAAGATGGTTTGTGTAAATTAAAAGATTCAGATGGGGATGGAGGGGGAAGGCAAGGGAAATGAAAAATGGACAATTTTGAAAAAGTCCACAAGCGCACAGAGAGTTTCACACCAAATAGTTTTCTAATTGAGATCAATGAAGGGAGGGGGGAGTTATCTCCAGCTTCCGTCAGTCACATGACACTGTAAACACCACCAATGGAGGAGATGTCGCATAAACACCACTTCACAGTGCGCTTAAAGTCATTGTCATTGTGCCGTGTGTAGAAATGGAAAGATTTCACCTCCTCGATTGAAACAAACCCAAAAGACAGGTGTTGAATTTTGAGAGCAAGAGTGTCGAATTAATTTACCCATTTAAACAAAACGGCATGATGGGATTTGTAAAAATAGTGTATGGCTTTCTTGTGACGGAGGTTCATCCTCGATCAGGCTTCAGAAAATCTGTGTGGGGGAAATAATAGAGGAATGAGCTTCGGACGATTCTTCTGCTACTCTCTTAGTTCAGTGCAACAGGCACTCAAGGAAGAAACCAAAGGATTGAATAAGCCTTACTGATGTGTGTCCAGATTGTGCTGGCAAAAAAACACATTTCAAATTAATAAAGAAAAGGACAGCTGTTGATCCAGAGCGTGAGAAATAGCTTCCTGTTACTACTTCCTGTTAAAAGGCAGTTTTTACTTTCCACTGTCACCAAAGTGCTTTCTGATAGCTAATCATCTGATTCTGTAATATTGTAGGGCCTTTACCTTACAATATAAAGTGTCTTGAAGTGACTGCTATTATGAATTAGCATTGTAAATAAAAGTATATTGAAATTTGTCCATGTAGTGTATATTTTTCTCTCTACATCTAAGCCCACAATATTCTTGCTAATCAAGCCCAAACCAAGCAGATCGGGGCCTATGCCAGAGTGAGTAAGCCACAGCTGGTCCTGTGTAATGACTCTCATGTCTCTTGTGGATTTTAGCTGGCTGCTTGGCCACACTCACGATGTCTTGAGGAGAAGAGTGGCTGGAGCTGGCAAAGGCACAGAACATTTACCCGTTCCTGGTCAAAACCGACGCCCTCCCCCTCCTTTTAAGGTCTGACTAATGCAAATCAGTTCTGAAAAATGTATATGTTTGTGTGAAACGTTGCAGTGAAACATTTACTACCCACATAACTAAATGGTGTACAAACACCCCTGGAAGGTACAGTAAGTTATTTATGCGTTTAATCCTTCCCTAATGTGTGTTCCCTTACACTTTGCGTTAAGCTAATACATAATCAAACATCCCCAATGGCAGTTTCCTTTGCTAACACCATTTATACTCCAAGTACAGGAGGACTTTTTATTTCACACACAGTCACTGATGTTACTGAAACCAAACACAGCAACCCCGCCCCACCTTCTCTCATTTATTTCCCTCAAAACAATTTATTTCTTTATTTTTTTCTACATTTCTTTTCCAGTTATGTCATTCAGAGCTGTGGGTTACACCTTTAGCGTCTTTGGTTGATTGACATTAGAGCACCGATGAGCCGGCATGGTGGGAGATATTTTAATCTTTATCTATTTTGATCCTCCACACAAATCTTCCTTATTGAACTCAAACAAAAGCTTCATTAGGACCTAGTTGGGTTTGAATCTTAATTATTTTTGTCATAGCCAAAGAGATGTGTAACTGTATGCAGCGCAAGTCAAGTTTTGGATGCTGCTGTCAAGGTAGTGCTGCTGGCATACGGGTATGAAAACATCCAGGAGGCATCGTTTCTGTTTTTTTGCCTCAAACTGGAGAAAAAGCGCTTCAATCCTGCCTCTGTCTATTACCTTAGAAAGACTTCTCAGATCCTTTGTCTTTTTTTCTTTTCCTCCAGATGTTGAGGAACGAAGCCGTAGTTGCTTCTGCCGCTCCTCAGCCTGAAGAAGCTCCTCCTGTTGCTGATATCAAACTGTAGCCCCAGTTAATGGTGATACATTATGTCGGGCTCTTGTCTGATGAAGTGTACTTAATGTGCAGCAGTGTGGCAGCTTCCTGTCATGTGGCATCAGACCTGTCAGGGTCAGGGTGAACATCTGCTTTGTCCTTGCACTCTTACAAGTAGGGTTTTTCTATTGCTGCGTGTCAGCGAACCTTTTTCGCTGCAGAGCAGCAGATTGCCCACAATCCTCCGGTTTTTCTGCTCCTTTGTGGGCTCAAGAGGTGCTTTTGTTCTCTGCTAAATGGAAGAGGCACGACACAAAAAGTCTTTCTGGCTTCAGTTTGTGTGTCTGTGTGTATCTGATTGTGAAGCTTGTAAAAATCCCTCTCCGTGCATTTATCACATGTTGGTACTACAAGCAATTTACTCTTAAATGTTACAAAATAAAGGCAAATTACCTTTTTTAACTTAAGCACTCAATGTGATTTTTATTTCCCAGTAACGTCTAATGGAAAAAAAGTGAAAATCACGATTTACCCAAACAGCAGGCAAACTGCGATTTTGCTGTGGATGTTTTTACAACAAAACTACAGCTTTATATGGAAGAAATAAAGGTTAAACAAGTAAAAACCAACATTTCTCTGAGTGCATTTTTGTAGCCTAACCTGAATATAAGTGAAATGACAGTTTTAATAGCTTTGGGATCAGGAGTGAATTTTGTACTGTATATTCAAAAATAAGAGGAGAGGGAAAAAAATAAAATTGCAACAGAACAACCCACTTGACGCCTCCTTAAATGAAATATCACAAGTAATCACTGAAAACGTCAGTGTGTGTGTGAGGATCCTTTGTAATTCCTACCTCACCTTCTTCAGAGGGCAAATGCTGCTACAGATGGGTTGATGCATCGACCCTCTCCACTACAGGGGGACAGAAAAAAGCACAAGTGCTCCAAAAAGGGTCCTTATTAAAACACTCCACCACTCATTTCCTCCCCTCATGGCCTCTCGCCTGCAGCAATAACAGCGGCACCTGCAAACCGCCTCTTCTGACCTGCACAGGTGCTCCGGACTTGCTCCCTTGCCAGGAAAAAAAGCTAATTTTGACTTCAGGCTCTTGGTTTGAATTTTACGATGCAGAATTAAAAGACTGAGGGAGGGAAATAAAGTCTTGGATTCTAATTAAGGGAGTTTTGTGCATCCCAGAGAGAGATGATTACAGAGAATAAAAGCTTTTAACAAGCATGGCATAAGGTAATCCACCACTCTCGCCCCTCACATCACCCATCAGCCAGTAAATGACGCCCCGGGCATGTCAGATTGATTGGCTGAAATTCAGTAACAGCATAATCAAAATGAGAGCCAGGACTGTGAGCCACCACAGAAGCTCTAATATTACATTTGAAATGCATTGTGTGTGAGGTATTTTGTATGTCCCGTCCATCTAGGCACTCATATTGTTAAAGTCTTTGCCGTTTTCAAAATCCAGCTAAATCATTCTAACCTGTGTAGCAAACAGAACCGATCTGTTTTCTGTCCCAGCTGGAAGCATGGGAAGCATTTCAAAAAATACACTTTGATATGTTGTTCGGACCATCCTGACCCGCAGCTGGTCAAGTGTACAAATTAAATTTGGCATTTTTGCATTTTGCAGGTCTGTTTCCTGCTTATTCCACATAAAGTACTATGGCTAATTGAGTGGTAATAACTTAGAAATTACCACATTATTACATTATTGTTTTTTCACTGTTACCCTACTATTACCACTTTATTACAGAGTTGTATTTCCATATTATTACCCCCAGTTCTGGGGCTCTTATTATCCTATTACATAAATCTCAGTGTAATATTACTCAACTGTAACCACTGTTGGTACATGATATTACTTGGATATTACATGGTTATTACTTTGGTAATTGCATAGTAATAACTTGGAAATTACCACATTATTACCCTCTTGTTCCCCCTTGTTACCCTACTATTACCCCTTTATTGCCTAGCTGTAGTAGAAAGTGTTACCAAAATAACTGTCACAATCCCGAAAACTTTGACTGCAGCTCGGAGGACTTTCTCTCCCTTCATGAGCAAATTTTCAGAAAAGAGTTCCTGGTTTGTTTTAAATGATTTAGACAACACACATACTGCTCCAGCAAATTCCAACTGCCTCATAAATGGAAGCCCATCACATACTATGACTATGGCATCTGGTCTGGCATATGAACAATTGCTATCTTGTGTTTTTGGACCCATTGAGGCCATATTTGGAGAATGAGTAGATTATCAGCAAACACTAAGAAGTTTGGTTAGCTTCCCTATAATTTATGGGTGAATTCCACAGATGGAGCTAACAAATCGCAATGAAAATTGGAGCATAACTTTATTAGTCTTACGTCCTTATGTCAGTGGAATGGAACGGAGCCATGTGTGTAATATTAATTTAATTGGATGACCAGTTCAAATGACAATAAAACCTTTTAAAGGTTTGGTGACTTTGCCCCAAAGTTATACTTCTTTCAGGGCGCTGGGTCTGTGACCCAGCATTTTGAATTTATTTTAGATTTAGATTTTCTTCTGTAATGTTCTTGTGTTATTGTTATCAGTTAGGCTTTAGTTGAGTTTTAGTCTGGTTTATGTTGTCATTCATGTCTCCTTATTTCTGAGTCTTTTCCTGTCCTCTGTGTTTTACTTTCCGTATACCAGTGCATTTGTCTCCTTTATCCGTTGCATGTGTCTCCTCTCCTCCCCAGTCTGTCATGTGTTTCTTGTCTGTGTCCATATTGTCAAACTTGTGTTGTCATGTCTACATTTCATTATGTTTCCTGTTTTATTTTGAAAGTCTTGTGTTCCCATGTTCAGTGTGTTTAGTTTTACTTCCCCTGTGGCATTCAGGTTTATTAGTGTCAGCCGTGTTTCCCCAGGTATTTCCTCTTCCTTCATTAACCTCCTGTGTATTTAAGTCCTCTGTCGTCCTCTGTTCAGTGTCAGGGCATCTGTTTGTGTCGCTTCAGGTCAGGGCTCAGGTTCAGATTCATGTTTATGTTTTCTTGTCACAGTTTTCATAGTTAATCCTAGTTTATTCCAGTTTACGTTTTAGTTTAGTTTTTCCCCCGGGTCACTTTGCCTTGTTTTCTGTTTATGGATTTAGCCTAATAAACGGCTGGCTTTTTGTCACACTTGGTTTCCTCTCTCCCGTTTCTGCTTTTGGGTCCGCTCCTCAAACACACCAGTGATAACTTCGGGCATGCGTAAAAATAGTTTCACATAATTATGGCTTTAATATTATTATTTTTGCAATCCAGAGTGTAAGTGCCAGGATCAGCACCGAACAGACAGCGTGCCTTCTCCATTGTATGCATGCATCAGTGCAACAGCATGACTGGCTGGTATAACTCCTGTCTTAGCTGTTTTTTGGGGCACAACCTTTGACTGCCGTGTCTCCCTCTAATAAAAGTCTGCTGGCACGCAGTGACTCACTCACAGAGGTTACAACAGATAAATGATTATTTAGTTAAAATGTGCATAATTATTTATTTTCTAAAGCATGTGTTCCAGCACATACAGCAGAAAACATTACAGGGTGTTCATTTCCATCCTTGGATCAGCTGAGCAGTGCACGCGGTGGCGCCTCATCAGCATTTTCTGCAGTGGATTCGTCTTGATGGCTCTTTGATGTTGTTTCTTTATTCTAACTGTAGATTTCCATGCTACCAGCAGGTACATGGATTATCATACAAGAAAGCTAATTCAACCAATGGGTTATGAATCACCCATTACGGCGCATTAAATGGTTATATAATGCCATCTGCACGCTTAAGGCCCTACGTTTTTGTTTTTTTCCAGATCAACATATCCATGTAGGATTTTTATTTAAATGCAGTGTTGTCAGAGTTGGATTATGACGTGGGTGACGGCACGCTCTGTTAGCCACACTGAGCTGCTTTGAGTCAGTGTTTTCAATGTGAAGGAGAAGGGGGAAAGTTATGAAGATATGCATGCTTTTTCCATCTGTAATGTGCAATAGAAGCATATAGAGCAAACTGACACAGTGTGAGTGCAGGATCACATGCTTCATTAAAAACTCATTATGATGATGGAAATCTGTGTGGAGACTTTAAAAGGGTCGTATTAGGATTTGGGGGGGCTTCCTTTTTCCTTTGGTGTGATACATGGCTATATTTCTTGTCTTATTTTCGCTAATATAAAAGGTTAGAAGCCAAACTAAAAGGAGTTACTCTCAACCTTTTCTCCCGCCATGTATCAGCCAATGTGAGGGTGCATCAACAAACATCAGGAGGGGCACTCCTGCAGCTTTCAATGATATTAGCCCATTAAATGGCCGTTACCAGGTGTTATCACTCCCATACATGCTGCTAGTAGGTGTTTTCTCACCTATTGGTATGCTCAGTAGGTTCCTATGACCTTATTTAATGAAATGACATAATAGTTTCCACTCTGATACTGGTTATATTGAGATCTGCATGTGCAAATGCAGAATCAGCGGGTAATGGACACGTTTTCTGAACTCCATTTGCGGGACATGAGCTGCAAACCTGCCTTCTTTTTAATGTAAGTTTATTGTTTTTGGGGGGCGGTTTTGTCAGTTATTGTAGTTTTTTTCCAGAGTTCTACTCATGGCTCTCTGCTGGATAGTGGAATCCATTAATCTTTGGAGATCAAGGAATAGCTTTTTCATTGGCTGTTGGATTTCCTGCTTGAAAAACAAACAAAGACAAATAAACAAAAAGATAAAGTCATGCCATGGCTCCATCTTTCCATGATACCCACATAGACCTGTTAATGCCTGGTTATGTCTGTAATGTTTAAAACTCATCCAGGTGAGTGAGTCAGAATCATGGAGTTTGGCCTTTTATTACACATTTCCTCTAAAGAAAATAAGAAGCATGAACCAAACTATGAACCAAACGTTACGCTGCTACCTTTATGGAAAAGCGATGTAAGATCTGGATTATTTTAAAGTCATTGAGCAAAATAAAGCATCATCTTCATCCCTCAAGCTTTAGCTGTCCCATTTAAACAGATGACTGTCCTCCACATCTAGACTGAAGCACTGATTACAATACTGAAATTCAACATTTCAATCTGGGGGTGAGTACTTATTACTTAGATTACTTAATTTTTTTCAGTGTTTTTTAAAATTTCTGCTTCAAATCAAGCTCATTAATGTTACCTTCTATGGTTCCTCACCCATTTAGGATAAAAAAATTTCCAGACAGTGTATTTACTAAAAATATAAGGAAAACACAAACTCAAAAGTATGTTTATTTAGGAACCTTTCTCTTGACAGATGTGGGCATAAATATATGACACATATCAAAGTACAGTCCTGTCCAGTCGTGGTGATGATGAAGCTGGAATATGTCACAACCGAAGATTCTGCAGAAATCACACAATGACTGTGACTAGCATTTATGTCTTCAAAGATTTAAGCTTCTTCATAAACACTGAACTCAACATGTGTATGCTCTGAAATAAAGGTAATACTATTCTACAGCGCGGCATGCTGGCACAACATCGGTCTCCCTTTTTCCATAAAAGATTATAAATTGACACTTCAAGAAGAAATTCAGTCAAAAACTAAATAAATCAAAAGTAAAGAATTACGAAATCAATTTCAACAGCAATAACACAAACTAATAGTAAACGCCAATATATTTAATTTAAGTTTAATTAAAACTGCTATAAGATCATAAAGCACACACATTTCACTATTTATAGCTCAAAATCGTGTATAGATGAGTTACATTTCCCACTGGATTTCTGTAGAATATTATTATTAGTAAGAAGATATTATGTAACGTATAATATGCTATAAAAAACAAAAACCTACGTATGTGCTTCTGATTTGCAAGAAGAATCTCGTGTCTGTTAAAACATGGATTTGCCACTTTTAGGTGAGAAGGGCGTCTAATCAAACATGGTGCCACAAATCTCTAATTTCTTGAAATTCTATCAAAGAACTGATCTCAACATTTAGAACAACTGTTCTGTGACATAAATGCCATCATCTTACTACTGTTGGTTTCAGTGTGATGACCACAGGCGTGGAAGTAGTTAGGGGGTGAAAAACCAAATTTCCCGTATTCTGGAAGGACACTTAAGTTTGAAATGCTCCAGGCCGCTTCTGATTGGTCGCAAACAGTGATGTCACTATCTATCACACAGCCTGATCTTTGGGAGAAATCTGCAACCTCACAGAAATTCATGGGAAGGCCCATTTACCTGTTTTTATATTAAGTCCCAAAATTGGAATGACACGTTCCCAGCACTGGGGAAGGTTAAGTGCAAGGTTTCCAATCCAGTTTCTAAAAATCTATAAATTTGTCTGAATTATTAATGGGCCCAGAGTTGATGATGTAATGATGGGGACACCACATCAGAAAACCCCAGTGTGATTCATTTTAGGAACACGGTCATAACAAACCTATCTTGCTGCTGAGGTATGTAATCGGGTGGGTTGAGTAAAAGAAGTAGGGATCCCTGCAGTGTTTGTGCATGGTCGCACACATGCACGCACGCACGCACACACACACACACACACACACACACACACACACATACACACACTCTCTCTCCAGTCTCCAGTTAAGGACAGCCGAGTGACTCTTCTCCTGCTATAATCCTGCGAAAGAGAACTAAGACTTTTATGCATACAACAGTGCCGCTGTAGATAACAGCATCAGAGGGCTCGCTTCATAAAACGTGCTCTACGTAAAAGCAATTCGCCAGGCAGAATTGTAATGCAGAGGATCCGTCTGGCCCCAGATTCAGTGTTCAAGCGGGTTTTGTTCCATCAAAAACGTCCCATTCTGTAACAGAAGAAAGGAAAGATCATCAATGACGCCGGCGCTCTGTAAAAATAAACTTGTTAGGAGTTGTATGGCTTCTGACTTTCATTTGTCCTCCGGCTTGAGCTGATTCGCAAATTAATCTGTCAGCGGTCCACGTCTGGTGCACGAGGGAATAGGTGTGTTAAAACCACAGCCTGTTTCAGGTTCACCAACAGATAATCTGAAAGTGGATCATGCATTCTTATTTCTACACCTCCTCAGATGTTTCATCTTAGTGTTTTTTTTTTCTTTGCACACCTGGCAAACAACGTGATATCACATCCTACCTGGTGATGGGATTTCTGTGAGTGCATCTGTAGATTTACAAGAGCGGCTGAAGGCCGGAGAAGGAAACTGTTTGAGTCGCTGCAGTGTCTCCTGCCAACCCCGTGCACCTGACAGCAGCCGTGTTTACTGCTGCTGTTGTAGATGTACAAAATAAATGACAACTAACGCTCTGCTTGTTATGTGCTTTATTATAAAATACTGGTTCATCCTTCGAGTTTGATGCCTTTTATTTTTGCTTGGATGACTCAAAGATCAGTAGCAGCTGATGTAGCGGAAACAGGTTGCACGTTCATTAATACTCTCTGATGTCAGCAATTTCAAAGTTAGCCTTGTTAAGACTTTGTAAAAGTGAGTATACCGAGTTCTTTTAACAACCACCTGCAACACCCTGCCATAGTGAAAGAGTACTGTTCTCCTTTTAGGTCTTACTTGGTACATACTGTGTAAAAGTCTTGAGCCACCCCTGATTTTGTTATGTTTTGCTCGGAAAATGCAAGATAGCAAGTAATTTACTGAAACATATAAATACACGACAAACTATAAATGTGGCAAAAACAGAGTTTGTGCATTTCTAAAAAGCTTAAAAGTCAATATTTGGTGTGACCGTCTTTATTCTTCAGCACAGCCTGAATCCTCTGAAGCAGTTCTCTTGTGATTTCTTTCAGTAGTCTTCAGGAGCAGTTCTCCTGACGTCTTGAAGGACATTCAAATCTCTTCTTTGGATGTTGGCTGCTTTTTGTTCTGTTTTAAGATGATCCCACACTGCCTCAGTAACACTGTTGTACCCCTCTTGTAATCTTCTCCACACATATTGTCAACAGAAATGTTACGTTTTGGTTCATCATGCCGTAACACCTGCTCCTACTGAGTTTCAGTCCAGTTCTTGTTTAATTTGACAGACGTCATCATTTTCACTCCATTTCTTAAAAAGACCTTTAGAAAGTCAGAAAAGTTACTCAAGACTGCTTTAAATATGTATAAGAAAGTTTGGCTCCTTGGAAACAAATTGTAAAGAAATGACAGGTGTCTCAAGACTTTTGCACAGCCCCATAAAGGGTAGAAATAAGTCCACATAGAACCTTAGATCTGACAGTGTAGTTGATTAAGGAGTAGACCTTCACCTGGGACAGTGAGGTCTAAATTCAGTATGAAGCCCAAGAATCAGCATACGCCTGTGCTCATCTGGTGACAGCTGCTTGGAGTAGAGGGGAGGCTGCAGCAGGAGAGCTCTCTGCTTCCAAAATTTGCCCTTTTTTTGTCCATTTCTAGGTTAAAGCTCCTCCTTAGGTCATCTTGCCAGTCATGAAAATTGGCCTTCTTTCAGTCTTCAGATGTTGCCCTATTACAGCATGAGTTTCTGCAATTAATGTAATTGTGCTTGATGCCACAATCTGCCTTATTTGCTATTCAAAAATGATTTTAGAAAAACAGATTTGTGTGCATTGGCCCGTCCAGGGTCTAGTGAAAGGCTTTTAAAAATGAAAATCAAACATAAAACGGTGCTTTTATAGAAATATTCAACATATTTCTGTGAAATTGTGTTAAGTAAGACTTTTTGTATCTCTTTCTCTCTCCCTGTAATAAATGGAGCCTTCCCTTTCCCAATTAAGTTGTCACATATAAGACAAGATGGTCCATCCTTTATCCAGCTTTATTCTCTCCGCATCATCCTTTTTTCAGTTTCTCTCTTTTCTGTCAGTCTTTCTTATTTTCTCCTGTAGCTAATTTGCAAAACGACCATTGCATTTTTTTCTGTTTTTCTGTCTCTTCATGTTATTATCTATAAATCTCATAAAGAATTATATAATTAACAGTAGGTTTAAAGCCAGGATGTGTTAGTTTATCACATAAAATGGGTGAAAGCCTCAAACATGTTGTTTACAGGCATGAATTTGATATTATTTCAAGATTTAAAAAAGGAAAATGTGCTAGCATCTTTTCCAGACTTGTGTTTGTTAGAGTGGATTCTTAAATGTTTGTCATTTTTATGCTTGCCATCCATTTCTACATTGTTTAACTGTGAGGCTGAAGTGTTTTATCACAGGGAACATCCTTGTGGAGGTCTGTTTGATGTTTGGTAGAGCTTCCTGCCCTTTGTATGGTTTCACTGTGTTACCTATGGTAAACCATACATTGGGTGTGGGGGAGACTACCCTCTTTATGACCAAGGATGTTCCCCCTGCTTTTAGGGTTTATGACCCTTTGATCAGCAGGAGGGCACCTACATACACACACACACACACACACACACACACACACACACACACACACACACACACACACACACACACACACACACACACACACACAGTGCCTCGTCTTTGTAACCAAGGGGGGTTAAGAGGGGAGGTACGTGTTGTAAACTATTGTGTGAACTGTAACAGTTTGTCAATAAATAGCTGCGAGGGAAGCTGCTCTTTGAAGGACTTTGGGCTGGAGACAGGTTAGGAGCGTGAGCTCCAAGAGCTGGTTCTTGACCAAAGGCCTCCCTTGCGCAAGTAATCGATCGAACGCTGTTGCCTTGTTTTTCTTTCATGATGAATAAGTCTCTAGAACTAGCGGGGTTTGTGGGAACAGACCCAACAGTGTTTATATGCAAAAAGCACAATTCTCCACTGTTTTACGTGCATACATCCACCCACCAAACATAAAGACCAGACCAAGCACCGATGACAAGAGACATGTCATTAAGCCAGTGGAGTGGAACTGGAGTGGAGGTGGGTTGCAAAGCATGATGCAGATGTGCAGCAGCAGTTGACAGGATAAATCTACACATTCTGTTTTTTTATAGTAAGATATGTGAAAGGGTACTAGCTGAACCACTGCTGCCATTACGTCTGGCTGAAACGCTGGGCTTGACCTATATGTAGAAGCCCTTGGAGGAAAACAATTAAATGGCTTCATCAAAGCTTCAAAGCAAACCAAGCTTTAAAGTCAGTGTTTTCATGCTTAAATAAGCATATGAAAGGATCGACAAACTGAAGTTCATACGGGTTTGTTTTGGAAGGCAAATAAAGGCCATATGTTGCAGTTTTTCTGAAGGACTTGTCAGTTACCCAGCATTTATTTAGATGGTTCAATCTAAAGACGGTATGTCCAAAGATCTCTCTGTAAATCATTTGTTAAAAACAGCGTATGGTTCCCCAGCTGCTGGCTTCATGCTGACTGGATGAAGTGTAAATGAGAGGAAACAGTTTTTTTGTAACTAAGCTGCTATATTCTTACACAAAAGCCAGTGCTATTTGAGTGCAGTTGTGTTGCACCTTAATGTATTTGCACACTTAGCCGAGCTGCATTGACCTTTAGAGAACTATTCATCCATTGGTGAAATTAATTCAAGTGTTTGAGTGAACTGGAAAGAGAGGAGAGTTTGTCCTGCTACAGCCTGGCGATGCCAGCTCACGGCCAGCCTGGCCAAGTTCTAGATGGCACCACTTCTGACATGCCATGGTCCTAATTCCCTGCTGCCATCTCTAGAAGAAATGTAAAATTGCTATTTGAAGTTCATTTTGGTTTTTAACTTTTTGTTTTTGTGACTTCTGTCTGCTTGTCTCCCCACTTTTAGACATGCACAAATGAGTATATAATGTATTTTTTGTAAAGCATTTCTTTCTCTTTATGCTGTCTTTTTGGGTATAGTGCTTTAGCAAACATTTGTTGGGTTAGTTTTCGGGTTTTTGTATGGATTATATTCTTCACTTGTTAAGTTGATCATCCCTGAACTCATGAATGCTGAGTTAAAGCTTCTTCCTTTACTCAGCATGTAATTGGTGCACGCTATACTTTCTATTTTAAGGGCTTAGACATAAAGAGGTATAAGGTATACCTCAGTATAATGTGAACAGACATCAGTATTCACTGTACATAAGACTGGACTAAGAATATATGATAATGGAAGCAGTGTAAATAAATTACTTCTTTCCTATTCATCGGTGGCCACAGGGCTCCAAGTGAGGACAGAAACCATTACAATGACTGATATGAACCACGGTGATACGCTCATCGAGCCCCGCTGCATGCTGGGAGCCAAGCAGGCGAGGCGGCGAGTGAAAGCCGGGCTGGGAGACCTCCTGGGGAAAACAAACTATCAGTGATGGGGGGGGGGAAAAAGGTGAGAGTTTCCACCTCTCCCCGGACCACATTTTTACGATCACGTTATATCATCTCCACTGTGGGTTAGTGCCATGATGGAGAAGAGGATTTTTTTTTTAAGATTTAGTGGTCGTGATGGTGAGGAGATGTATATTCACTTTATGGCCATTAGGACGGGAGAAAAGTGCACCTTCACTGCTGGTGATTTGGCACCTGTCCCAATTGGTTTGAAAGCGATAGCGTGTCCCTCACAGGATCATTTGAATCCCTGTTAATGCTCTCCACAGTTAGCTTAGCCTCGAAGGGGACACGGAAGCTTCAGCGATCCTTCAACAGATTATATCTATATTAATAATCTCAGTGCAGCTGCAGTCTGTGTTTATAAGTGCAAGTAATTCAGAGTGTCGCACTGTCATGTTTTTATTCTTGCATTACAAATATTATGTAATGTATGGTGATGTGCCATGAGTAGGGATGGGTACCGGTATCCGGTGCCATTATGGCACCAGTTCTGACATAAATGGTAGTAACCAGACCGAAAAGCAGCGCACATTTCGGTGCTTTTTTTTTTTTCCTGAGATGTCATACACTTTGGATTCTAGCCAATTATTTTACCTTTGCAAGGATAGTAGGCGGGCCCAGGTACATAGCTACAGATTAAAAATGCCCAAGGCGAAGCGTCAAAAGTCTGGCTGTACTTTACAGCAAAAGATGCAAACTCAGCAGCCTGCAACAAGTGCTTTAAGGTGATACTGTGATACTGTGCAAAGGAGATAACACCTCGAATCTGACGATGAACCTGGCGACGCATAGCGTTTTTTTAAAAGCCGAGAAATGCACCGAGTTAGCAACATCCCCCAAGAACCCGAAGAGGAGAGTCCTGGCCCCTAGCCCTGCCAGTGTAGCAGAAATGATGACGGATGATGATGCAGCAGCAGCAGCCGTTCTTCTCTGCGTGAGTAGCTTAATGTTGTTCGTTCAATTTACGTTGAGTAGGCTAACCACGTTATTAAATTAATGCATGTAAGGTGAACTAGCAAACACCGTATCGTAGTAATCGTAGTTACATGCGGCTGTCTTCTTGTTTGATGTCAGATACTACCTTCACCCTGGCCAAAAAGGCTAAAATGACCAAAGAAAAAGTGGAAAACAGCTAAACATGAGAGGTTTTTGGACAAAGTTTGTGTTTTTTTTCATTGATTAAGCACTGCTTCCAGCCAAGAGTGATACCATATATGCCCTATAGCTGAAGAAAAGGCTAACATTGTTATCTTTTTACAAAAAAACAGCTAAACATGAGAGGTTTTTGGACAAAGTTTGTGTTCTCCATTTTTTAAGCACCGGTTCGAGCACCGTTTAAGCACCGGCACCGTTTCAAAAGTACCGGTTTGGCACCGGTATCGGATAAAACCTAAACGATACCCATCCCTAGCCATGAGCTTAAACGACAATCATTTTGTATTCTGTTGTGTTCAGATTTTTGTTTCCATGTAAATGTTTTTGGGGGGGTTAATTATTGCAATTAGATTTTCATTGTTTTTAGTTTATTTTTTGCTTTAACTATGGTTTACTTGCTCAATCTACAGAGACGTCCATGTTAATATGCTCAGCTTCAGCAGTGAAATAGTATGTCTATAGCCTGGTTTAAAATCTGTTTTAGTCCTGATACCAATTTCCCCTTTCAGAGCATCCTGAGCAGGAGGCGACACAGCTACACGTAGAAGGTGTTAGGCCTCACTTCCTCTAATTCCAGTTACTGAACTGGAGTTCTTTCGTTTTGGTGAGTGAAACTGTAGTATTTTATTAGTCTGTTGCTTATCAGTGATTAGCAGGTATGCATGTCAGTGCATTACACACGTACTGTACTGCTAGTGTCAACTAATAGTTTAGCACTCTGGTTTAACTACGGCTCCAAAAAACCAACATGTCAGCATGGTAGAATCACCAAAAACTCCAGTCCACAAATCAGTGTGAGGCATCACGACGGCTCGCTCCATCCATCCATCCATTCCCTTCTGCTTGTCAAAATCAGGGTCTTTGGGAGGCGCTGAAGCCTTTCCTGGTAACCATAGTCAGGGTACACCATGGTTGTACTCTGTAGCCTCACAGCACTAAATACCGTTAGCAGCATTGCTAACATTGGCCAGTAGCACGACCCTAAATTGGTGAAGTGGTAAAGAATGGATGGATGAATGAACAGTAAGTGAGTAACTAGCAACATGGTGCTGTTTAAATGGCTTTGCCGAGTCCCTAAAATTGCAGCAGTGAGTTAAAAGGAAGGTTTTCCTTCCTACTGTTGCCAAGTGTTGCTCACAGGGGGTCGTCTGATTGTTGGGGTTTTCGCTGTATATTTTAGGGTCTTCTCTTTACAATATAAAGCACCTTAAGTCAGCTATTGTTGTGATTTGGTGCTATATGAGTAATACTGAAATTATTTGAATTAACATTGGTAGCAGGGTTCACCCATGAAAGCTGGGCAAGATCTACATATTTTCATGCAGTGCTGATGCCCAATGAGTTATTTTCCCAGTGCTCTGGAGAGAGACAGAATACTGAAAAACTTTTTTAAATACTTTTTTTAAGCAGAGAGATCCAAGTTATGTTTATAACTTCATGCCACCTCTTAAACTTGTTTACTTTTTTTGCAATTTTGTATAGAAATTTATACATTTATCAATTATCTCAGATCCTTGTCAACCCTAAAGCCAGCCCTTAACATCAACATAGAAAAATACATGAGGATGTTTTTAAATTGTAGCTTTTATTTTTGAATAAAAAAAGACGGTTTTAGCTTAATTACTGTGATCAGGCCACCAGGGTATTGTTCTTCTGCACAAAGCTGAGGAACAGCAGATGGCAGGACCTGAGATGAGCTCTACACACACACACACACACACACACACACACACACACACACACACACACACACACAATACATGAACCAAATAAAAACCTCCACATTCACAGCTATGCAGAGGTATATGCATGCATGCGCAAACACAGTATCTCTGCAACCTTATAATTAGAACCCAGTTGTCTCTTTGACACAGTCAGACTCACCTTCTGTCGGCCTGCAAGCTGTGTGCCTCTTTGTCTGAGAGGCACTCGCAGAGAAAAGAGCTGTCAGGTAACTAAGGCCTGACTTATGTGACACATGAGGAAGGATGAGGAAAAATGATACATGAGAAAGAAATGTAAGGAAGGAGGCATGGAGAGGAAAGGAAGAGTACCACCCTGTGAAACATTTCACTGTCAAAAGCTCCTCAGATTTATCAACCTAGTTTTCTTTCTGCCTCTTTTCACATAATTGGAACGTAGCGCATGTGTGCACAGAGCCATAGGGAGACAGAAAACACATTTTGGCAGGGCTTGACAGGTTAGACAATGGTAGGGGGAAAATACAGTCAGGAGACAATAGCAATAGGACCAAGAGGAAGACTGCACTGCTTATGTGTGTGTTTGCAACATTGTGTTCATGGATGAATGTATGCATGCTTTTGCATGAGGCAGCCTATTGTTGCATCAGCGAGATCAGCAGATTATCTGATGTTACAGGTCGCAGTAATTTGTCCACTACTGTCTCCCCAAGTCAAGATGTGCCCACTCTGTGTACACTTTAAGCGTCCGTCAATAAATTTGAAAACATACAAACGAGCTAAGTGTTGCGCCACAGAGATGCACAACAATGTGCCATACTCTCTGAAACTCATACCCACTGGAGGGGAAAGTAGTCAGCCAGACAATTGCAGCCAAGGGCTGAAATGCTGAAAAAATAGAAAAACTTAAACTGACATCAGAAAACAAAATTCGAGATTTTTAGCCAGAGGGTTACTTTAGCGCACAGTGTCAAGTTTAAGCTAATGTTAGCAAGCTACAGTATTTACTTAAGGCTAATATCATTATTGCTACATCAGAGGATTGTTTTGACACACCATGTGCAGTTATCTGTTAGCTAAGCTTAGGTATGTGTAATAGTAGCTGTTGCAATGCCAAAGGATATTTTAGCACCCTGTTTCCATTTGAAAAGTTTGTTTGCTGCTCATTGCTTTCAAGTACATCTACAATCCACTTTACTATGCAGACAAAACAGTCGTCTAAAAGTGAGATTTGTACATTTTTTAAAACATTTATCTTACTCGGTGATTAGTGCAGGTCAGTAATTAGCATTATCAGGTTGCTAATTCAAAACCGATGGCTTCCTGTTTCTGTGTAGAGTTTCTTTGTCCCTGCTGTGGGTACTCCAGCTTCCTCACATGCTTCAATACCATACGTGTTGGAAAATGTGATGACTCTGTGTTGGCTGTAGGTTTTCTAAATTTATAGCTAGTTATGTCACTCCATTATACCTATTATAATGTACACCCTAAGGCTAATTAGATTTGATTACAGAGTGCCGACATCCCAGTCACATCCAATCTAGCTTCTGTAACTCAACACAATCTGATAATTAGCATTTCCTTAAGTGGTTAGTATGGAATTTCTGATAGTGGATCTTAAGACAAAACAGCATGTACTCATTATTCCTGTAAGACACTGAAACCTGCGTGATTTTAATGAGTTTATTGTGAGCAGAGAACAAACCAGAGCTCCTGTGAGAAACGGCAGTGCAAAACTGCATGTTGAAAAGAATCTGAGGATTTACAGAACATTTGACTGTTACATAATCACGCATTAATGGTAAATCTTTACAAAACAACACATTATTAAGCTGTATTTCTCACTGGACAACCTGTTGAGACGTGCTCAGACAGATGGATTTAATATTAGCAGTGACTAGATTGTACTTTGCCATCAGTTAGCACTGGCGACTCTCTGTTACTGACTCTGTATTACTGACATTATTTGACATTGAATATGGCTCTGGCCTGATCAGCTCCAACTTGGCCCCACAGTGAAACCCAGCTGATGTTTTATTCATCTTGTCTAAAATAACCTGACCCGACATAAACCACATCCTGCTGTTGGGGGGGGATCCTCACCTATGATAGGCTGGAACAATCTGTCTCTACCCCCTAATAACGCACCCTCTGGCTATCTGCATTAATTCTCGGCTCCCCCACTGGCTCTCTTTGCCGAAGCCGAGCGTCCAGCCTGCGTACGCCCCGGGAGGTCATCATTTCAGCATACATGTGAGACCAGATAAAATGAGAATTACAGCCACATTTAATGGTGTCATTTAAAATCATGCTGAGGTCTGAGATGGAGCTGTGCCTCTCGCCCACTCTGTCCTGCCTGTTTTTTCTCTGGTCTTCAGAAAGATGATGATGAGCTGGGAGAAACCAAGTGGCCAGACACATGCCGATAACAGTAGCAGGGCCATCGAGGCAGTTTTTTGATGGAGCTCTGGTTCTTTTTTAGTTAGCGGAAAATGACATCAAATAGAGGAGGCAGAGTAAGAGGTCATCCTGGCTTGCCAGAAGTTTTGGACACAGGATATATATTGAGGGAGGACCTTGCAGTGACTGCAATAGCCACTTTTTTAAGGAAGGCTCTTTAATTTTACTTCAGGGATTTGTTCCTGTCTGGGGTCACCCTGTACTTTATAAATCACAAATCAAGGTACGCCGGCTTCAATCATGGTTGTCCACTCCAAGACATCTAGTGAAATAAAGCAGGCACACATTAAATGGAGAATTCTTTTTTTTTTTGTCACATACATTACCTGAATGTTCTTCTTTCTTTAATTTTACGAGAAAGTCCATGCAATCCAGAAATGCTTTAAGAGCTTATAGTAACCACCTTTAGCACCAATGACTAAAGGAAAGGTAAAAATGTTCGGCCCACTCTTCTTTACAACTTTGCTTCAGTTCATTGAGGCAACAGCATTTCCATGAGGTTTGGGTCTGGACTAAAACTCATGCAACACCTTTCATTGCATTGGATCAAAACCCAACAGAGGCTATGCAAGAGCAATTGTTTGCCTTAAAACTTAAGTGTGGTGTGTCTGCATTGATCTGCCATCACGAGTGAAACTGAGCTGATCATAGACTTTTTACTAATGCAGTATGGAAAGAAACAAGACTTCAGCACCCAGTAGGTCTGCAGACGAGGTTTGGAAAAAATTAAGAAACAGCCCCTCTGTACTCTGGAAGAATACTGGCTAATAGCAAAATGCAAGCCATTACAGCCATTTTGCATTTTTAGTCCTAATCAATATACTGTGGTTATGGCATAACCACAGTATAGGTCTGCGTGGCTGTGAGGTATAGTTGCATTTCTCTCTGAGATGATGCTCACTGTAGGTTAGGGTGCATTTCTTCAATGTAAGGATCAGTACTATAAATCCAGCATTAGGCAATAAAGCAAACAGACTTGGGGTCCTGAATTCTCAAAGTAGCAAATCTCCACAACATATAGAAAGAGTCCTGTGCTGATCACTGGGCAGAAAAAGCAAAGGTGAGGTTTGCTGCGTTTGGGCAATAAGGACTAGTTTGAAGTCAGTATTTCCGTTTATTACTAAGGTCTCATCCCAAGTTTAAGCCATCAAGCAAAAGCCCAGATCAAAAGTACACAAATGTGTCCAGATAAAGTAATGTTGGCAGTGAGCAGATTGTTGTATTGGCATCAGTTTTCTTCTTTATTAATAGTGTCACTCTCTACTTCATCAGATGTAAAGACTATGAATAATTTCTCTCAAATGTTATTTCAGACGTGAACATGTTCTCTGATATTAACCCAGGAAAGTTAAAAGATACGTTTTCTCTCGAGTAAAGTGTTTGTGTATGTACATAAATATAAAATATATAATTTTAACTAACTATCAAACAGCAGCGGGCAAATCCATCATAAAATCAGGTGTGTTTAAATGACTTGTGTAGACACACACTGAGACCAATGTGTATTTCTGATGAGCAGCACTGTCTGCTTAACCCACATCGGTTTGTGTCATTAACATCACCACCTACTTCTCAATTCAGCTCAGCATCCCTTCCCTGATTTAAAAAAATAAAATAAAATAAAGAAAATGTGCTTTGATTTATACACTGTCACCGGCCAGCTGAGCAATCGTCCATTGCTGGCCATCAAGGGCATCTCTGATCTGACTATAAATAATCAATTATTTCAGCTAATGACCCTACAAGATCCCCTTTAGACGAGGTCAAGCTTCCACTTGGCAGGCGCCCCTCTGCCCCCGCAGAGTCGACAAGCTATCCAACATTAGCGGGCGCTGACACGTCCTCCCAGCCTCCCTGACGGACTGAAGGACCGGCTCTCCTCTGCTGTGACAGAAAACTCTTGGTCTAAGCACTCAGCTGTCTTGTCAGCCAGTCCATCTTCCAAGCAGTCAATCTACAGTTTTTTTAATACTAAGGGTGTTGTGCTTAATTAGACGGTGGCGGAAAATACGTCCAAGAGCGATAGCGATGCTGTAGGTCAGGAGATGACTGTCAAAGTGTCATGTTGTGAGAATATTATCAATATGTTAGCCTTGTTCCTCAACTCTCTATAGCCTAATAGAATTCTAGGAGAATGTTCCAGATTCCTGAGAAAAGACAGATGAGAGCAGCCGGACAGGTACGATATGGGGTACAAAGAGGTAAGGCGCCATTTTACAGCGTTTTTATTTGAATAAATGTTTAGACTCCATTTCTGGTGCTTTGAAGCACTCCTGTTTCAGAATTAGTTACAAGGAAAACAAAATATTCTTTCTTAACAAAGGAACTGATGATAAAAAGACCAGAGCGTCTCTAAAGAGTTTGTCAGGTGGTTAGTGATGGTTAATGAGTCTAACCCAGGAGATTAGGGTTAAACTCTGGTTTAAATTTTCAGTTTAAGCTTTACTACATTTAGTTTTTTCTTGCTGTGAATCGGATTTCACCAACAAAGCTCTGTATGGTTTATGACTGGCTTAACGTGGCAATAAGGATCACAAACAGGGAGAATAGAATGATTAAAATAAATGAATTTCCATCATAATAACTGTGATTTAAGGTAATGAGAATGTAATTTTTAAAGAGATGGCTGGATGAACGGAAATATTAAAAAGTTATTTAAACAAATCGTTATGCTTTTTTATGTAGTTGCTAACTTAAATTAATTTTATTTTTTAACTGCAGATTTGCTCATGTATTAATTTTCTTTCCTGTAATTAAAAGTATATTTCACCAAAGTTTTTGATTTTTTGTTTTTTAATAAAAAATGTTGAGGATGAGGTCAAAGTTTTACTTTGTATTTATTAGTTACGTGCAGACCTGATGCTGCTTGTTTCACATACTGGAGAGTAAAGTTGTCAGTGGACTGTCACTTGATGAATCGGGAGAATTTCCTGTTGTTAAAATGTCATCTTTAAATGCACACTGCTCAGAAATCCAAAGTGACTCAGCTACAAAGCAGTGAAAGTCTTGAGCTGAGCAGGTGGCTGAAACCTCCACGTTTCATTTGAAGGCTCTCGTTCTTTATTTTTGGTACTGAGTTTTCGCGAGAACCAAAATCCTCTGCAATTAAATGGACCACAGTCGGCCTCTGTGCCATTTTGTGTCTGGCAAACAGGGCTGCTGCTACACAAGTCAGTATTTCTGGATTTTCTAATTATGTTGGATTTGTATTTGTTAATCTTCAGTGTGGCCTGCTGGGAGACGAAGCAACATTTCATTTTCAAACAAAAACATGGGTTTTAGCCGCCGTCTAGGGTGATTGTGTGATTTGTGGATGTGCGTTTGTGCGTTTTCATCATTGTTATACCAAAAAATCCTCAGTACTCCAGCAGGGAAATGAATTTCAGATTCAGCGCTGCAGAGCCTAACTGCTTTCAGCTCAGCCTCCAAGGTTCAAGGGAGGGTTGTTTTCCAATAGCTTTATTTTGCTCATGCCCACTGGGAATGATAAATATGCTTGTTTTACAAAATGATGTTGTTTGAATACATAACAATGATTTCTGTTTCAGAGTCAGGTTCACTTTCTGTTTTTTAATGTGTAATATGGTTGAATTTTAAATGTGTGTTTTGGGAAAACAAAATTTAAAAGGACAACTACTTATGCCCTACAACGCACAGCTGGAATTGATGAGCTAAAGACCACCGAAAGCATAAAAATCAGCTTTTTCTTCACTTAACATTATAGGCAGCATTAGAGTGAGCAGCATGTGGCAGTGCTCGAACTAAATTTATCTCTTCACGATCTCATAATTTCTCAAACATTCTCAAGCTGCTTATGACCAAAATGTCAATTGCTGTGTTTTATCTGCTCTCTCGGTTTTACTTTGAAATGTCACACAACCTGGTGTGTGCATTTATCTAACGTGCACGACCCTTTACTGAGAAAAAATATGATGTTCACTTTAAGTTTAACGACAGTAACAAATTTCATTAACATTAGTGCTTCCCACTGTGGTGTACCAACTCTAATGTTGGACTGTTGCTTAACACTTCAGGACCTTCTTTGTCAAATTCTTTTTATGTGCCAAATGTTTTTGGTCAGCATCACTGGATTGTAAAACTCCAAAAAAGATGAGGCCTTCACAGATGTGCAGGTCAGTCATGCCATGTGCTCCCTTCCCAGTCATTGTTGTTGGTTTTTCAACTGTGTGCAGATAAGAAGACTCTTGATTCAGAAGGTGGTGGCATTTTTTTTTTTTTTGCCTTTTTTTCAGCTTTATAAGACAGATCAGTGAAGAAATAACGGGAAAGCGGGGACAGACATGCAGCCGTGGGTTAGACTCGAACCTGGGTCGGCCGTTCTCAGCCATAAGGCATGTGGGCGCTCCACATGCTGAACTAAACCGGCATCCGGAAGGTGGTGGCATTTGTGTTTATGTGACAGAGTTTGAACTTTGTTTTGCACCAACATTAATGTTGGTAGAGAAACAGTTGGTGTGATTTTGTTTCCGTAGACCACTACAATGAAATTTAAATCAAATAATTAAGTGCAGACTTTCATTTTTAATTCCAGTAGTTTTATAAAGAAAATGGCATTATTCATTAGGAATTATAGCCATCGTTATGCTACAAAAACAAAATAAACCTAAGGAGGAAAAACAGAAGTCTACACATTCTACAAAAGCCTGAAAGACTTAACAATTAAAGTCTAAGATGATAGAATTATTTTTCAAGGTTAAGAAAAACAACTTTACAACATATAACCAAGTCAATGTCATTTTCTGAAGGTCTAAAATGAAGAGATCATTGGTCACACAGATAAGGTCAGACTGGACTTTGCCACCAGCAAAGTTCTGGAAAAACAAATCTCTAGACACCTAAAACCAAGACTAACTTGCATCATTAAGCTGAGAAGACAAAAGTATGGAGGAGGAGAAAAACAGCTCATGATCCGAAGCATAGCGCTCATCTGTCAAACATGGCAGAGGCAGAAGCATGGCTGCTGGTGGAGCAGCAGGATGAACTGTGAAGCGCTGAGGACTATACTGTGCTCAGATTCAGCCAAATGCTGCAAAACCGATCTGACAGCGCTTCACAGAACAAATGATAATGACCCAAAGCATGCTGCAAAAGCAACTCAAGGGTTTCTCAAGGCAAAGAATGTTCTTTAAAGGTCAAGTTGGTCACCTGAACTCAACCTAACAGAACACAATCAGCAACTGAAGGTGGCTGCACTAAAGGCCTTTCAGAGCCTAAAGGAGGGAAGCACAGCAGACCTAATCGTGTGGATTTAATGCAGTGCTATCTATGATTATAGCCTTTAAACATTTATTTGTTATGGAAACTTATTTCTGCCACTGAAGTTTTTTTCGGTTGTTTTCATGTTTTATGACTTTTTTCCATAAGCGATTATCCTAGTTTAATATCTCTAACTTAAATACTTAAAATCACACAACTCAAAATTTCAAGAGGTTACCTGGAAATTAAACTTCACAAAATTTTGAGGTAATAGTTTGGAAGCTCTTCTTAGCTCTGCCTGGAACTCCTTTTTCTTTTCTTTTCTTTTCTTTTCTTAAGTAGTGGAAACAAACTTCCATAGTTTTTAGCCTTGTCTTTTTTGTATAAGATTTTTCTAGATTCTCTGATTGTTTTAATTCAATTCAATTCAATTCAATTTTATTTATATAGCGCCAAATCACAACAAAAGTCACCTCAAGGCGCTTCATAGGTACAGAGAAAAACCCAACAATCATATGACCCCCTATGAGCAAGCACTTTGGCAACAGTGGGAAGGAAAAACTCCCTTTTAACAGGAAGAAACCAGGCTCAGGGAGGGGCGGGGCCATCTGCTGCGACCGGTTGGGGGGAGAGAAGGAAAACAGGATGAAAGACATGCTGTGGAAGAGAGACAGAGGTTAATAACAGATATGATTCAATGCAGAGAGGTCTATTAACACATACTGAGTGAGAAAGGTGACTGGAAAGGAAAAACTCAATGCATCATGATAATTCTATGTAGCATAAATTATGAATCCTCCCAAATGTTTAGTTCAATTTCATTCTGTTTCATTTAAATAGCATCAAATAATTTTGTAAAGTGAAGACGCTACAATAAAACAAAGAGAGTACCAATAAGCAGATGACTATGAGCAAGCACTTTGGCGACAGTGGGAAGGAAAAACTTATTTCAACAGGAGGAAAATTCCAGCAGAACCAGACTCACTGAGGAGCGGCTATCAGTCGGGGGTGAGGGGAGGGAAACAGGACAAAAACATGCTGTGGATGAGAGCCAGAGATTAATAATAACTAATGATTAGAACAGAGAGGTGTATAAACACAGAAGTCCGCAGCAGCCCAGAACTGTTACTGTGTAACTAAGGGAGAATTCAAGATCACCTGGTCCGGCCTAACTTTAAGCTTCATCAAAAAACAAAGTTTTAAATCTAATCTTAAAAGCAGAGGGGTGTTTAACTCCCGTCATGCCGGCATGATACAAACGGCATGCTTATGCGTTTTTTCAGAAACGTGAACCTCTCCCCATCTTTACTCTGTCACACCAACACGTTTGCTTTCTAGTATTACACAACTTTTTCAGTCTTTTGTTTTCCCTTTTTAATTTGCTTAAATTAAAAAGCGAGTGCTTTTGTTAAAAAAAAAACAAAAAAACAATTGTTGCATTTTTAGTCTTTTTAACTGGAGTTTAAATGGTTTTCCAACCACTGCATCTGAGCGTTTTTGGATATTGAGTTGTAAGAAATTTGAGCTGCAGTGATTCACCCGTATCATGCCTGTCCTCAATCATTCATGGTAACAGTTTAATTTGAGCAAGAATAAACCCACAACAATTGCTTTGTTTTTTACTTTCGCCCCTGTTTTTGTATGAGAAATGAGACATAAATTAAAAAAAAAAATGCCATTCAGCCTTGCAGCAGCACAACGTCTCTATCAGAAGACCTGTCATATCCTCTGGAATTCAAACATGGGGGCGGACATGTTCATCTTTTTTGAATGCAGAAGTGGAAACAATGCCAGGCAGCTTCCTTTCCTCCCCTGTTTTCCCCTTCATCTATTTCCTGCGATGATTCATCTGCTAAAGTCTTGAGCGTCGTTAATAAAACGTATCCTCTGAGTGAACCCGCTGCCTGCTCAGAGGCTCTCCTTGGTTTTGTGTGCCGGCTTGGTTGCAATTTAATGACTGCTGAAGTGCCATTAAAACGAGCGTTGGTCTTTAACAGGGAAAACGCCACCTCTGTAATCATCCTTGATCTCTGCCAGGAACTTCTTGATAAAAGACGTTGCTGTTCAGCTTCCTTTCACTTTGACAGGCTGTGCAGATGCAGCTGTCCGTGCAGACATGTTAAGTCATGTCAGCATCCACAAAGGAATCGGCTTCTTCTGTTAGCGCTGGCTCGACATCGGCATGATGTGGATGAATCATTCATGAGTGAGAAACCACGTAATGATCTGAGTGAAGATTAGAGTCCAAAAATGATCTGAACACATCGGCGTAAAACATCCGTTTGAGCTCAGTGATGAATTTTGCATTTATAAGAAAACCAAATAAAATTTTCAGAAAGCATCTTGATAGATGATGAGATATTTTAAAGGATAAAGAAATAATAATATTAAATGACTACATTTAAATAGGTATATTTAACTTGATTTATGGCAGTTTTGTAGTTTTTTCATCTCAAGGTGCTTTGTGTTTTAAGGTACAGTAAAGACCCTACAAATATTATAGAGACAGCCCCAACAACCTGTTGCTTCCATATGAACAGCACTTGATGATGATGGGAGAAAGAGCGAGGGGCAACCATCTGCCACAAGCGGTTGGTGGGTGACAGGATGGAGAAGAGAGAAAAGGAGCAAAGAGAGACTTTACCTCCTTGTATTGAGTTATCTGCACTGTTTGCCTGCATGCTGAGGAGTACAGCTGTGCGCACTTGTTTCATTTATTAATTTGTGCTCGAGTGTTCGAGTGCAGGACACTTCTGCAACAGCAAGTACAAAGACATGTGGGACCGTTAATGTTTGATAGCAAATCTTTAATTTAGCAATGTTGTCTTATAATTTTAGTTATGTTGTGTTTAAAATTTGATTGGTGTGGACGTGTGATTGGGTCTCCAGCATGGCAGAGTTTAGTTAAAGGGTGACGTTACAGTACGGTTTGATATTTAGAGGCGAAGAAAGGTGATGTGACAAACTGGAAAGGAGAAACTGATTCAGCCTGTTGACTGAAGTGAGCCATGGTGTCACTGACAGCAGGCTCTTTTTGTTGCATTAACTGCATTTGTTCTAGTTGTTAAATGACTCACAATGTTGGCTTTTAACTTTAAACACTAAAAGAAAAGAACAGATGATATTTTCTAAAATGTAACACTAAGGTAATGCCACTCATAGTGCTCAGGTATTTCCATGGCACTGAAATGAATTTTGTGTAGGTGGGCTAAAAAGCTTACCATCTGTGACGCAAGTATGCGGACGAGGAAAGTGGTGAAAAGCAGGTTGTGTGAGCTGAAAAATGATAAGATTTGTTTTAAAATAGTAATTTCACATTTACGACTGTATTCTCGGAAATGATCAAACTCTCTTACTGGTTACCATAAAGTCCTGATGAGTTATGTTCCAGTAATGTGTGGGATGCATAGAGTGAGAACTATCACTGAAGACTACTTCAAGAAAGTACAGAAGGACAGCCAAAAAGAGTTTAGGCTGTGTTAAAGATTAAAGGTGATAATAGCAAATCTTGACTTTCAAGCTTGTTACAGTTGTACGAACTCTGTTTTTACCTTAAATACCACATTTAAATTTATATTTGCATATTTCAGTAAACTGTTTACTTCCCATTTTCTCAATGAAATATAAAGAAATGAGAACTGAATTAAGACTTTTGTACGCTACTGTATATCTAGTCAAAGTACATAAAGCGCAATTTGGATCTGTGGAAGATCAAGGAACCATCTCTGAAGTCTTAACTTTCAGCTACTCAGAAATCCTGAGAGTCCTTTAAAACTGGCTGGCTGTACTGGTTGACTTTGTTGGTATAATCAACAGATCAGATGTCAGAATACTTCGTCACAATACGTCACAATACTTCACCAAGAAAACACAAGTGGAGTTTAGTTTGTTTCATGTAAATTTCTGGAATGAACTGGAAAAACTTAGAACTGAGCACTTTTGTTACCTTCTGGACAGAACTGAATGGGATGTATTAACTGTTTTCTTTTCTTGGTTAGTATATATTCAGTGTTGCGGAGTAACGGAATACATGTACCGCGTTACGTATTTAAAATACAAAATATGAGTAACTGTATTCCGTTACAGTTACCGTTTAAAAAGGTGGTATTTAGAATACAGTTACTTTGTTGAAATAAAGGGATTACACGGCGGTATTTTCCTGTTTCATATGTTAGACCATGCCCTCTCTATTTTTGGTATTTCTGTGGAAACCCAAACATAACACGCATTAAGAGAATGTAGCCTCATGGGCAGTGTAGTCCGTGCTGCAGCGAGAATGGACTGCCATACCCATTATGTGTCTGTGAGCGAGGGAGGGAGAAAAAGGAAAAGTCCGAGCTGTCATCGAGCAAAAACGGGAGCTGGAAGCATGTAAATATAATAATAACCACTGCAGCCAAGAAGAGTGCCTGACGAGCCCATTTGTAAGTAAGCTATTAAGACTCGACTGTACACTTTTTTTGTGTTTTCCTCTGAAACAATAAGTTCCGTTGGAGCAGCCTTTCAACGCCTCTCTCTGTCTCTCGCTAGCAAAGTTGACCCAGACAACAAAGTAAAGCTAGTTTTCGGCTACGAGCCCGACATGAACCCGACGTATTAGTATTAGTATTGGTATGGCGAGTATCCTTCAGTAATAGTAATAAATCACATTCATGTAGTTGTAAAAAGCATGATAATATATTAAGTAATCCAAAGTATTCAGAATACATTACTCTCATTGTGTAACGTAACGGAATAAGTTAGAAAATACATTTTGGGGCATGTATTCTGTAATCTGTAGTGGAATACATTTTAAAAGGAACCTTCCCAACACTGTATATATTTTAAGCTTTGAAGTGCTGGTGTGGTCTTGGATTGCATTTTTAATGCTGTAGTGTTTAAAATAAATCTGGGTGAGACTAAGAAAGCTGCAAATCTTTTGTAGGGTTTGATTGGATGTTTTTCTTGGTTTTTTGATAAGAAATTAATCACTTTCCTGGTGAGGTGAAGGTCCACCTGCTTGTTTTAAGTCTTACTGAATATGGGATGCATTTGATAAATCATGGTCATTATTAAAGTCAAAAAGGTTTACTGTGTGATTGACAAGTCGCTAGCCAGTGAGTGTCTAGACTCTTTCATCTTTTTAGTCATATCTGCCCGCCTTTAATCACTTCCTTTTATAAAGCTTCAAAATGGCGATGGCACAAAAGCTCAACTTTCTCTAACCAAAGGGTGGCAACCCAGGGACTATTTCATCTTTTTATATACCATCATGTCTTAATGCTTCATAAATATATATCTTTACATTTCAATACATTTGAAAGACCATCACTGAATCGAGGAGGGGGCCTAAGGGTACGTCTTTCACCATCTTACAATGCTGTGATTGCAGCCATTCCCCAACTCTCTGAATGATACTCGTGGCCATTGATCAATGGGCTTTGATCAGTGGTTGTTCAACAATGGTGATGACAATTTGCATACTAATGATCAAGGAACTGACCTCACAGCCCATTGTTCATTCAGTGGGCTGGTTTCAGTTATTGTGCAAATGTACTGGTTACAATGTTGGGGAAACCTGCAGTCAGCTGAGACTGAAGAAGTCACTTGGATGAGTGACGAAACGTTTCTCCCACTGAAAACACTACGTCCATATGAACAGAATCAACCTTTTGGAATTTGAAAACCAATTAAACTTGTTTTTGTAATACCATTCTTCAGCATTGTAGAAAGAAAAAAGAACCTATTATTAGAGGGCTCTAATATCTCAGCTAAAACTCTCTAGTGCTTTCTGGAAGTAAGGGTATCTGAAATAGTTTTTGCATTCTTGTTTGCCGTATTTTCAGTCCTTACAAAGCTGCAGACAATTCATCATGTCATTTCTTATCAGCAGCAGAACATGTGACAAAAAGGGTTTCTCACTTGAATATCGCAAAGTTAATTTTGTAGTCCAGCAATGACACAAAACAGACAGGCCTGATAAAACCAGCTCACGGGCCTTCACTTATCACCATGGCAATGAAAGCTCTCTGCGTGCCAAGGATTAAGAATTTGACTGTAAAAGCATGTGCATTGGAAAAAAAACCCAGTATGGCCATTTATTAATGCTCACATGTCCAGCAAAACAGAAGAATCTTTAGAAACTAATATTATTGGCTTTGGCAGTTATCCTTCTAGAAACTTGGCAGCCATGTTGGTGAAACCTGTTAAAAGCCCTTTAAATTGCAGAGAGAACCATAGTTTCAATTTCAATGCTCTCCAGGAGAATCGAGTATATTAACTAAAATTGACATATCAGTGTTGTGTCAATCATTCATTATCTATATAATAAATATCTGTAATTGTTCTTTTTTTAAAGCTTTTGTGCAGATATGATGCATGTGTACTGTGAGTTTAACTTGCCAAAGAGACAACACATCAAAGTTATGACAAATTGACTGATGTAAGTATTGCTACTGTATTTCTGTTACATTTTTTTTATTTAATCTGTAGCATCTTTCTAATTTTTTAGGTTTTATTTATTTATTTTTTTACTATAATGATAAAAATGTGATACTCTATAGAATGATTAGCAAAATCTATAAAATAAAACCACTTTATGTGTAGTGACTTGTCCAAAACAGGGTTTAACCTTACTTTTACCTTTCATCCTTACTTTTGCTGTCCTTGGGCAAAGATTCCCCAACTTTAATGCTTAAATTAAAAGCTCAATCCAGAGCTCCAATGTCATCATCTTTGGCTAATCATATGGAAATGCAAATTTACATTCTCCAGTGAGCTAAGAAAATATGTAAACTTAATCTCAACTGACTGGCATGGCTAGTGCATATACTGTATATTCTGTGTATTTATTATCTCACTCTTATTGCCTGTTCTTATTGTCCTGATCTTCAATGTTATGCTGCTCTGTTGTATGTTAATTGCCCCTTGGGAATAAATAAAGTCTTTCTGATTCTGATATACCTTCCACCATACAGGTAAAGACTTTCGTGATAGTGCAACAACATAAATGGTTCATGTGTTTCTCAGTTTGGGGGACCAGGTGGGACAATTATAGTATATATGTAGTGTCTGTATACAGTTCATACTGAATCATGCTGTTTATTCCATGGCCATTAGCATATTTATGACGGCGCTAAGAAGTCTGAGGCACAGTAGCTGGCTGGAACAAGTCTTGTAGTGTCTTGATGGATTGATTGGCTGACATGATCTGCAGGAACATATGCATTCTCTCCATAATAATGTAGCTTCTGGTACATCTACTCTACACTGCCACAACTATTAATCACACTCTGCATGACAAATGAATGGCAAATTAACTTTCAGACACCAAGTTTCAGCTCTGTCGCTCCAGTTTGTCAGTAAGTGACCTGGAAGAGCTTTGATGACCCCTCAGCGACTCCAATTCTTTGTTGCAGTGCACCAGACCCCTCTCGGCTGTAGCATCAGTGAGCGACTCTTTATCAATCAGCCTTGGCATCCATTCCAGCCTCTGCCACCTGTCCCACTCTGTCAGTGTCAGAGCACATTTCACGAGCAGGCCAAAAGCAGTCGGCTAGATTTAGCTACTGGCTCACAGAAGGGTTTCTTCATGGGTCATTACGTAGCAGAATAGTGGGCTGTTTACGAAGCCATTACCGCAGGCGCTCAGGGTGTTATGTGGTTTTCGGGGGTCTGTTTGTCGGTCGAGTCTTGGATTTATTTAATTATATCTTTTCATCTGGGATCATGTAAGAGCAGAATGTCCAGTTGGATAGGGTGACTGCAGACTTGGCAGGGAGTCAGAGGCTTCCTGTCTGACCATCATTAAACCTTTTGTGAGCTTTGAAAACATCCTTCACTCTCCTTCAACAGTGCAGCACAGGTCAAAGACAGATATGTCCTAGAAATGTGAAATAAAAAAAAACATTAACACAATATTGCGTAAAAATGCAAAGAAATGTGTAGAAACACAGACAAAACATCTTAAAGAGCACCACCTGCTTCCTTTCCCCCATGTTTTAGTCTCTAGCATTGTGGTTTACCATAGCCAGTGGCCCAAGGCTAGGAAACAAAAGAAGACGGGCCAGGTCTATGGCCAGATGCTGGCCTTTTGAAGCCAGCGACAATATTTCCACCAGCTGCAATCACAACTTAAGCAGTGAGTTGAATAGCAGAAGAGAACCCTTAATTTCCCGCCAAGGATTTTTTTGCTTGCATTGTGTATTTTTACCTTGTAGCTTAAATGTTTGAGTGAGTTGTATTCAACACAGAGTGGAAAGGCAACAATGCTGGTCCGTAGAGCTTGGCAGGTGCAGGATTTTTACCTGCATTTCTGCCTGAAAATAGCTGTATATGAACTATAAAGTGTATTTAAAAGTGCATATGCGAAAAATAATGTTCTGCAGAATTCAACCAAAAGGTCAAGTGGAGCTGCAGCTAATGTATATGTACAGGTGCTAGCAAAGAAATGGCACCATAACTGCAATAAAAGAAAGCTAGCAAGATTTTTACAATAAATTACAATGATGATTTATTACAATAAATCATTCAAAAATATGGATTAGTCAGTGTTTTTATCAGGCAACCCAGTAGTTTTTAAAGAAACAACAATCGTTGTTTTGTTTGTTTGTTGTTTGCTTGGGGTTTTTCTTCTGAATCAGTAAAAATTTACAGGAAACTGATTGGTAGAAAAATGCTACAGTGAACAAACAGCATCTGAACTATTCATATAAAAGAGAGCCAGTCACTTTTTGGTTGATATGGTCAGACCCTACACAATATGTGTACAAATATGAACATAGCTACATTACTGGCATTGACACTAGGATTACCCCCAAATGTTCAGATAATAATTTCTGATTAGGTACACATTTGCAACAGTATCTGTACCAGCAGTGGCATCTTCACTCCCTCCATTGGACGCACAACTCATCACAGCACTGCTGCAGACATACAGCCCCCCCCCCACTAGCAGCTGAGCACATGACCAGTACCTGATGTTGATACTGAATAATATGAGGAATTTCATGAGGTCAGTAAAGCTACCAGTTCAACAGCAATTAAGCTTGTTCACATATTATACATTAACCATTTAACCATCAATTTTCTCATAGCCACATTAGCTGTCTGCTCAGTTATCATTAAGGCACTGGCTAGCGGCTATGGCTAATAATAAAATAGTAACGTTAATGTTGTAGCTAGGCAACAGATGTTACCAATCCTGCCCTCCATAACGATAGTGTTAAATAGATGTTGTTAAATGAAAATTGAATGACGAAAGTGTTCAACGAGCAATTAGACAGAAGCAGTGGCAACTTAGTGGTACTTTACCAACTCCATCTGATCAACAACATAAATATGGCGCAAGTCAGCAGAAGCACCGTCCAACACAAACATATGATTCTTTTTTTGTTGTTGTTTTTGCACTACCTGAAACAAAATTTTTCATAATTATGTAAAAATGCCAATAAAAATTACCAATACTCAAATCAAAACCAAAACTGAAGCACAAACTTCTTGGATGGTCTGTACTACACAATAATCGCATTAAAATCCTTCAAATGGCACAACTCCCACTATCATGAATGTAGTTGAGAATTTAGTAGTGAAAATTAGTGGAAGAGAGGTCTAGCAGACAGCTTCCAGCTACATCTTTTGGTGAAGCCGTGCACCTAACTTTAGCGCAAACAAAATCTAAATTGGTGAAACAAAAAAGGGGAAGGAAAAAACATCGGCCGTCGAGTTGTTATGAAGGGGGGAAACTATCCATAGAGACCAAAACCACGTTTTTACTGGGCTGTAAACAGCTTTTTAATGCTGTTGACTAGGGCATTTTAACACGGGGGTCTCTGGGGACTGACTTACTTTTCTAACCAGCCAAAGTGTTTATTTCTGGCACTTCATTTTTTAAACCCCAGAGATTGCCACTTGGCTCATAAACTGCCTTCAAGACATATTACTTTTTTTGATCGCAGGGATGAAACGGATGAAAACCTCTTATGGGAATCTTACATTCGCTTTGGCTGTACAATCACAAATTCTTTCGGAAAGCAGAAAAACTGCATGCTAATGTTGATAAACCTGTA